>NC_057810.1:719613813-719976455 GCF_018294505.1 Triticum aestivum | reverse complement strand
AGATACCTCTCCGACAATCAGAGTGACAAAACCTAATCTCGAATTATGCCAACTCAACATGTACCTTTGGAGACACCTGTAGAGCACCTTTATAATCACCTAGTTATGTTGTGACGTTTGGTAGCACACAAAGTGTTCCTCCGATAAACGGGAGTTGCACAATCTCATAGTTGCAGGAACTTTGTATAAGTCATGAAGAAAGCAATAGCAACATACTAAACGATCAAGTGCTAAGCTAACAGAATGGGTCAAGTCAATCACATCATTCTCCTAATGATGTGATCCCATTAATCAAATAACAACACGTGCCTATGGTTAGGAAACATAACAATCTTTGATCAATGAGCTAGTCAAGTAGAGGCATACTAGTGACACTATGTTTGTCTATGTATTCACACATGTATCATGTTTCCGGTTAATACAATTCTAGCATGAATAATAAACATTTATCATGATATGAGGAAATAAATAATAACTTTATTATTGCCTCTAGGGCATATTTCCTTCAGGTTTGTCCGGACCGTTTGGTCCCGGTTGGTGGGACGAACCGGGACCAATGGGCCTCGCTCCTGGCCCACCACTATTGGTCCCGGTTGGTGGCATGAACCGGGACCAAAGGCTTCCCTTTAGTCCCGGTTCATGCCACCAACCGGGACCAATGGTGGTGCCTATATATACCACCTCGCGCAAGAGGAGAGCACACTGCTCTGTTTTTTCTGGCCGAGGGGGAGAGGGCTTGGTGGTGCTCTAGCTCACCTCCTATGCACACAAGGTGTTCGATGGAATGCCCGAGCCACACTACTTATGGTTTCTCCTCTCCAAGCTCGACCTCCAAGCTCCATTTTCCTCAATATTTGTCTAGGTTTAGCGGTCCATCACGCCCCGTCCCCGTCTTCACCGCCATTGATCACCCGCGCCGATCTCATCGCCGGCACCACCATGGTGAGCCTCTTGTTCTTATCTTCTTTCTGAAAGAAAAAATATTCTTACTTGTATGTTTAGATAGATACTTGTATTATTTTTTTACTTTTATTATTGCATCTTATATAGTTGGATGGTTTTGGTATCCGCCCCCGTCGGCCCTCGTCCTGTCTATGATTCGGATGTGGTATATATTATCTTTTCATAACTATTGGTTCATTTATTGTTTATGAAAATTATGCCGACCAACGTGACATAGCTTTTATTTATCTAGGAGGTTGTTGAACCGGAAATTCCAAACGACCCTATTGTCGAGAGGTTAAATTTAGTTGAAGAAGAAAACAATTTCTTGAAGGAAAAAATAAAAAAAACTTGAGGAGGAGAAGATGATATTGGAGTTGCATGTTGCGGATGTCATCGATGATCACAAGATCAAGATGGATGCAATGCGCTTGAAGATTAGAAAGATTAGAAAATATGCCATTCATACCGAGGCTTGGTATCATTATGCCGTTGGATCAGTTGTTACCTTGGTTGCGATTATGATCGCATTTGTTTTCGCATTGAAATGTTTTACATAGTTTCAATGTATGGTTTAATTAATTTAGATGCTCTGCAGAGCTTTATGTTGTTAGATGAGAACTATGTATGTACTTTGGTTTTTATGTGATGATGAACTTCTATTAATTTGGTCACTTAATTATCTATTCATGATGTTCTGTAATGTTTTTTGACACACTTAATTATATATAATGCACGCAGATGAACCGGCAATGGATGTACAGTGACAGACACACCTCCGAGTACATTAAGGGCGTGCATGATTTTCTCGAAGTGGCTGAGGCAAACAAGCAGAATGGTTTTATGTCTTGTCCATGCCATATATGTGGGAATACGAAGTCTTACTCTGACCGGAAAATCCTTCACACCCACCTACTTTACAAGGGTTTCATGCCAGACTATAATGTTTGGACGAGGCACGGAGAAATAGGGGTTATGATGGAAGACGGCGAAGAAGAAGAGTACGATGACAACTATGTGCCCCCTGAATACGGTGATGCTATTGAACATCAAGAGGAACCAGATGATGTGCATGATGGTGCTGCAACGGGCGAAGCTGCTGAAGATCAAGAGGAACCAGACGATGTGCCCGATGATGATGATCTCCGCCGGGTCATTGTCGATGCAAGGACGCAATGAGAAAGTCAAAAGGAGAAGCTGAAGTTCGATCACATGTTAGAGGATCACAAAAAAGGGTTGTACCCCAATTGCGAAGATGGCAACACAAAGCTCGGTACCGTACTGGAATTGTTGCAGTGGAAGGCAGAGAATGCTGTGCCTGATAAAGGATTTGAGAAGCTACTAAAAATAATGAAGAAGAAGCTTCCAAAGGATAACGAATTGCACGACAGTACATACGCATCAAAGAAGGTCGTATGCCCTCTAGGATTGGAGGTGGAGAAGATACATGCATGCCCTAATGACTGCATCCTCTACCGCGGTGCATACAAGGATCTGAACGCATGCCCGGTATGCGGTGCATTGCGGTATAAGATCAGACGAGATGACCCTGGTGATGTTGACGGCGAGCCTCCCAGGAAGAGGGTTCCTACGAAGGTGATGTGGTATGCTCCTATAATACCACGGTTGAAACGTCTATTCAGAAACGGAGAGCATGCCAAGTTGATGCGATGGCACAGTGAGGACCGTAAGAAAGACGGGAAGTTGAGAGCACCCGCTGACGGGTCGCAGTGGAGAAAAATCAAGAGAAAGTCTGGGATGAGTTTGCAAAGGACCCAAGGAACGTATGGTTTGCTTTAAGCGCGGATGGCGTTAATCCTTTCGGGGAGCAGAGCAGCAATCACAACACCTGGCCCATGACTCTATGTATGTATAACCTTCCTCCTTGGATGTGCATGAAGCGGAAGTTCATTATGATGCCAGTTCTCATCCGAGGCCCTAAGCAACCCGGCAACGACATTGATGTATACCTAAGGCCATTAGTTGAAGAACTTTTACAGCTGTGGAATGGAAACAGTGTACGTACATGGGATGAGCACAAAAAGGAGGAATTTGACCCAAAGGCGTTGCTATTCGTGACCATCAACGATTGGCCCGCTCTCAGTAACCTTTCAGGACAGACAAACAAGGGATACCACGCATGCACGCACTGTTTACTTGACACTGATAGTATATACCTGGGAAGCTGCAGGAAGAATGTGTACCTGGGCCATCATCAATTTCTTCCGAGCAACCATCAATGTCGAAAGAAAGGCAAGCATTTCAAAGGCGAGGCAGATCACCAGAAGAAGCCCGCCATGCGTACCGGTGATCACGTACTTGCTATGGTCAATGATTTACACGTAATCTTTGGAAAGGGTCCCGGCGGACTAGCTGTTCCGAATGACGCTGAGAATCACGCACCCATGTGGAAGAAGAAATCTATATTTTGGGACCTACCCTACTGGAAATACCTATAGGTACGCTCTTCGATCGACGTGATGCACGTGACTAAGAACCTTTGCGTGAACCTGCTAGGCTTCTCGGGCGTGTATGGGAAGACAAAAGATACACCTGAGGCACGGGAGGACCTGCAATGCTTGCACGAAAAAGAGAGCATGCCTCCGAAGCAGTATGAAGGTCCTGCCAGCTACGCTCTTACGAAAGAAGAGAAAGAAATCTTCTTTGAATGCCTGCTCAGTATGAAGGTCCCGACTGGCTTCTCGTCGAATATAAAGGGAATAATAAATGTGCCAGAGAAAAAGTTCCAGAACCTAAAGTCTCATGACTGCCACGTGATTATGACGTAACTGCTTTTGGTTGCATTGAGGGGGCTTCTACCGGAAAACGTCCGATTAGCCATTGTGAAGCTATGTGCATTCCTCAATGCAATATCTCAGAAGGTGATCGATCCAGAAATCGTACCAACGCTAAGGAGTGATGTGGCGCAATGTCTTGTCAGTTTTGAGCTGGTGTTCCCACCATCCTTCTTCAATATCATGACGCACGTCCTAGTTCATCTAGTCGACGAGATTGTCATTCTGGGGCCCGTATTTCTACACAATATGTACCCCTTTGAGAGGTTCATGGGAGTCCTAAAGAAATATGTTCGTAAC
The DNA here is from genome assembly GCF_018294505.1 of Triticum aestivum. Taxonomy (NCBI): domain Eukaryota; kingdom Viridiplantae; phylum Streptophyta; class Magnoliopsida; order Poales; family Poaceae; genus Triticum; species Triticum aestivum. The sequence goes on along the minus strand of NC_057810.1, from coordinate 719,972,418 downwards.
CGCGCTAGGCTAGAAGGAAGCATCTCCATGGGCCACCAAACAGAGGATGTCATCGCGTTTTGTGTTGACTTCATTCCTGGCCTTAAGAAGATAGGTCTCCCTAAATTGCGGTATGATGGGAGACTGACTGGAAAAGGCACACTTGGAAAAGACTCAATAATATGCAGGGACGGATATTCTTGGTCTCAAGCACACTACACAGTTCTACAGAACTCTACCTTGGTGACCCCGTATGTCGATGAACACAAGAACAATTTGCGCTCCAAACACCCGGAGCAGTGCGACGACTAGATTACATGTGAACACATCAGGACTTTCAGCAGTTGGTTGGAAACACGTCTTAGAGGTGACATCACTGTTTGCGATGAGCTGTACTTGTTGTCCAGGGGATCATCTTCAACTGTAATGATTTGGAAAGGATACGAGATAAATGGGAATACATTTTACACGATTGACCAAGATCAAAAGAGCACCAACCAAAACAGCGGTGTCCGCTTTGATGCAGCAACCGACAGGGGAAAGGACACATATTATGGTTACATAGTAGACATATGGGAACTTGGCTACGGAGTAGATTTTAAGGTCCCTTTGTTTAAGTGCAAGTGGGTCAATCTGTCAGGAGGCGGGTACAGGTAGACCCACAGTACGGAATGACAACAGTGGATCTGAAAAATCTTGGGTGCACTAACGAACCGTTCGTCCTAGCCAATGATGTGGCACAGGTTATCTATGTGAAGGACATGTCTACCAGACCGAGGAAAAGAAAAGATAAGGCAGCGAATACATCATACGATGAGCCAAAGCGCCACATAGTTCTTTCAGGAAAAAGGGACATCCTGGGAGTGGAGGGAAAGACAGACATGTCTGAAGAGTATGAAAAGTTTCATGAAATTCCTCCCTTCAAAGTCAAGGCTGACCCAAGCATCCTGATAAACGATGAAGATTATCCATGGTTACGGCGCAATAAGAAAATGACACAAGCGAAGAAAAAGTGAAGACTTTCTCCCGCAACTATTATGATGATACCATGCCAAAACTTTGTAACAGACGAGTATGATACCATTGTCCGTTTTGTACATGCACATGCTATGCCAACTTTTTCAGAGTTTATTTGGAAACTATGAATTTAGGTCGAATTTTCTCTATAGGTGCATCTATGTTCATTAGTCCCTGGGACCATTAGTCCCGGTTTGTGCCACAAACCGGGACTAAAGGTTGGTCCTCGTTGCGGTCAGAGTTTAGTCCCACCTCGCCAACCGAAGGGCGCTCACACCGGTTTATAAGCCCGTCCCTCTCTGCCTTGTTGAGCTCCTCTCAAAGTGAAAATAGATGCCCATATACAGGGAATTTGACCTAAATTCATAGTGAATTTCTCTGAAATTCATAGAAATTGATGATGAATTTAGGTCAAATTTTCTCTATAGGTGCATGTATGTTCATTTTTTTAGTAAAGTTAATCACAAATTTGTGATTCACACAAATTTCGAAGAATTTAAATTTTAACTATTCAAATTTGAAAACTAATGGCACAAACAGAAAGTTTATAATTTTTCTAAAACTAATGGCACTAACAGAAAGTTTATAATTTTGCTGACCTAAAAGCAAAAAGAATGAAAAAAATAAAGCAAAAACCAAAAGAAAATAAATAATGCAGAAAACAAAACAAAAAAACTGGAAAAAAAATAAAAATAGCAACAATAAGTATTTTGTTGTAAGTAGAAACAAAACAAAATGAATAAAGCAACAAAGAAAACAAAAAAAGTGTTTTCAAATTTCAAAACTAATGGCACTAACAGAAAGTTTATAATTTTTCTAAAACTAAAAGCAAAAAGAATTAAAAAATAAAGCAAAAAAACAAAAGAAAATAAATAATGCAGAAAACAAAACAAAAAAACTGGAAAAAAATAAATATAGCAACAATAAGTATTTTGTTGTAAATAGAAACAAAATAAACTAAATAAAGCAACAAATAAAACAAAAAAAACAAAAAAAGTGCCACCTACTGGCCCCCCATCATCTGAATACGACTAGAATCCCTACCATGGGCCAGGATTCAGGCCCGCGGGAGGCCCTGTAGGCCCACAGGCACAGATTGCACGGTTAGGCCCGAAAGCCTGCTTTAGAGAGGAGCTCGAGAGGGAAGGCGCACCGCACCTTATAAACAGGTGCGGCTCCCTCTCAACTAGCAAGGTGGGACTAAACATTTGGGTTCGGGGCAGCACAAGGCCTTTGGTCCCGGTTGGTGGCACCAACCGGGACTAAAGGGGGGTATTGGTCCCGGTTCGTGGCACAAACCAGGACTAATGCCCCCCTTTAGTCCCGGTTGGTGCCACCAACCGGGACCAAAGGCCGCCGCTTCCTGCCCTTTGGGCTACTGAAAAGAGGCCTTTGGTCCCGGTTGGTGGCACCAACCAGGACTAAAGGGGGCATTAGTCCCGGTTTGTGCCACAAACCGGGACTAAAGGCTTTGCTATATAAGCAACACTTAGCAGTTTCTCCAAAATCCATCCCTTTCTTCTCCGCCCGACGCCTGCTGCTCTGCCTCGTCGTCGTCGCCGCCGAGCCGTCAGACTGCTCCACCTCGTCGTCGTCGCCGCCTTCGACGCTGTCAGGCTGGTCCACCTCACCGCCGTCGCCGCCTCCGACGCCGTCAGGCTGCTCAACTTTGCAGTCGCCGCCGCCCTCAACGCCATCTGCCCCGACGCTGGCGCCGCTCCCCACGCCCCGACGCCGCCCGCCGTGCCCTGCCACCCCTCTGTGAGCACCTGCCTCGCGCCCCTGCCTTGCCTCGCTCCCGCGCCCCTGCCCTGCCCTGCCCCGCCGGCGCCACCGCTGCCGCCATGCCCCTCTGCCCGCCGGCGCCACCACTTTTTTTATTAGTTTAATTTTTTTCATATATATATATAATGTATGTGTATGTATGTGCCTATATGTTTTTGTTCATATGTTGCAATATGTTTTTTTATTTTTATTAGTTTATTTTTTTGTTCATATGTGATGTATATGTGTATGTGGCTATAATGTATATGTGTATGTGATGTATGTGGCTAGAATTTGCTAAATATATATGTTAGAAATGTTTTTTTGTTCATAGAAAGTTTTTTGTTCATATAGAGAAAGTTACAATTTTAGAAAAGTTTTATATATGCAAAAGTTACAATTTTAGAAAAAGAAGGATAGGAAAGAAGAAAATAAGAAGAGGAAAGAAAGAAGAAGAGGAGAGGAAAAGAAGAGGAGAAATAAATAAGAAGAAGAAAAAAGAAGAAAAAGAAGAGGAGAAGAAGAAAGGAATAGTGGAGGGGAAGAGAAAATAGAATATTCTATTTTCTCTTCTTCTCCACTATTCCTTTCTTCTTCTCCTCTTTTTTTTCTTCTGTTTTTTCTTCGATCTTCTCCTCTAGCTATTCCTTTCTTCTTCTCCTCTTTTTTTTCATCTTCTTCTTCTTCTTAATTTTTATCGGGAACAAGGGTGTCGAGGATCGCAGAGGGGTCGAGAGTCGGGAACTAGGGTCGAGGGTCGAGGGTCGTTAAGGGGTCGAGGGTCGAGGGTTTCAGGGTCGAGGGTTTCCTAGTGTCAAAGTATTGAAGAAATCCATGGCTTCATCATTAGCCGGAAGTAACCAGGGCATGATGGTACGAAGTCCTCCAAAGTTATTCTGGAATGGAGTCCCGGATAGGATAATTTGCCTTTTTGTACGAATTTCAGCAAAGTCCTTCCAAATAACGATATTTGGAAGGTTCTTGCTGAACTTTGTACCAAAAAGCGAATTATCCTATCTGGGACTCCGTTCCAAAATAACTTTGGAGAGCTTCGTACCATCATGCACCTGTTAATTTGCCTAATGATGAAGACATGGTTTTGTTGAATCCTTTGACACTAGGCAACCTCCCGACCCCTCGGCGATCCTCGACCCCTTGACCCTTGACCGCTCGGCGATCCACGACCCTCTACCCTACCGCGGGCGTCGATGCCCACGTCACTTGTGGGACATAGATGTTTGTTCATATATAATGTAGATGTCTATGTATGTATGGAATGATATCGATGGATGTATGTTATCGGGGTCGAGGGTCGTCGAACATGAGAGGAAGAAGAGGATAAAAAAAGAAGAGGAAGAAGAAAAAAAAGAGGAGAAGAAAAAAATAGAGGAGTTCTTCTCCTCTATTCTTTCTTCTCCTCTTTTTTTCTTCTTCTTCCTCTTTTTTTTATCGGGAACGAGGGTCGTCGAGGGTCGCCGAGCGGTAGAGGAAACCCTAATTAAATAGCAAGTATCGTCGGTGTGAGATACATGTGGCCGTCGGTGTCGGACACTACATCCACGTCCCACAAGTGAAGCGTTGTCGAGGCCACCCGAAACCCTAGAGAAGCAGCGTCGAGGCCACTAATTAATATGATTCCTTATTGTGATTGGCTAGCTAGTTCTACGTTTGCCACTAATATATCCATATCTGTCATGTTTGAATAATAATTGCCATGTTGTAAATATTTGTAGAAACTATGGACACCCCGCCCCACGAAGCACAAGAAGCGTTGTTGAGGGACATAATCGCAGAAGGAAGTGATGTCGTCTGCTCGTTGATGTTTCTCAACGACACCGATGGTCTGGAAGGAGAGGGTGAAGAAGCAGCTGGCTATGATTATGATGGATCCGATGACCCAATGCCGGTGCAAGAAGGTGAGGGTGAAGAAGTAGACCGTGAGTACGGCTCCGGTGATCACCGAACTGAGTCCCGCTAGGTATATATATTAGTTAAGCCTGTGCTGACTAGCTAATTGATGCATTCATTGTTTTGTTATGTACACATATTAATTAACTCTCGTCTTTGTTTATTTTTTCTAGCCCTCCGGATCGAGCACAACTTCGGTAAAGAGACGAGGCCCGAAGAAAAAGTTGAGCTCGGATGAAAGGTTTGAGATCATAGAAATCGCGCACGACGGCCAACCGATTGCATCCAGACAAAGAAGGCATTCGTTGCTCAGTGCGGGGTTCTGGTTAGGGACAAGATCCTGATCAGCATCCAGCAATGGTATAAGCCTAAGAATGAAGACCCTGAGGTGTCTTATGTCAATGATCTGCCGAAAAATGATCTATGGACTGAGCTAAAGTCAAATTTCACCCTACCGCCAGAGGATGATCCGGAGAAGCCAGTTATAGAGCCATTAATCAAGTGTTTTGCTCTTAAGAAGATGGCGGACATATTCAGGAATTGGAAGAAAGACCTGAATAAGTTTGTCGATAAAAAAGAGACACCAGAATTCAAGGGCAAATATGAGAAGATCAGAGATGACTGGCCCGCATTTGTGGCCGACAAGACATCGGAAAAGAGTAAAAATATGTCGGTGACAAACAAGCAAAATGCTACGAAGAAGAAGCTTCACCAAAGACAATGAACTGGCCAGACCATTGCCAGACTTGGTTCTTCGGGGCTGGCGGAACCTTGGACCCTGTATCAGGGAAGTGCATTTGAACAGACGATCAATTGGACATACCAGTCAAGAGGCTTCAGCAATATATCGAAGCAGCGTAGCAAGGGACGTTCGTTCCAGACAGGGAGAAGGACGAGCTCACAATGGCCCTCGGGAATCCTGAGCACCCTGGACGGACACGAGGCACGCCAGGCTCCGTTTCGTGGAAGGCTGGATTTCCGGACGCAGGGGGTTACAAAACCCAGGAGAGGAGGAAGAAACTGGAGCAGAGCCAACTGCAGGTGTTGCACGAAAGGGTAATGGGGCTAGAGGAACGAGAAGCAGAACGGAGCAAACGACCTACCGAAGCTTCCCCCGAAGGTACCCCGCCATCTCAGTGGAGAAGCAGCGTGGCTTCCACTGAGCTGCTTCAGCCGGAGCATGCCTTGACGGCTCCTGCCAGCTATCCCGTGGATGCTATCACAGAGTCTCAAAATTTCCACCTTATGGGGGAATGGAGCAATTTGAAGGTCAAGGCGACTGTAGGCTCTATTTATCCTACTAAACCTGACTCAACTTTTCACTGCCGGCCGATTCCAGAAGGATATGCTAAGGTGATGGTGGATGAATTAACGGAGGGATTTGAGGACCTCCGGCTTGACCACCCTACCGGTGAAGGGGAGTAATTGCTGGGTTCTGCTCTGAAGACTCCATGCCTATGGCGGAAGGATCTCATCAACCTTCCGAACTGGACGCCTCTGCCTCCTCCTCCTCCTCCTCCTCCTCCGGCGAGTCAGGGCACTCCGCCTCCTCCACCGCCTCCTCCTCCGGCGAGTGATGATCAGGGCACTCGGCCGGCTCCTTCTCCGGCGCATGGCGGCACTCCGCCTACTTCTCCGCCTGCGCCGGAGCACCCGAGCAGCCAGCCTCCTCCTTCTCCGCATTGTCAGCAAGGGCAGAAGAGACCCGCCGCCGCTCCGGCTGCTCTGGCGCATCGTAGTTCTTCTCCTCCGCCTCGTAAGCAAGGAAAGAAGACATCTGCTCCGTCTGCTCTGCCGGCGTCTAGCAGTACAGCCAAAGGCGGGAGGAGATACAGATTCGGTCCTTCTCTGAAGACTCCAGAGAAGTTATCGTACGAGAGGACCGAGGAGGAAAACGCGAGGATCTCCCAGACCGAAGTGAAGGACTTCTTTGAAGGGTTGAAAGCAAAGAGACATCCACCTCCGGAGGAGAAGGTAGATCCGGTGAAAGCGAAGCGCACTCTGGCTGCCCTGATAAAACCACCCAAGTCTCCGCCGAAAGGCAACTATGAGCGCATTATTGGAAAGGCATTTGCCGAAGCGGAGAGGTCGGGAAGTATTAAAAGTGATCAAAGGATGAAAGAACGACGAGCTAGGAAACAAATTGCCCACCTCGGCGAACAAGCGAAGCAATCGTGCCCCCCGCTCAAGGTGCCTGCTAGCGACATCGTCGATCCGAGCATCGTCGATAAAGCAACGGTCACCTGCTACTGTCTGTAAGTAGTACTACTTCTGTCATTAAGTCTCTCTATATAACTCAGCTCTTTCATTGCATGTATTTATAATTATCCTCACTATATTATGCAGATTGAAGATCGCCGAATTGAAGAAAAGACAAGTGGGTGATATTGGGTTCATTAACACATATCTCATAGATGCAACTGAGGTTGAATTTCATGGCGAAAATACCGAGGCCAACTTGCTACAATCATTGGTAATAAATGAACACAAAGATATAATACTCTTTCCTTACAACTTCAAGTGAGTGTTACTGTCTTGTGGCATATTTGGTTTCCCTTATTAGTCCAAGTTATAGTAATGTAATATTTACGAGTTATGCATGCGTGCGCAGGTACCACTATATCCTCCTAGAGATTAAGTTGGAGCAGGGAGTAGTAACTGTCTTAGACTCCAAACGAAAAGATCCCAAGGAGTATGCGGACATGACTGAAATGCTCGAGAAGTAAGTTAAATCGATCATTATCCACCATATCAGCAACTTTGTTCATTTCTGATATCAAGGAATTGTTTTCTTTGTATGGAAGGGTTTGGAGAAAATTCACCAAAAAAGCTCTGGCACTGCCGAAGAAGCTGCAATTTAGACACCCGAAAGTAAGTACTATAGTAGCGTATTCCACGCATCTCCTAGTGATTCAAGCGCTAGTTTCATCAATACCATTTAGCATGATTGCTAATTATCAGTTTGATTGACCTCTATTTCTTGTAAAGTGGTTGTGGCAGGTACAAGGGAATGATTTCTGTGGATACTACATTTGCGAGTCCATCCGCCACACGACCTGTGAGCGGGGCTACTCTGACAAACAATATGAAGTGAGTAAATAACAATATTCACAATTTTATTTTATTACCATCATTTGTGTTGAGTTTCATTCATTCATATATATATGTATTGACCCCCTTCTTAAAATTAGATGTTTCGGATGCGGGATGAACTCCTAGCACCAGATCGCCTGCGAGCAATTCAAGAGGAATTGGCGGCATTCTTTCTTGACCACGTGATCGCTGAAGACGGAGAATACTATGTGGACCACGCGTCCGTATTTTAGGAGATTATATTTGTAAAAGATAATTATTGTATATATGTAGCCGGTAGTGTCGGATAGATATACGAGAACTTGTTGTTCGACCAATCTCTCGGAGAAGGAGAGGTGGTCGATATCACTTCTCTCTGTATGCATATATGTTCATGATGATCTTCTGTTTCCTTCGTTTGCTTACTAGCTAGCTAGCGTGTCTACACTACAAGGATTCCGGTCTATTGCAACAAAAATTATTGCTACAACTATCTTTTGTTGTAATAAAATGCTATATTACCACAAAATTCCAGTTTGTGGTAACAGGATCCACATATTGCCACAATTTTGTTTCATCGCGCTAGGTACTCATTTTGTTGCAATAGAAGCCATGTATTGCGACAAGCTGCATCGTCGTTGCAATATGATAGTGCTATTGCGACAGTTCCGTCTCGTTGCATGAATGTGTCATCTTGTTGCAATAAAGGCTAGGTATTGCAACAAAGTACATCTTTGTGGTTATATTTAGACATATATTGCAACAATCCTGACTTGTGGCGCTAGTCATAGATACTGTTGCAAAACCATGGCTTTGTATTGCAACAAAGCATGCATTGGTTGTAATAGGGTGGCTTTTGCCTCATCTTCATTGCCTTGCAATAACTATTACATATTGCGACAAAATAAGCATCCATGGTAATACGTACAACATAATGCAACAATCCTCTAGTGTTGCCAAAAAAGGAGCAGGATATTGCAACGATATTCTCTATAGTGCTCCTGGTTTTTCTCTTGATTTATCATACTATTTCTTAGGATATGATTAAAGGGGCATACTAGTTTATAGAGGTATTAACACATTAGGTACCACAACTTGCACCTAAGTTGCATTTTAGTCACATATATTGCAAAGTGGACATCGGTGGTACCACAATTTGGAGGAACGCTCGCTTACGCGCGTGCGGAGAGTTGCACACTTGCGGACACCATTCACTCGCCCTACTGACCTCCACCGGTAGCAAAGGTCATCCTCGACACCGGAAAGACGGCAAGCTCAGTGCCCTTCTCACAAAGGTGAGTCGTGAGCACTAAGCAGCACACATTCTCTTCCTAATTTTTTTGTATCTTGCTTGATGTGATTGTATGTATTTATGTGTGCTATTAATAAAAAGGAGATTCCATATAAAATTATGTGTTAAACAGAGAAATTGAGCAAAGTTGCATACTAGCTATTTTGGAGCACTCCCAGGCTCCATTTAAATGGTTCTTCAGCCACCAATTGAGCAGCATAACATTGTATCTGAGCCTAATTTCCAGCAAGAATTCATCAGCAGATCAACAACACTACATCAAGATATATGACACAAGTTTCAACATGAAAGCACACAAGTTTCAGCAGCCATACTTGTATAGATTGTTCACACAAAAGACCATAGGTTGACGGCAAAGTAATGAAAATAGTGACAACACTAAAAACCACAAGTTCATAGCAACAGTGTGTACATAGCATCACTGTCAAAATAGCAACATCACTAAAAGAACAACAAATACTCTTCTCTTCTCTTCATCACCAAACTGTTAGTGCTGGGCACTAGCTTTTGTTCTCATTTTCCACAATAGATGACACTATGCAGGGGGTGCCTTGTTTGAACCTGGTTCACATTAGATTAAACTTTAGGAGAGATACTACTCGTAGGTAACCATAAAAAAAGTTCAGGGACTTATATTCATGGCTTAAACATTTGAAAAGCACCTTACCAAGAGATTAAAAACTATACAAAGAACCCCTGGTCATCATCTGATTCTTCTTGTCTCAAAGGAGCAACATGCCCATCATTTACGTAAGCCTCATCATCATCTGTATCATCATCAGATACGAGCTGGACATCTTCAAACTCAACAGGTTTTATATTTTCTATGACTGAAACATCAACGCTGGATCCTTCATCATCATTTCTGCACCAACTAGTGATCTCTTCGGGTACTATAATTTCTGGCACTGTAATTTCTTCATCGACGACATCCAGTACATCTGCCTCACCACCTTCATCGGCTTCAACAGCTTCATCAAGGCCTACACCATTTAAAACAGAAGGAGCAAACAAATTGTGTGGATTCATTTTAATAACAGCTGCCCAATCAGGGTTCTTCACATCTCTCACATAGAAAACCTGTTGAGCTTGGAGGCCTAGAATGTAAGGGTCTCCCTGGAATCGGTGTAGAGTAGTGTCAAGGTCAATAATTCCATATTTGTCCTTGTTATACCCCTTACTCTCAGTTATGTTGGCAGGAGGCACATCAAACCAGTCACACTGGAATAGAACAACCTCCTTATCAGGAGGGAAGTCAAGAAATATGATTTTCTTGATCACCCCATAATAATCAATATTGCCTGTGGTTGCATCGCCCTTGACTATGACGCCACTATTTTGGGTACTCAAGTCCTCCTCGATATAGGAATTCCGAAAGAAATATCCATTCAGAACTGTACGGTTGTATACACGGGCTAGGTGATCAGGTCCTTTAGCTAGCGCATAAATAAGATTGCTGACCTTCCCATCATTGCGGAGTTCTGTGATCTGTTTCATGGAATAGAATATGTGTGAGTGTAATGTACATTGTTGGTACGTTATTACAAGGAACATTAGTGAAAATGCAAAATAAACTTGCTCGTCTCTCAAACCAGCCAACAAACTCTTCCTTGTGCTGCCTTTTAGGATTAGGAGAATTTTTACTTGTCAGCTCCTCAAGATGTTCACTTCAAAGAGAGCTGATTGTTAGTTGAATAGGAAAGTATTAATGCATATCCTGATGTGAAATAAATACATAAGTATCCTTACTCAATCCATGGCGCAGTTTCCTCACAGTTTGTTATTATGAAATGCCTCATTTGATTAATCTCAGCCAAAGACAATGATTCACAAACAAAACCTTTCTTGGAGTAATCAACTGTACTCATGATGCTAATTCCTGTTGATGGTTGATCTATACCTCCGTCTTTATGACGTTCAGACTGACTTAGCTTGGTAGGCATTCCATCAACGAATCGACTGCAAAAAGTCATGCACTCTTCAAGTATGTACCCCTCTGCAATAGAACCTTCTGGTTGAGCCTTGTTACGCACATATCCTTTGAGCGTACACAAATAGCGCTCAATTGGATACATCCATCTGTACAAGACAGGCCCTCCCAATCGGGCCTCTTCAGCAAGATGAATTGGGAGATGCATCATTATATCAAAGAATGCTGGTGGAAAGATCATCTCGAGATGACACAAAGTTTCTGGAATTGTTTTGCTCAACCTCTCCAAATATTCATCCCTTAACTCCTTGGAGCATAAATCAGAAAAGAATTTACTCAGCTGAAGCAATGGGTTAACAACATTCTCGGGCAAAAGCTTGCGCAATGCAATAGGAAGAAGTTTCTGAAATATAACATGACAGTCATGAGTTTTGAGTCCACTAATCTTGCACTGATCAAGGACTACACATCACTTAATGTGTGATGCATAGCCATCTGGCATCTTAATGCTCTGAAAAAACTTGAGGAGCATTATCTTTTCTTCCTTTTTTAAAGTATAGCAACCTTTCTTTATGTCGTACTTATGCTTGCCGGGCTTTGGATGCTGGTCCTTCCTAATTTTCAGGTCCTCCAAATCAAGACGAGCCTTCACACCATCCTTTGATTTCTTAGCCATCTCAAGCAAAGTCCCTAGAATGCTGTCACAAATGTTCTTCTCGATGTGCATAACGTCCAAATTGTGCCTGACAAGCAAGTGCTTCCAATATGGGAGCTGGAAAAATACACTTTTCTTCCGCCAATTATGCCAGCTATTAGTTTCCGGTCGCTTTCTCTTATTTGACCGTCCAAATGGTGCATCCTGAATGCTATCAAGTTCCCGCACAACTTGTTCACCTGTAAGTGCCACAGGAGGTTCTCTATTATCTGTCTTGTTGTTGAACAAACACTTGTTTCGACGCCATTTGTGGGTCCTGGGAAGAAAACGTCGGTGTCCCATGTAGCAATGCTTTCGACCATACTTGAGCCATAAAAAATCTGTATGTTTGTACTGAAACAGGAATTGCTAGACTATTGATGGAGAAGATCATGTGTCCCCTTTTTTTAATGTTGTCTAGCAGTGACATGGGAATTTGTTTAGTAGTGACATGCCAATTTGTTTGACTTTAGATTTCTGGTTCACATGGGTACACATTGGGTACATCTTGACAATATTTTTTCTGGAATAGTTTCTTTTGAGCATGGCAAATTGTGTAGAACATGATATTTAGTACAATATGGCAAATTGGCAACTAGTGTGTAGTGTTTAGACTGTTTAGTGTTGTTTGTCCTCCTGCGAGAATTATATTCAGTAATTTGCCATGGCATTTGTCCTCCTGTATTTAGTCTGTAGTGCAAATTTTGTAAACTTGCCCTGTGATCAGTACATACAAACTCTAGCTTTGAAATGAATCATGAATCGAATTTTCTCTAGATTTTGCCATGAATCAAAAGTATATATTGTTGAACACTGTTTTTCCATGGCAAAAAGGATTTTATAGCTTTTGGCATGCCTCTAATATAGCTTTTTCCATGTCACCACTATAACTTTTGGCATGACATACACATATTTTTTTTACCATGGCAAATTTGCTAATCTGTTTGCCATGCCTCTAATATAGTTTTTGCCATGTCACCACTACAACTTTGGCCATGTTCACATGGAGTAGTAAAATAAATAAATTTGAGTTGATTGTAGAAATATGTGTTTGTTTCCCTTTTTTTGACTTTGTAGGATTGATGATGACCACATTAAGCATTGCAACTTTTAAGAGATTTGATTTTGCTTTTGTACTTACTACTGCAAATCCACCCAGGTAATTTTGCCATGTCAATTAACATGTAGTATGTTTGTGCCATGGCAAATTTGCATTCTTTTTCATTTCATTTACACGGCAAGTCTTCCAAACATTTTAGTATTCCCTCCATCTCGAAATATATCTACAACCTAGAAAATTACCTAAAAACTAAATACTTTTTTTAAACAGAAAGAGTTACTTTCCCACCACCTAATTTAGGTGTACTGTTTTTTGCGCCAATATTTTTTAACCTCCCGCTAAAAGGTCCCAAATTAGCGTCTTTGTTCCCACCAAAAAATTAGCTTCCCGCTAAATACCTTCCTAACAACCCACGAATATATAATTCTAGACCAAACGACGGCGTCTTCACGGGCGATTGGATCTGAGCTCTCGTCTCAGTTCATCTGTGCTGCCGGCGTCATGACGGCGTCAACAGAGCGAACCACGTCAGGTGCACGGCGTCAGATTAGTCCTCCTCCCGATCTCCTCCATCGCTGAAAAATCCAGTCCTCCTCGATCTCCCCCTCCCCCCTCTCCTCTGCGCCCGCCTCCGTCCGGGATCAAACCCCCCTCCCCCACGAGCTCCTCATCGATGCGCGGCTCTCTCGATCCTAATCCATTCAGAGGGGCTGCCCCTTCTCTCCTCCGCTCGCCGCTTGGCCGTAGAAAAGAAGTCAGGGCAGGGGACATGCCGCCGCCGGTGGCATTTTCCCATCGTGCCTCGATTTGGCCGCCTCGGCGGAGGTGCTCGCGGCCTGGAGGGTCGGTGCAGCGCCTCACCTTGGCCTGGAGGCTGGCCGCCATGGAGCTCGCCTCGGCCTTGAACTGGGGCTCAACGGGGCCTCCCAGCCCAGTTCATGGCCACAGCCGTCTCGGCTGTGCACGCCGGCGTCGTGACATGGTGGCCAAGCGCTGGTTACTGCCGCACCCGACCCCAGCGTGCCCGAGGTGCCTGCAGGCCTCTCCACCATCTCTGCTCCTGGTTCGCTCTATTTCCTCGTGGACGCCAAAGGGGGTCGTGAGCATTAGATTGGTTTTTGAGCATTAGATCCATTAACTGAAAGATATAGACATACTCTGTAATCTGTATGTGCAAAGCTAGCTAGCTTGCATTTTTATTAGATAAGTGCCGGATTTCTGAGTTCAATCCCCCAACTAATAATGGTGCCAAATACCAGGTTTTTTTCTACATACATGGATGCTTTCATGATCCACTTTACATTTGTTTCCCCCCCTGGGTTCAGTCTGAATCTTTACATTACACTTAGAATCCTACCATCACCGTCACTGTCACTCTGCATACAACATTAATTCTTATATCTGAATCAGGTTGATTAGCTTTCGATGTAATATTATCCGGCTTGCCTAAAATAAATCCACATTCTTACACTCTGGTTTCTTCTTAGACATCCTACAGTCACTTTCTTATAAATATTTTTTAGCAATTAGCGTAGATCGAGATGAGTTTCTTTCAACACATTTTAAGACATAATGTCATATATTAGATGTTATATGTGCGTCAACAGAGCAGAGGATTCAGGTTTAGTCATCATCTGCATTGCATTTGATTCAGATTACTATAAGCTGATTTTTAATAGATATTTGGTCTTACACGAGTCACATTGCATTTTTTTCCTATAGATTCAGAGTAGTATTTTCATGAACCTATCACTGATACTTTGCCTTTCATGTTCATTCACATATGTCTGGTTTACCCACACAAGGGCACAATGATGAATTTTACGGAGGATGCTCCTGGTACACAACATCCTTACTTCATAATCACCTATCTAAATGGTGCAGAACATCAATGCTTTGTTAATGCTAAGTCCCATGATTGTTTTTGTGTGCAGTAAAGAAAGGCTCTGTTCTCTTAACAAGGATGGAAAGTATAACGGCATACAAAAACCAACGTGGTCAACCCAAATCTGGTAAATTATTTAGCATTTCCTATAATGCATAAAATCTTGGTGTGGGTTAAATAGCTAAACCTTGAAGACTACTAAATCTTTTACAGCAACTCCAGAACAATCTGACATTCCAGTGTCTGCTAATGACATGTGTTCCCTTGCTGAATGGCCATCCCATGCTCGCCGCAACTGTGCGCGACTACAGGATGGTACTTGCTTTCGTTTACATTTGTGTCATCATTTGTTACAATCGAATGCTGAGTAATACAATTTTTCTTGTATGATTTGGGCTGTAGAAGCTGGTGGACAGAAGAAGAAAGGGCGAGGTGTTCTAAAAGGTTTTAAAGCATCTAAGAAGCATTTTGCCAATGGATCTGCAAAGCTAAATATTACATTCTCTGAAAAATTGGGTGGTACAGTAGGAATGAACTATCGTTCGTTCAAGGATGACGTGGTAGTCATAATGAAAAGAAAGTTACCACTCATTGGAGTGAGGACATGGTCGGACATTCACCCTACCATTCATCGACTCATTGTTGCAGATATAATAGTGCGTACAATATTTTTCAGATGTGTTATCTTATTTTACCATCGATAATGCACTGCTTATGTATATTTATTTGCTGTATGCTTTACAGGACAGATGGGACCTGGAAGATACACCAGAAACAGAAGAAAAAGTTCTCAAAATTGCGAAAGAGAGATATAGAGGCTGGCGATCAACTCTAAGCTCCACTTACAAGGCATACAAAACAGATGCAGCTAGATTTGCTAATCTGCCTGAAGATTTACAACCAGAAGAGTGGGAATGGATGATTGATTACTTTGGCACTGATTCAAAATTTCAGGTTATCTCTAAGATCACAGTTTGTCTATTATGTGTTAAGGTGAAATGGCTAGTCTCATTGGTTATATCTGGTTTCAATGAATTGATAGGAACACAGCCAAAAGAACGCTGATAACCGTAAGAAACAGAAGACAAAACATATAATCGGATCAAAATCTTACTCGCAAGTTAGTTTTGAGAAGGTACGAGTCCAATTAAATATGTATGCCTTGCTGCTAAATATGGTGTCATGTTTCAAGCATCTCATTGTTATATTACTTGCAGAGAAACTTACAAACTGGAGAAGAGCCAGATTGTATTGCTCTATGGGAACTCACCCACATAAACAATGGAACATGGTCTAACACAGATTCCCAGAAAGTTTACGTGAGTACACTGACTTTTGGTTATTCTATAGTTAGTCAATGATGTGCATTCGGCATGTTTCATCATCAGATGCGATTATTCATGCGTTGGACCGTGTTATTCTTGTTTCATCTTTTATAGTGTCAATATTGATGCTACACCTATAATTGTTCCTATCATTTTTAGGACCAAGCACTTGAAGAGTTTAAAAACAAAGAAGCTGAAACTGAAGGTCCACTTTCAAGTGAGCAGAAAAACAATGTTTTCCAGACCGCTTACAAAGACACTCTGGAATGCAAGTCATCGCAGCCTCGTGGGTACGGATACATGGCTAAAACTTCAACTGGTTCTGAAAAGTTTCGTATCCAGATTGAAGAGCAAACTCGTGCTACAGCAGCCACCCAGGAGCGAAACTCTCAGCTCAGCCAGCAGGTCAATGACTTAGAAGATCAACTACAAGCTGAACGTGCTAACACACAAGAGAGGATTAACTTGAAGCGTGCTGAGAGAGAACAACTTGAGGAGAGGTTAAAAGAAGAGTGTGCTGAAAGGGAAAGATTGTTGCAAGAAGAGCGAACATCAAGACTGAAATTTGAAAAAAACATGATGGCAAAGTTTGTAGAATTGAGCAAACAGATGGAAACCCAACAGGTGATGGTGATTACAGTCATATGCTTCTGATCTTGTAAGATTTATGTTCAAGATAAAAGTTTAATATTGACACTAAAGTAATAATACTTCAAGCATACTAACTAAGCAATCATGTCTTCTCAAAATAACATGGCTAAAGAAAGTTATCCCTACAAAATCATATAGTCTGGCTATGCTCTATCTTCACCACACTAAATATTTAAATCATGCACAACCCCGGTTTCAGCCAAGCAATTGTTTCATACTTTAGAATTTTCAAACTTTTTCAACTTTCACGCAATACATGAGCGTGAGCCATGGACATAGCACTATATGTGGAATAGAATATGGTGGTTGTGGAGAAGAGAAAAATGAGAAGATAGTCTCACATCAACTAGGCGTATCAACGGGCTATGGAGATGCCCATTAATAGATATCAATGTGAGTGAGTAGGGATCGCCATGCAACGTATGCACTAGAGCTATAAGCATATGAAAGCTCAACAAAAGAAACTAAGTGGGTGTGCATCCAACTTGCTTGCTCATAAAGACCTAGGGCAATTTGAGGAAGCCCATCATTGGAATATACAAGCCAAGTTTTATAGTCAAAAATTCCCACTAGTATATGAAAGTGACAAAACGAGAGACTCTCTCTCATGAAGATCTTGGTGCTACTTTGAAGCACAAGTGTGGTAAAAGGATAGTAACATTGTCCCTTCTCTCTTTTTCTCTCATTCATTTTTTATTTGGGACTTCTCTATTTTTTTATGGCCTATTTGTTTTAGTCCGGAGTCTCATCCCGACTTGTGGGGGAATCATATTCTCCATCATCCTTACCTCACATGGGACAATGCTCTAATAATGATGATAATCACACTTCTATTTACTTTACAACTCAAGAATTACAACTCGATACTTAGAACAAAATATGAATCTATGTGTATGCCTCCGGCAGTGTACCGGGATATGCAATGAATCATGAGTGACATGTATGAAAGAATTATGAACGGTGGCTTTGCCACGAATACAATGTCAACTACATGATCATGCTAAGCAATATGACAATGATGGAGCGTGTCATAATAAACGGACCGGTGGAAAGTTGCATGGCAATATATCTCGGAATGGCTATGGAAATGCCATAATAGGTAGGTATGGTGGCTGTTTTGAGGAAGGTATATGGTGGGTGTATTGCACCGGCGAAAGTTGCGCGGTACTAGAGAGGCTAGCTATGGTGGAAGGGTGAGAGTGCGTATAATCCATGGACTCAACACTAGTCATAAAGAACTCACATACTTATTGCAAAAATTTAGAAGTCATCAAAACAAAGTACTACACGCATGCTCCTAGGGGAAGGGTTGGTAGAAGTTAACCATCGCGCGATCCCGACCTCCACACATAAGGAAGACAATCAATGAATATATCGTGCTCCGACTTCATCACATAACGGTTCACTATACGTGCATGCTACGGGAATCACAAGCTTCAACACAAGTATTCTTCAAATTCATAATTACTCAACTAGCATGACTCTAATATTAGTACCTCCATATCTCAAAACAGTTATCAAGCATCAAACTTTTCTTAGTATTCAACGCACTCATAAGAGAAATTTTACTAGAGTTGAATATTTTGCCTAATAGGATTAATTTTGTTATCAAGGCAAATTACCATGCTGTTTTGTAGGACTCTCAAAATGATATAAGTGAAGCATGATAGAACAATAGTTTCTATAAAACAAATCCACCATCGTGCTCTAAACGATTTAAGTGAAGCACTAGAGCAAAATTATATAACTCAAAAGATATAAGCGAAGCACATAGAGTATTCTAACAAATTCCAAATCATGTATGGCTCTCTCAAAAGGTGTGTACAGCAAGGATGATTGTTGTAAACTAAAAAGCAAAGACGCATATAATACAAGACGCTCCAAGCAAAACGCATATCATGTGGTGAATAAAAATATAGCTCCAAGTAAAGTTACCGATGGAAGTAGACGAAAGAGGGGATGCCTTCCGGGGCATCCCCAAGCTTTGGCTTTTAGGTGTCCTTAGATTATCTTGGGGTTCCATGGGCATCCCCAAGCTTTGACTCTTGCCACTCCTTGTTCCATAATCCATCAAATCTTTCACCCAAAACTTGAAAACTTCACAACAAAAAACTCGACAGGAAATCTCATAAGCTCCGTTAGCGAAAGAAAACAAACACCACTTCAAGGCACTGTAATGAAATAATTTTTTTATTTATATTGGTGTTATACTTACTGTATTCCAACTTCCCTATGGTTCATAAACTATTTTACTAGCCATAGACTCCTAAAAATAAGCAAACAACACACGTAAAACAGAATCCGTCAAAAACAGAACAGTCTGTAGTAATCTGTTACTAACGCAAACTTCTGGAACGTAAAAATTCAGCCAAATTAGGAAGTTCTATATAATTTGTTTATTGATCTACAGAAAAAAGAATCAACTAAAAAGCACGTTCGTGTGATTTATTACAACTAATCTCGTGCGCACAAGTTTCTGTTTTCTGCAGCAGAATCAAAATAACTACTACCGTAGGTTATCCTAACGGTTTTACTTGGCAAAAACACTAATTAAAACACAAAAACGAATCTAACCAGAGGCTAGACAAATTATTTATTCCTAAACAGAAGCAAAAAGCAAAAAACTAAAATAAAATTGGTTTTCCTCCCAACAAGCGCTATCGTTTAACGCCCCTAGCTAGGCATAAAAGCAAGGATAGATCTAGGTATTGCCATCTTTGGTTTGCAAACCATAAGTAGCTCTCATGATAGATTCATATGGAAATTTAATTTTCTTTCTAGGGAAGTGTTCCATGCCTTTCCTCAACGGAAATTGGGATCTAATATTCCCTTCTTTCATATCAATAGTTGCACCAATCGTTCTAAGAAAAGGTCTACCAATAATAACAGGACATGAAGGATTGCAATCAATATCAAGAACGATAAAATCTACGGCTACATAATTCCTATTTGCAACAATAAGAACATCATTAATTCTTCCCATAGGTTTCTTAATAGTGGAATCCGCAAGGTGCAAATTTAAAGAGCAATCATCAAGTTCATGGAAACCTAGCAAATCGCACAAAGCTTTCGGAATCATGGAAACACTAGCACCCAAATCACACAAAGCATAACACTCATGATCTTTAATTTTTATTTTAACAGTGGGTTCCCACTCATCATAAAGTTTTCTAGGGATAGAAACTTCCAACTGAAGCTTTTCTTCATAAGATTGCATCAAAGCATCAACGATATGTTTAGTAAAAAACTTATTTTGACTATAAGCATGCGGAGAATTTAGAAGGATTGCAACAAGGAAATACAATCAATTAAAGAGAAATTTTCATAATTAAATTCCTTGTAATCCAAAATAGTAGGTTTAGCAACACCTAGGGTTTTGATCTCTTCAATCCCACTTTTATCAATTTTAGCATCAAGATCTAAAAACTCCGAATTTTTGGAACGCCTTCTAGGTAAAGGTGGATCATATTCAATACCATCATTATCAAGATTCATATTGCAAAACAAAGATTTAATAGGGGACACATCAATAACTTCTAGACCTTCATCTTTATTTTCATAGGAACTAGAAGAACATGCTCTCATAAAGGAATCTTTCGTAGCACGCATCCTAGCGGTTCTTTCTTTCCACTCATCAATGGAAATTCTCATGGATTTGAGAGACTCATCAATATCATGCTTAGGAGGAATAGATCTAAGCTTTAAAGAATCAACATCAAGAGAAATTCTATCAACGTTCCTAGCCAATTCATCAACTTTAAGCAATTTCTCTTCAAGCAAAGCATTAAAATTCTTTTGCGAATTCGTAAACTCTTTAACACTAGTCTCAAATTCAGAGGGAATCTTATTAAAATTTCCATAAGAGTTGTTGTAGGAATTACCATAATTATTAGAGGAATTACTAGGAAAATTAACTCTATAAGCGTTGTTACCAAAAATATTCCTACCAACAAAATTCACATCCATAGATTCGTTATTATTCTCAATCAAAGTAGACAAAGGCATATCATTAGGATCTGAAGAAACACTTCTAGTAGCAAATAATTTCATAAGTTCATCCATCTTTCCACTCAAAACATTAATTTCTTCTATAGCATGCAATTTTTTATTAGTAGATCTTTCGGTGTGCCATTGAGAATAATTAACCATGATATTATCTAGGAGTTTAGTAGATTCTCCTAAAGTGATTTCCATAAAAGTGCCTCCCGCGGCCGAATCTAAAAGATTTCTAGAAGCAAAATTCAATCCGGCATAAAAGTTTTGTATAATCGTCCAAAGGTTCAAACTATGAGTAGGGCAATTATGTATCATTAATCTCATCCTCTCCCAAGCTTGTGCAACATGTTCATGATCAAGTTGCTTAAAATTCATAATATCGTTTCTAAGAGAGATGATTTTAGCGGGAGGAAAATACTTAGAGATAAAAGCATCTTTGCACTTATTCCATGAATCAATACTATTTTTAGGCAAAGACGAAAACCACACTTTAGCACGATCTCTAAGCGAAAATGGGAATAGCTTTAGTTTAACAATATCATTATCAACATCCCTCTTCTTATCAAACAAGTCAACAAAGCTATTTAGATGGGTAGCGGCATCTTCACTAGGAAGGCCGGCGAATTGATCTTTCATAACAAGATTCAACAAAGCAGAATTAATCTCACAAGATTCAGCATCATTAAGAGGAGCAATCGGAGTGATAAGAAAATCTTTATTGTTGGTATTGGTAAAGTCACACAATTTGGTATTATCTTGAGCCATCGTGACAAGCAAGCAATCCAACAAGCAAGCAAACAAGCAAAGAGCGAAAAGAGGCAAACGGAAAAGAGAGAGGGCAAATAAAACGGCAAGGGTGAAGTGGGGGAGCGGAAAACGATAGGCAAATGGCAAATAATGAAGTGCGAGGGAGATGAGTTTGTGATGGGTACTTGGTATGGCTTGACTTGAGCGTAGACTCCCCGACATCGGTGCCAGAAATCCTTCTTGCTACCTCTTGAGCACTGCATTGGTTTTCCCTTGAAGAGGAAAGGGTGATGCAGTAAAGCAGCGTAAGTATTTCCCTAAGTTTTGAGAACCAAGATATCAATCCAGTAGGAGGCCACGCACGAGTCCCTCGCACCTGCACAAACAAACAAGAACCTCGCAACCAACGTGATAAAGGGGTTGTCAAGCCCTTCACGGTCTCTTACGAGAGTGACATCTGATAGAGATGATAGATAATATTTTTGGTATTTTTGTATGATAAAGATGCAAAGTAAATAAAGCAAAGTAAACGGCAAAGTAAATAGCAAAGTGTAGGAAGATTAATATGATGGAAAATAGACCTGGGGGCCATAGGTTTCACTAGTGGCTTCTCTCAAGATAGACTAAGTATTTGCGATGGGTAAACAAAATACTGTCGAGCAATTGATAGAATTGAGCATAGTTAGAATATCTAGGTATGATCATGTATATAGGCATCACGTCCAAAACAAGTAAACTGAAACAATTCTGCATCTACTACTATTGCTCCACACGTCGACCGCTATCCAGCATGCATCTAGAGTATTAAGTTCATGAAGAACAGAATAATGCATTAAGAAAGATGACATGATGTAGAGGGATAAACTCATGCAGTATGATATAAACCCCATCTTTTTATCCTCGATGGCAACAATACAATACGTGCCTTGCTGCCCCTACTGTCATTGGGAAAGGACACCGCAAGATTGAACCCAAAGCTAAGCACTTCTCCCATTGCAAGAACGATCAATCTAGTTGGCCAAACCAAACGGATAATTCGAAGAGACTTGCAAAGATAACCAATCATACATAAAAGGATTCAGATTTGACTCAAATATTGTTCATAGATAATCTTGATCATAGACCCACAATTCATCGGATCACGACAAACACACCGCAAAAGAAGATTACATCGAATAGATCTCCACAAGAGAGGGGGAGAACATTGTATTGAGATCCAAAAAGAGAGAAGAAGCCATCTAGCTAATAACTATGGACCCAAAGGTCTGGGGTAAACTACTCACACTTCATCAGAGAGGCCTTGGAGATGATCTAGAGGCCCTCCGTGATCAATGCCCCTTCCGGCGGAGCTCCGGAACAGGCCCCAAGATGGGATCTCGTCGGTACAGAAAGCTGCGGCAGTGGAATTAGGTTTTTTGCTCCGTATCTGATCGTTTCGGGGTACCTAGGTATATAGAGGAGGAAGAAGTACGTCGGTGGAGCAACTGGGGGCCCACGAGGGTGGAGGGCGCGCCTGGGGGGGGGGGGTAGGCGCGCCCCCTACCTCGTGCCCTCCTAGTTGATGTCTTGACATGGACTCCAAGTCCTCTGGATCACTTTCGTTGAGAAAATCACGTTCCCGAAGGTTTCATTCCGTTTGGACTCCGTTTGGTATTTCTTTTCTGCAAACTCTGAAATAGGCAAAAAACATCAATTCTGGGCTGGGCCTCCGGTTAATAGGTTAGTCCCAAAAGTAATATAAAAGTGGATAATAAAGCCCAATAATGTCCAAAATAGAATATCATATAGCATGGAGTAATAAAAAATTATAGATACATTGGAGACGTATCACCCGTCCGGTGGGTCCCTGCTGTCAGGTGGAGGAATAATTATTTTGCACATAATAAGGAGGCACTTCCTTGTAGCTGCCGTGGACCCAGCTGTCAGCCTCTCCATTTACAATACTCTTCCGATAGAAGTCGTTCCTTGACCATGTTGACCATGCCGCGCCGAGAGCACCAGGGGGGTGGACGATGGCGAGGCCTAGGAAGGGGACGACGTGGAGCCGGGGAAGACGCGCCAGTGGAAGCCCGCGCGGAGAGGAGTATGAGGGTTCACTGGTTCGGCTGCGGTGTGAGGCTGCCGTTGTTGCAGGGCCTGGCCAGTGGTGGGAATAGTAGGGGGCGGTGAGGCCTCTGCGGCAGCACAGCCGGCCACGTGAGGCAGGAGCATGCGGCACGACCGGTGCTACTTTGGGTGGCTGGAGCAAGAAGACCAGAGGTTGAAGAAGCACTACGGCCGTTGGATGGACATCGTACGGTCATTGGAGCTAGAATCGTTCATATTGACTAAGTTGACAAAGCACTCCATCCCCATCAACTTAGTAGGCCCACAAGTCAGCCTACCACCAAGGTGGGTCCCAACTAGCAGGGGGAGTATTCATTTTTTGTGCGTAATAAGGAGGCACTTCCGGTGGGTACGAGCTGATAGCGGGGCGAATGTTTTTTCCCCGGATGTCATGGATGTGTCTTTTTTGTAGTGACGTCATCCTTCTACTCACCCACACCCCCTGTAATTCTGCGGCGATGGTAGCCTCACACCGCCGCGAACCAGTGAACCCTCATACTCCTCTACGCGTGGGCATCCACTGCTGCGTCTTCCCCGGCTCCGCATCGTCCCCTTCTTAGGCCTTGCCATCGTCTTCCTTGACCACATTGACCACACCGCGCCGAAAGCACCAGGGCGGTGGACGATGGCAAGGCCTAAGAAGGGGACGATGCGGAGCCGGGGAAGACGCAGCAGTGGATGCCCACGCGTAGAGGAGTATGAGGGTTCACTGGTTCGCGGCGGTGTGAGGCTACCATCGCCGCAGAATTACAGGGGGTGTGGGTGAGTAGAAGGATGACGTCACTACAAAAAAGACACATCCATGACATTTTGGGCCGAACGAATTTTTTTCCTGTCATACATATGACACTTCTATGACGATAATTGTGACAAAACCCAGTATCATCATAGATGTGGTGGGCTCCTACTTATATGACAAAAAATCATGACAGAAAATGGGCTTTTCATCCTGGGCGGGCCGGAGATGCAGCTGCATGACATTCTTTGGGACGTCCATGATGGAAAAAAACCATGGTAGAAGCAAGGGGGAGGAAAATTTAGGGGAGCTCCCGGTTACGGTGGGAGGTCGGGGGCCGAGCGATGCGCATTTCTCTCGTACACGTACGCGCGTGTGTGCGAGGCGTTGGCTCTAACTGAACCCGAGCGAGGCGTTGGGCTCTAACTGAACCCGAGCGATTGCTCTGCAGGCTACGCGTTACTGATCATCCCAAGCGATCGATCGATGGCTGTTAACTGAACCCGATCGAGCGATTCCTTCGCTATTGCTGCTAACTGAAGCTAATCGATGCTGCCTCTGGGATGAACAATGAGTGTTGCGGGGTGGGGGGGGGGGTTTGGATGAACAGTGAGCGGTGGCGTTGCCTCTAGATGAACAGGACCCCGTGGTGTGGTGGAGGGCTGGATGAACAGTAGACAATGGAGGGGTGCCCGTGGAGGGGTGGTTGAACAGGACCCCGTGGTGTGGAGGGCTGGATGAATAGGAGAAGGTGGAGGGGTGGTTGAACAGTAGCAGGTGGAGTAGCGCAAGGTGGAGGCTGGATGAACAGGAGCGCGTGGAGGCTGGAGGAGGTCGACGGTAGCCCGTGGAGGTTGGAGGAGGTCGATGGTGGAGATGAACATTATCCCGTGGAGTCCCGTTTTGCGGTACGCCACACCCCTCCCGATGAACAGGACCCCCGTTTCAACCGTAGGAGGTCCGTTTCATCCGTTTTGCGGTACGCCACACCCCTCCCGATCAACAAGACCCCCGTTTCGCGTAGGAGGTCCGTTTCATCCGTTTTGCGGTACGCCAGACCCCTCCCGATGAACAGGATCCCGTTTCGAACGTGGCCGGTCGAACACAAGGCCGTTTCCTCCGTTGTGCGGTATGCCAGGCCTCGTTTCCGTTGCCTGTTCCCTCCAAGCCCTCCCGATGAACACGACCATGTATTCCGTTCCGACCCAGCCGGTTGGCTCCCACGCGTTCCCTTGCCTCCCGATGAACACGACGCATTCCGTTACCTCCCCATGAACACGATGCATTCCGTTGCCTCCCCATGAACACGACGACGATGCTGTTTCTCCATCCCGACCCAGCCATGTACACGAGCCCTGGCCGTACATATGTGCGAGTAGGCGTTCGAGACCCCGGCCGTATGTACACATACATGGCCGTATTTTCTTTCTTGCACCCTGGCCGTTGTACGTACATGTACATGCTACATGGGCGCCTCTACTACGACAAGTACGCGTCTCTACTACGACACGTGCGCACCTCTACATCCACCAGTATATATGTACGTACACGTTCGCGACCAGAATGACAATGCTACGTACGCTTTTACCAGGTGCGTCCCGACTGTCAGGCACTTCCTTGCGTGCGAAGATGTAGCTGGGGGGTCCCAGCAGTCAGGGGGGAAATGTTTTTTCGCGAAATAGGGTGGCCTGTCCGGTGGGTCCCCGCTGTCAGGTGGAGGAATAATTATTTTGCACGTAATAAGGAGGCACTTCCTTGCTACGGCCGTGGACCTAACTGTCAGCCTCTCCACGTACAGTCCACATCCGATGGAAGCCGTTCCTTGACCACGTTGACCACGCCGCGCCGAGAGCACCATGGCGGTGGATGACGGCAAGGCCTAGGAAGGGGACGATGCGGAGCCGGGGAAGACGCGGCAGTGGATGCCCACGCATAGAGGAGTACGAGGGTTCACTGGTTCGCTACGGTGTGAGGCTGCCGTCGCCGCAGAATAACAGGGGGTGTGGGTGAGAAGAGGGATGGCATGGCCAGCGGTGGGAGTAGTAGGGGGCGGTGAGGCCTCTGCCGCATCATAGCCGACCACGGGAGGCAGGAGCACGAGGCACGACCGGTGCTGGTTTGGGCGGCTGGAGCAAGAAGACCATAGGTTGAAGAAGCACTACGGCCATTGGATGGACATCGTACGGTCACTGGAGCTAGAATCGTGCATGTTGACTAAGTTGACAAAGCCCTCCGTCCCCATCAACTTAGTAGGCCCACAAGTCAGCCTGCCATTATATTGGGTCCCAGCTAACAGGGGGAGTATTCATTTTTTTGTGCGTAATAAGGAGGCACTTCCTTGCATGCGAAGATATAGCTGGTGGGTCCGAGCTGTCAGCGGCGGTAACCTTTTTTTTGCGAAATACAGAGGCCCTTTCGGTGGGTCCCTGATGTCAGGTGGAGGAATCATCATTTTGCGCGTAATAAGGAGGCATTTCCTTGCGTGCGGCCGTGGACCCAGCTGTCGGCCTGTCCACGTACAGTCCACTTCAGATGCATGTCGGTCGTTGACCAGGTAGACCAGGCCGCGCCGAGAGCACCAGGGCGGTGGACGACGGCGAGGCCTAGGAAGGGAACGACACGGAGGCAGGGAAGACTCGGTGGTTGTTTCCCACGCGGAGGGGAGTATGACTGTACAAGGGCTTACCGGTTCGTCTGCCATCGCAGGAGAATAACAACAGGTGCGGGTGAGTAGAGTGATGGCTATGCCAGCGATGGGAGTACGGTGGGGCGGTGAGGCCTGCGCGGAAGCAGAGCCGACCGCGGGGAGGAGGGAGCAGGCAGTCCCGCCATCGCTTGTTTGAGCGACTGGAGCAGGAAGAGCAGAGATTGAAGAAGCACGACGGCTGTTGGATGGCCATCCAACAGTCACTGCTTGTGCGTCAACCTTTTTTTAGGAAAGCCTCAAATCTATGGAAAACAGCATACATCCCATCTGCCATTATTTCTAATAATTTACATCCCATTTGCTAATTATTAAGGTTTTTTTGGAGCCCATATTCTTTTTGTTAGCATTACAACCCATATTGTGGCCACGGTTAAAAAATTATACGAAATTTTGATATTTTGGTGCAGTCCGAACTGTTTTTAATCCCGAAATTTTGACTCACATTCAAACTGATTTTAAAAATAAATGTATATCAATATAAAATCCAACAAATTCTCCACGCATAAAAATTAATGTAATTTAAAATCCTGAAATAAAAAAAATATATTTGAAACTAATTGCCGGTTTGATGTGTTTTAAAAATGTACAACCCATTTCTCATTACTGATTGGCCATTTTCTCGGCCAGCCGAATGAAAGCTCTCCTCGTCTTGAAAGATTTGCAGCCCAACAGGCCTGACAAGGCGACTTACTTGGCAAATCACAAAAACACTGGGTTGTGGCCATGGATCCAGCTGTCAGCCTCTCCACGTATAGTACTCTTCCGATGGAATGTCGTTGACCACATTGACCACGCCGCGCCAAGAGCACCAAGGCGTTGGATGAGGGCGAGGCCTAGGAAGGGGACAACGCGGAGCCTAGGAAGACGTGGCAGTGGATGCCTACGTGGAGAGGAGTACGAGGGATCACTGGTTCGGCTGCGGTGCAAGGCTGCCATCGCCGCAGGGCCTGGCTAGCGGTGGGAGTAGTAGGGGCGATGAGGCCTCAACGGCAGCACAGCCGGCCACTGGAGGCAGGAGCAGGCGGTCTTCCCGGCGTTGGTTTGGGCGGATGGTGCAAGAAGAGCAGCGATTAACGAAGCAGAAGGACCGTTTGATTCAAATCCAACGGTTACTGCTGCTAGAATCGTTTATTGACTAAGTTGACAAGCCCTGTGTACGCATCAACTTAGTAGGCCCACATGTCAGCCTCCCAACCGGTGCGCCCCAGATGTCAGTGGGGGGAATTATTTTTTTCCCGTAATAAGGAGGCAGTTGATTGCGTGCGGCCAGGCCGGCGGGGGGAGTAGGGTGGGCCGAGGAAGCCTGCGCGGCATCACAGCGGGCCACAAGAGGAGGGAGCAGGCAGTCCCGCCGGCGCTAGTTTAGGCGGCTGGAGCAGGAAGATCAGAGATTGAAGAAGCACGTCGGCCGTTTTATGGCTCCCAACCGGTGCTCACTAACAAAGCCTTGCGTAAACAAGTCAGCCTCGAAATCTATGGCGTGTACAGCCCATTTGCTATTATTTCTATAATTTTTACTCATTTTCTAATTCATATGGAATTTATTGCAGCCCGTTTTCCATTTTTAGAATTTCTGGCCATTTTCTGGTCAGTACCAGGGTCAAAAAATTAACTAAATATGTGAGAAATTTTGAAAATTCGCAAATTTTTGCTGCGGAACGAAATATTCTGAATCCAAAAATTAATAGCCATACTAAAAAAATTAAAAATAAACTAGTACTATGTCATGTTAAATCCAATGAAATACGTACAAGATATCAGTGAAGAACAAAAACAAAAAAAAGAAACTTATATCCCATTTGCTATAAATTTTTTGGAATTTTCAACCGCTTTTGATATTACTTTTAACAGACATTGACCATACTCTTAAGCCAGGCTGGAATGCATCCCTCCTCATCTTGAAAGATTTGCAGCCGAGTAATTCAGAGAAAACAAATAGGCCTAGCTTGGGTATTCTTCTAAAAGAAATATTGGGCTACCTATTTTCCCAAAGAACTGGTGCATGAGCATTTAGCTTTATTTATTTATTTATTTACTTGTTTATGTTTAGGGGACCATGAGCATGTACCTGGGCCGAATTCATGTGAGAGCCTCCCTTCCAGTTAATTATGGGCTTCTCTATTGGGCCTTCATCAGTGGGCTGCATGTTCTCAACAAGTGGAAAATGTGTTCCGTACGAAAAATAGTATGCGCTACGTACGGTACGGGGCACTAAAGGATCAAACCGTGCAACGACTTCCAAAACATTGTGTTTGTCGTTCTAACAACACATTTATTCAACCAACAGACGAAATATACTACTGATTGTACAATGAAAACAGCAGCAGCAGCAGGAACCAGGGCTGGGGGTGCAACAGAAGCAGTAAGCAGGCCAGAAGAGTCAAGACACAGCTCTCTCTTCCAAACCAAACATCAGCCATCATTACAAAAGGGCTACCAAAAAAAACAAGTGTATGCATCAAACTAAATAAAGATCCTAGTACACCAAGTGTACGCATCTAACTAACTGGCTCAGTTAGACGTTACTATTTATTAAGCTGTGGAGATTGGCTGACGTCTTGAACCAGATGGGTGCCTGACGGGGGAAACTCCAGCCAGCGGGTCGAAGTCTGATACTTGCGACCCTCTCTCCTACTTTGGGCTGCAGAGCGTGGCGGCAGATATAAGGGTATGGTGCATGCAGAGACGCATGGAACGCTGTGTACACACAGTTTTGCCTGGTGAACGAAACCGCGCTGCCATCATGATCCTTGCCGTCGGTTATCTCCTGGTTAATCAGTTAATTCAGTCTGACAAATAGAGAGCGTGTACCAAGGCTACTTACCAGCCTCCAGTCAAAAATTCCTGAAGGCCCAGAGAAGCTGGGATCCTGCTCAAAGACCTTGTAGTGACTGTGATTGTATTCCGCGAAACAACACGTCCGGTACGTGCGAACCATCATCAATCTTTCGCCATTGTCTGATCGAGCCAGGAACCACCTGCAACTGCCATGCCGCTTTTCTTTGAAAGGTTCTGGGATTAGGAAGGGTAGTGACACCAGGCGGCCTACAACATCATATCAAGTTGGAGTCAAATAAAAAAGGGCTGTTGATTTAGTCAATCTTAAGAACAACATGTTATGAGCATGAATATTTTTCAGCAAATGTTGACAGTAATATAAGCAAGCCATCATGATATCATAGGAAAGTAACATACTGCAGTAACAGCCGTTTGTAGCGATGACTGGAGTAGGCCAGCAATACGTCCAGCCATAGAAGGAGTCGATAGCGTAAATGAAGCCCTTGTGTTCAATGGCATCAGAGAACCATGGAGGATGTATGATCCTGCGATGGACGTGCAGATTTATCCACTTACCGCAGTGACCTGTCAGATAGGCGAGACCGCGATTGAAGAACGCAATTAGCCTGAGTTCTTTATAATTCACAGATCTTGTTAGCACTTGGCAGATTACAACCTTGAGCAAATCAAACTTGGTATCATGTTGGCTACTGTAAGATTCCAAGTATTCTGGGTCGTGGTGCCAAAGCAGTGCAGTGTTAATTGAAGGAAGGGGGATCAATCGCCGGGTGTATACCTCCACGAGCATCTAGCTGCCGCGACCGTCGACGAGCACCATCCAAGACGTGTTCGTGTCGACCTAGTACATACCGTCAATGTAGTTGACACTGACGGGGATAGGATCGCAGTCAAGGGGGTTGATGCTCGCCACCCTATGATCGTTATGCTGCGTGACATGCCATTTCTGAAGATCAGGCGGCATCAGCAAGCAAGGAGCTGGCTTAAAAAGCTCCGGCCTGAGGGCTTTGAGTAAACGGTACAGCCCCGATGAGCACGCGGCGAGCGGCATGGTACTGAGATTGTCCACACGTGAAACAATGAGCTTGATTACCTCTGTGGGGCGAATTCCAGCCACTCTTTCAGTGGACGCTGCTCGGTTCTCCCATTGTTAGTGCTTGGGTTTCGGACGAGGGGGGAGGCGCCTTAGCGGGGATGGAAGAGCGGACAAAGATGGAGAAGCGAATATGTGCTGCGGGAAGTGGACAGGTGATGATGACTACTGCACGCCGCTTGACTTACGAGACACATACCAGCAGCGTAGGGTCATATCAAAGTCAGACAACTTGCCTGAGTGATCACAGTACTGGTACTCCCTACAGTACCTTCTACTATGCCCTAACTTGCTTGAGTAGAGTAGTAGTACTGGAGTAGGACTCTGCTCTACTACTAGCACCGGAGGAGTAGTATGTTCTAATATAAAATAGTTACAAACTTCAATGCCCGAGCGTGGAACGACTACGAACCACCATCGGTGCTAACTCCAATCCTGCAAGTCATGGATTTGTTTCTTTTTAACTTTCTGTACGAATCTGTAGCCAGCCTGCAAGTCATGTACACTGTACTGACAATGGAACCCACAGAGTACTTAGAATACAAGATTAAGGATGCAATTAACTTTTTATAGAGGGATAATCATACACACAATTAACTCAAATGGATTGGACGTGACTCTATTATTCTCCAACGGCAACCGGCAAATTTCCTCCCGCAGGCCAGAGTAGGTTTCTCGGTTTGCATGCGGGTTTAACGAAGGGGTTTGATGGAGGCGAGGAGGCATGTTCAGCCGGGCGTGCAGTGGACGGCGCAGTACTATTCGATTTGACAACTACAACTAGTATATTATAAAAAACAAAGAAGAGTAGTAGAGATAGAGATAAGAATAGTGACTAGGGAGGAGCACCATCTACTGCTTCGTGGGCTACTCCTGCGTTTCACTCGGCGGCCGCAACATCCCCTACATCCACTCCCTCCTGCGCTCCATTCGGCGGGCGCTGTTGAAATTTGGGGAGTGCACTCTCGCGACTGCTAGCAGCGACGACTTCACCGGTGACGACTTCTTCCCCGACCTCGGCAACCTCTTCCTCAACGACATGGGCAACAACCTCAACGCCAATGGTGCTGCTCCCGTTGCACCATATGTGTTTCTGTCCTTCCTGTTCGAAATCGTGGTAGAATTCATGTTTCTAGTCTGTTTCCTATATTCGATCTGTTCATCTACTATGCTAGTCCACATGATTAGTTTAATCTATGTTATAGCCGTCATGATTTATTTTGTGCTTATTCGGATTAAATCTCGTAGTAACTTGCTCATATATTCAACTGGCACAACGTCCCCTACAACCACTCCCGTTTCATGGATGGCCTGGTCGATTCCTCCAAGGAGCCCTTCGTCCACTACTATGAGTGCCCGATGCCGTTTTGTGGCTCATCGGCGGACATGGTGCATCACCTCACGGATGCGTGCAGCGATCACTGCCGGCCCTTGGCGGAGAACATCAAGTATGAGACGTGCTACCCGTTCACCATGCCGAAGTCACTGGAGGATCACCGCCGCCTACTAGTCTCGGAGGAGGACGACAGTGTCTTCCTCTTGATCGTGGGCACCGGCTAGGCCTGCGCAGGCCGCCGCCCCGTCTCTGTAATGTGCGTCAGGGGCGACGCCGCTGATGCTGACACTGACACGAGGCCGATGTACGGGTGCGTGGTCAATGTTACTACCCCTCCGGGTCGCGTGGGCGATGACATCGGCCTCATCAAACGGACTTGGACTCTGGGGAGCTGGGACTATCCCGCCAATGTGGACTTGGAAAACCCATGGCATCCTTTACCCGCCGACGCGGTGCACGGGGACTCCAAGGAGGTTCACCTGGACATACACATTATCAAGTTAAATGTTGATCATTAGCCTTCGCTCAATGTAATCCGCTGTCTAAGCATGTGGAGACTTCCATGCAGGATCTCGCTCTATTGGAGTATCGCGCATGAATAAAAGTTTATCCGTTTATGGTTTAGTCTGGAATCTTCCATGTATGAATTTTTACTACAGTACTGGTGAAAGACTTACGATGAACCATTTCTTACATCCCCTCTGCCTGCTTGCAAGTCATCCTGATTTAATCCCTCTATCTAGGTGTATAAGGGCATGGTTAATATTACTTAATAGTATAGCCAACTATTGACTATAAGAAAGTGCCATGTCATTTGTGGCCAACATGTATAACAATCGATACTCAAAAACTAATTCTTAAAGATCATTTCTTACAAAGCACAATAAGTGCTATTTCTTCACAAGTTTTGGATGCAGGTTGAATAGTTGAACGCTTTTGTTTGCAAAAGATACCTTTTTATCTATTTCACCCAGATGTTTGTGAGCTCTAGAGATGAAAAAATATCCAAAGAAACCTATCGATACCCATTACACATCAGATGACCCCCACATCCTTTGTCAAAATAAACAACTCCCCGATCAATGCATTTCACTCTTCGGTGCAACGCGCGGGCACCTTACTACTATAGATTAGTACGACCAAAAATTGAACTAACATTATATATAGTACGATAAATGCTGATGCATGTCACCTAAAATTATATCATTCAAAACTATGTTCAAATACGAATCCAACAATATAGTTTTTGTTGACATGCACTAACATTTTGTCAGTTAAATCTTCAGTCAAATTCAATGGGGGACTAATAAACCACGACCGATGTAGTACAAGTGTAGAGGGCGGCGCTGCACGGGAGTCTCACCTCTCACCCCGCTCGTGGTGCGACAGTAAAGCCGTCATATCACAAAACCCAACCACTCCCAGTAATAAGTGGCCTGGTAAAATAAACGGACAAGCAACCATCAAATCCCTCCGTCTTTTTTGCATTTCATCTCTCTGCATTTACTTTCTCCGGTTCATCTCGCACACTCGATCCCTAGCTACTACTCCTATGGCTAGTTATTTTGGCGGCTTCCCCAGCTTTTCCCACAAGACTAATCACAGTGGAGAGTAACAATAAGGCGCCTCACTGATTTATTTGGGCTTCTAAACTACTACTCCGTCCTAGTTTATTCCTCACCATTGTAATTTGTGCTAAATTTTTGACCAAAGATTTAACTGGTTTATTCCTCGCCATTGTAATCCCTCCGTCTAGGTGTGTAAGTCATCTTACGAAAACCAAATAATCCCAAAACACTTAGACGCGGTGCATTAACTTCTACCTCGTTTCTTGTTTCTTGACATATCAACCAATAAGAGATAAAGAGTGTGGATGCTTTTAATGACTTGAGATATCAAACACGACATGCAGTGGTTAGTTCATTGCATGCAATACTATTAATTAGCAAATAAACATTAACGTTTCTCGTTTTCTCCTCCTCCTTGGTCACGGTGCACAGCCTAAGATAACTTACTGACCTAGACGGATGGAGTAGTGCATGTGACATGCACTAACATTTCATTAGTTAAATTTATGATCAAAATTTGACATAGATTACAATGGGGACCAATAAACCAGGACAGAGGTAGTAGTTATGGGATTACTAATCTAGAAGCCTAAAAGAACTGTCCCCTGGTACTCCTACTAGTAGTAGTACTCAATTTGGAATTCCAATTGCACGGCACAACTTCTTAGGCAAAAAATTCAATATAGGGTGTAGGAAGCGGGTTGGGAATTTGCATGCCTTTCCAACCAGTGAGATACTCCGTACAAAGCTCCTGGATGTCTACTACGCAACCTTCTCCTTGTAGAGATTGTTGGGCCTCCAAGTGCAGAGGTTTGTAGGATAGTAGCAAATTTCCCTCAAGTGGATGACCTAAGGTTTATCAATCCGTAGGAGGCGTAGGTTGAAGATTGTCTCTCTGAAGCAACCCTGCAACCAAATAACAAAGAGTCTCTTGTGTCCCCAACACACCCAATACAATGGTAAATTGTATAGGTGCACTAGTTCGGCGAAGAGATGGTGATACAAGTGCAATATGGATGGTAGATATAGGTTTTTGTAATCTGAAAATATAAAAACGGCAAGGTAACGAACGGTAAAAGTGAGCGTAAACGGTATAGCAATGCCTTGAAACAAGGCCTAGGGTTCATACTTTCACTAGTGCATGTTTCTCTCAACAATAATAACATAATTGGATCATATAACTATCCCTCAACATGCAACAAAGAGGCACTCCAAAGTCACTAATAGCGGAGAACAAACGAAGAGATTATGGTAGGGTACGAAACCACCTCAAAGTTATTCTTTCCAATCAATCCATTGGGCTATTCCTATAAGTGTCACAAACATACCTAGAGTGCATACTAGAATAACACCTTAAGAAACAAATCAACCAAAACCCTAATGTCACCTAGAAACTCCAATGTCACCTCAAGTATCCGTGGGTATCATTATACGATATGCATCACACAATCTCATATTCATCTATTCAACCAACACATAGAACCTCAAAGAGTGCCCCAAAGTTTCTACCGGAGAAACATGACGAAAACGTGTGCCAACCCCTATGCATAGGTTCATGGGTGGAACCCGCAAGTTGATCACCAAAACATACATCAAGTGAATCACGTGATATCCCATTGTCACCACAAATATGCATGGCAAGACATACATCAAGTGTTCTCAAACCTTTAAAGACTCAATCCGATAAGATAACTTCAAAGGGAATACTCAATCCATTACAAGAGAGTAGAGGGGGAGAAGCAACATAAGATCCAACTATAATACCAAAGCTCGCGATACATCAAGATCGTGCCAAATCAAGAACACGAGAGAGAGAGAGAGAGAGAGAGATCAAACACATAGCTACTGGTACATACCCTTAGCCCCGAGGGTGAACTACTCCCTCCTTGTCATGGAGAGCGTCGGGATGATGAATATGGCCACCGGAGAAGGATTCCCCCCTCCGGCAGGGTGCCGGAACGGGTCTAGATTGGTTTGCGGTGGCTCTGGAGGTTTGCGGCGGCGGAACTCCCAATCTATTCTGTTCCCTGAAGTTTTAGGGTATATGGGTATATATGGGAGGAAAAAGTATGTCGGTGGACCTCCAGGCTGTCCACAAGGCAGGGGGCGCGCCCTAGGGGGGTGGGCGCGCCCCCACCCTCGTGGGCAGCCCGGGACTCCCCTTGTGCAGCTCCGGACTCCGTGGGCTTCTTCTGGTCCAAAAAACAGCAATTCTGGGCTGGGCCTCTGAAGGAAATATGCGTTAGAGGCAATAATAAAGTTATTATTTATTTCCTTATTTCATGATAAATGTTTATTATTCATGCTAGAATTGTATTAACCGGAAACATGATACATGTGTGAATACATAGACAAACATATAGTCACTAGTATGCCTCTACTTGACTAGCTCATTAATCAAAGATGGTTATGTTTCCTAACCATAGACATGTGTTGTCATTTGATTAATGGGATCACATCATTAGGAGAATAATGTGATTGACATGACCCATTCCGTTAGCCTAGCACTTGATCGTTTAGTATGTTGCTATTGCTTTCTTCATGACTTATACATGTTCCTGTAACTATGAGATTATGCAACTCCCGTTTACTGGAGGAACACTTTGGGTGCTACCAAACGTCACAACGTAACTGGGTGATTATAAAGGAGTACTACAGGTGTCTCCAAAGGTACATGTTGGGTTGGCGTATTTCGAGATTAGGTTTTGTCACTCCGATTGTCGGAGAGGTATCTCTGGGCCCTCTCGGTAATGCACATCACTATAAGCCTTGCAAGCAATGTAGCTAATGAGTTAGTTACGGAATGATGCATTACATAACGAGTAAAGAGACTTGCTGGTAACGAGATTGAACTAGGTATTGGATACCGACGATCGAATCTCGGGTAAGTAACATACCGATGACAAAGGGAACAACGTATGTTGTTATGCGGTTTGACCGATAAAGATCTTCGTAGAATATGTAGGAGCCAATATGAGCATCCAGGTTCCGCTATTGGTTATTGACCGAGAATAGTTCTAGGTCATGTCTACATAGTTCTCGAATCCGTAGGGTCCGCACGCTTAAGGTTTCGATGACAGTTATATTATGAGTTTATAAGTTTTGATGTACCGAAGGAGTTCGGAGTCCCGGATGAGATCGGGGACATGACGAGGAGTCTCGAAATGGTCGAGAAGTAAAGATCGATATATTGGACGACTATATTCGGAGTTCGGAAAGGTTCCGACTGATTCGGGTATTTTTCGGAGTACCGGAGAGTTACGGGAATTCGCCGGGGAGTATATGGGCCTTATTGGGCCATACGGGAATAGAGGAGAGAGGCTGAAAGGAAGGAGGTGCACAGCCCCCTTCTGGTCCGAATTAGCAAGGGGTGCAGCCCCCTTTTCCTTCCTCCTCTCCCCCTCTTTCCTTCTCTCCTACTCCAACAAGGAAGGGGGGGGGGAGTCCTACTCCCGGTGGGAGGAGGACTCCTCCTGGCGCGCCCCTCCTGGCCGGCCGCACCTCCCCCTCCCTCCTTTATATACGGGGGCAGGGGGGCACCTCTAGGCAAAACAACACAAGTTGATCTACGGATCGTTCCTTAGCTGTGTGCGGTGCCCCCCTCCACCATATTCCACCTCGGTCATATCGTCGCGAAGTTTAGGCGAAGCCCTGCGCCGGTAGAACATCATCATCGTCACCACGCCGTCGTGCTGACGGAACTCATCCCCGAAGCTTTGCTAGATCGAAGCCCGAGGATCGTCATCGAGCTGAACGTGTGCTGACTTCGGAGGTGCCGTACGTTCGGCGCTTGGATCAGTCGGATCATGAAGAAGTACGACTACATCAACCGCGTTGTCATAACGCTTCCGCTTACGGTCTACGAGGGTACGTGGACGAACACTCTCCCCTCTCGTTGCTATGCCATCACCATGATCTTGCGTGTGCGTAGGAAATTTTTTGAAATTACTACGTTCCCCAACAGCCTCCGGTTAATAGTTTAGTCCCAAAAATAATATAAAAGTGAATAATAAAGCCCAATATTGTCCAAAACAGTAGATAATATAGCATGGAGCAATAAAAAATTATAGATACATTGGAGACGTATCAGGCATCCCCAAGCTTAATTCCTGCTCGTCCTCGAGTAGGTAAATGATAAAAAAGATAATTTTTGATGCGGAGTGCTACTTGGCATAATTTCAATGTAATTCTTCTTAATTGTGGTATGAATATTCAGATTCGAAAGATTCAAGACAAAAGTTTAATATTGACATAAAAATAATAATACTTCAAGCATACTAACAAAGGAATCATGTCTTCTCAAAATAACATGGCCAAAGAAAGCTATCCCTACAAAATCATATAGTCTGGCTATGCTCTATCTTCATCACACAAAATACTTAAATCATGAACAACCCCGTTTTCAGCCAAGCAATTGTTTCATACTTTAGAATTTTCAAACTTTTCAACTTTCACGCAACACATGAGCGTGAGCCATGGATAAAGCACTATATATGGAATAGAATGGTGGTCGTGGAGAAGACAAAAAGGGAGAAGATAGTCTCACATCAACTAGGCGTATCAACGGGCTATGGAGATGGCCATTAATAGATATCAATGTGAGTGAGTAGGGACTGCCATGCAACGGATGCACTAGAACTATAAGTATATGAAAGCTCAACAAGAGAAACTAAGTGGGTGTGCATCCAACTCGCTTGCTCACGAAGACCTAGGGCATTTTGAGGAAGCCCGTCATTGGAATATACAAGCCAAGTTCTATAATGAAAAATTTCCACTAGTATATGAAAGTGACAAATGAGAGACTCTCTATCATGAAGATCATGGTGGTACTTTGATGCACAAGTGTGGTAAAAGGATAGTAACATTGTCCCTTCTCTCTTTTTCTCTCATTTTTTTTATTTTTTTATTTTTTTATTTGGGCCTTTTCTCTTTTTTTTATGGCCTCTTTTTTTTTTCTTTTTTTTTGTCCGGAGTCTCATCCCGACTTATGGGGGAATCATAGTCTCCATCATCCTTTCCTCACTTGGGACAATGCTCTAAAGATGATGATCATCACACTTTTATTTTTCTTACAACTCAACAATTACAACTCGATACTTAGAACAAAATATGACTCGATGTGAATGCCTCCGGAGGAGTACCGCGATATGCAATGAATCAAGAGTGACATGTATGAAAGAATTATGAACGGTGGCTTTGCCACAAATACAATGTCAACTACATGATCATGCGAAGCAATATGACAATGATGGAGCGTGTCATAATAATCAGAACAGTGGTAAGTTGCATGGCAATATATCTCGGAATGGCTATGGAAATGCCATGATAGGTAGGTATGGTGGCTGTTTTGAGGAAGGTATATGGTGGGTGTATGATACCGGCAAAAATTGTGCGGTATTAGAAAGGCTAGCAATGGTGGAAAGGTGAGACTGCATATAATCCATGGACTCAACATTAATCATAAAGAACTCACATACTTATTGCAAAAATCTACAAGTCATCAAAACAAAATTTTACACGCATGATCCTAGGGAAAGGGTTGGTAGGAGTTAACCATCGCACGATCCCGACCTCCACACATAAGGAAGACAATCAATGAATATATCGTGCTCCAACTTCATCACATAACGGTTCACTGTACGTGCATGCTACGGGAATTACAAACTTTAACACAAGTATTTATCAAATTCAAAACTACTCAACTAGCATGACTCTAATATTACTACCTCCATATCTCAAAACAATTATCAAGCATCAAACTTTTCTTAGTATTCAACGCACTCAAAAGAAAGTTTTACAAATCTTGAATACCAAGCATGTTAGGATTGTTTAAGCAAATTACCATGCTATTTAAGACTCTCAAAATAATCTAAGTGAAGTATGAGAGATCAATGATTTCTATCAAACAATTTCACCACCGTGCTCTAAAAGATATAAGTGAAGCACTAGAGCAATAACAAACTACTCCGAAAGATATAAGTGAAGATCAATCAGTAGTCGGATAATTATGCAACTATGTGAAGACTCTCCCATTTAATAATTTTAGATCTTGGTATTTTATTCAAACAACAAGCAAAGCAAAACAAAACGACATTTCAAGGATAGCACACATCAAGTGAAGAAGCAAAAACTTAGGATCAACTGATACTAACCGATAGTTGTTGAAGAAGAAAGGTGAGATGCCTACCGGGGCATCCCCAATCTTAGATGTTCGAGACTTATTGAAATATTATCTTGGGATGCCTTGGGCATCCCCAAGCTTGAGATTTTGTGTCTCCTTAATTCGTTTCATATCGCGGTCTCCCTAAATCTCAAAAGCTTCATTCACACCAAACTCAACAAGAACTTGTGAGATAAGTTAGTATAAACCAATGCAAAAACCTTATCATCCTCTACTGTAGCAAATCTCAAATATTATTATTCAATGTTGCATACTAAATTCCTCTGCATATTTAATACTCTTATCCTCAAATAGAATAATGAAATAAGCAAACATATGCAAACAATGCAAACATAACAGCAATCTGCCAAAACAGTACAGTCTGTAAAGAATACAAGAGTATCAATACTTTCCTAGCTCCAAAAATTATAAACGAAAATTACCACTGTAGTAAATTTATCAGAGCTCGGTATGAAACAAGTTTCAACATTTTATGATATTCTGACTTTTCTAGGGAATTTTTGCAATGAAACAGCAACATGTATACTTGCAAGATAAGCATGGTAAAGGCTATCCTGGACATTTTTATTGAAAATAAAGATGCAAAACACTATTCTAACTAACAGCAAGAAAATACTAACAAAATAAAATGACGCTCCAAGCAAACACATATCATGTGGTCAATAAAAATATAGCTCCGAGTAAAGTTACCGAGGAACGAAGATGAAAGAGGGGATGCCATCCGGGGCATCCCCAATATTAGGCTCTTGGTTGTCCTTGAATATTACCTTGGGGTGCCTTGGGCATCCCCAAGCTTAGGCTCTTGCCACTCCTTATTCCATAATCCATCGAATCTTGATCCAAAACTTGAAAACTTCACAACACAAAACTCAACAGAAAACTTGTAAGCTCCGTTATTATAAGAAAATAAAACCACCACTTAGGTACTGTAATTAACTCATTCTAAATTCATATTGGTGTAATATCTACTGTATTCCAACTTCTCTATGGTTCATACCCTCCAATACTACTCATAGATTCATCAAAATAAGCAAACAACACATAGAAAACAGAATCTGTCAAAAACAGAACAGTCTGTAGTAATCTGTGTCAAACGTGTACTTTTGGAAATCCAAAAATCCTACCAAATTAGGAAGTCCTAGATAATTTGTTCATTGATATTCTGTAAAAAGAATCAACTGCAAAGCACGTTGCTGTAATTTATGAAAACTAATCTCGTACGTGCAAAGTTTCTTTTTTTTACAGTAGGATCAAATAACTATCACCGTAGGTTATCCCAAAGGTCTTACTTGGCACTTTATTGAAACAAAAGCTATAAAACATGATTAATACAGTAGCATAATCATGTGAACCCACAAAAACAGTAAGGGTAAATATTGGGTTGTCTCCCAACAAGCGATTTTCTTTAATGCCTTTCTAGCTAGGCATGATGATGATAATGATGCTCACATAAAAGATAAGAATTGAAACATAACGGGAGCATCATGAAGCATATGACTAGCAAATTTAAGCCTAACCCACTTCCTATGCATAGGGATTTTTTTAGCAAACAACTTATGGGAACAAGAATCAACTTGCATAGGAAGGC
The DNA here is from genome assembly GCF_018294505.1 of Triticum aestivum. Classification (NCBI taxonomy): domain Eukaryota; kingdom Viridiplantae; phylum Streptophyta; class Magnoliopsida; order Poales; family Poaceae; genus Triticum; species Triticum aestivum. The sequence continues at coordinate 719,930,967 of NC_057810.1, read as the reverse complement.
AGAACAAGCATAGCTTCAAAACTTTGAGCACATAGAGAGAAAACTTGATATTATTGCAACTCCTACAAGCATATATTCATCCCTCATAATAATTTTCAATAGCACCATGAATAAATTCAACAATATAACCATCACCTAAAGCATTCTTTTCATGATCTACTTGCATAGAAATGTTACTACTCTCCACATAAGCAAATTTGTTCTCATCAATAGTAGTGGGAGCAAACTCAACAAAATAACTATCATGTGATTGAAAATTAAGATCAAGATGACAAGTTTCATGGTTATCATTATTCTTTAGAGCATACGTGTCATCACAATAATCATCATAGATAGGCGGCATGCTTTCATCATAGTAAATTTGCTCATCAAAGCTTGGGGGACAAACAATAACATCTTCATCAAACATAGCTTCCCCAAGCTTGTGGCTTTGCATATCATTAGCATCATGGATATTCAAGGAATTCATACTAACAACATTGCAATCATGCTCATCATATAAATATTTAGTGCCAAACATTTTAATACATTCTTCTTCTAACACTTTGGCACAATTTTCCTTTCCATCATACTCACGAAATATATTAAAAAGACGAAGCGTATGAGACAAACTCAATTCCATTTTTTAGTTTTCTTTTATAAACTAAACTAGTGATAAAACAAGAAACAAGAAGATTCGATTGCAAGATCTAAAGATATACCACCTCCCTGGCAACGGCGCCAGAAAAGAGCTTGATGTCTACTACGCAACCTTCTCCTTGTAGACATTATTGGGCCTCCAAGTGCAGAGGTTTGTAGGACAGTAGCAAATTTCCCTCAAGTGGATGACCTAAGGTTTATCAGTCCGTAGGAGGCATAGGTTGAAGATGGTCTCTCTCAAGCAACCCTGCAACCAAATAACAAAGAGTCTCTTGTGTCCCCAACACACCCAATACAATGGTAAATTGTATAGGTGCACTAGTTCGGCGAAGAGATGGTGATACAAGTGCAATATGGATGGTAGATATAGGTTTTTGTAATCTGAAAATATAAAAACATCAAGGTAACGAACGGTAAAAGTGAGCGTAAACGGTATTGCAATGCGTTGAAACAAGGCCCAGGGTTCATACTTTCACTAGTGCAAGTTCTCTCAACAATAATAACAAAATTGGATCATATAACTATCCCTCAACATGCAAAAAAGAGTCACTCCAAAGTCACTAATAGCGGAGAACAAACGAAGAGATTATGGTAGGGTACGAAACCACCTCAAAGTTATTCTTTCCAATCAATCCATTGGGCTATTCCTATAAGTGTCACAAACATCCCTAGAGTTTGTACTAGAATAACACCTTAAGACACAAATCAACCAAAACACTAATGTCACCTATATACTCCAATGTCACCTCAAGTATCCGTGGGTATGATTATACGATATGCATCACACAATCTCATCTTCATCTATTCAACCAACACATAGAACCTCAAAGAGTGCCCCGAAGTTTCTACCGAAGAATAACGATGAAAACGTGTGCCAACCCCTATGCATAGGTTCATGGGCGGAACCCGCAAGTTGATCACCAAAACATACATCAAGTGAATCACGTGTTATCCCATTGTCACCACAGATACGCACGGCAAGACATACATCAAGTGTTCTCAAACCTTTAAAGACTCAATCCGATAAGATAACTTCACAGGGAAAACTTAATCCATTACAAGAGAGTAGAGGGGGAGAAGCAACATAAGATCCAACTATAATACCAAAGCTCGCGATACATCAAGATCGTGCCAAATCAAGAACACGAGAGAGAGAGAGAGAGAGAGAGATCAAACACATAGCTACTGGTACATACCCTCAGCCCCGAGGGTGAACTACTCCCTCCTTGTCATGGAGAGCGTCGGGATGATGAATATGGCCACCGGAGAAGGATTCCCCCCTCCGGCAGGGTGCCGGAACGGGTCTAGATTGGTTTGTGGTGGCTCTGCAGGTTTGCGGCGGCGGAACTCCCGATCTATTCTGTTCCCCGAAGTTTTTAGGGTATATGGGTATATATGGGAGGAAAAAGTACGTCGTGGACCTCCGGGCTGTCCACGAGGCAGGGGGGCGCGCCCTAGTGGGGTGTGCGCACCCCCCACCCTCGTGGGCAGCCCGGGACTCCCCTGGTGCAGCTCCGGTACTCCATGGGCTTCTTCTGGTCCAAAAATAAGATCCGTGGAGTTTCAGGTCAATTGGACTCCGTTTGATATTCCTTTTCTTCGAAACACTGAAATAGGCAAAAAAAACTGCAATTCTGGGCTGGGCCTCCGGTTAATAGGTTAGTCCCAAAAATAATATAAAAGTGAATAATAAAGCCCAATATTGTCCAAAACAGTAGATAATATAGCATGGAGCAATCAAAAATTATAAATACGTTGGAGACGTATCACTCCTCAAGGCTGGGGGGCTCGGAGGGCGGCGCGGCGTTCTCCTCGTAGCGGGGAGCCGACGCGTCCTCCGGCGCGCGTGCTGGCGAGATTGGGAACGCCAATGTGTCCACCTGGACGCTTCGCGGCAAGGAGCGGAACACCGACGCGTCGTCCTCGACTAGTGGCGGCGAGGAACAGAACGGCGACACGTCGCGTAGCGGCGAGGAGCATAACACCGATGCGTCCTCCTCGACTAGTGGCGGCGAGGAATGGAATGGCGACGCGTGACCGTCCGCGCGGTGCAGCGAGGGGCTCCTAGGGCTTGGGAGGGGCGATTCCATGGTGGTCGACGTGTGACAGAGGGGGAGGAGATAGTGATGAACGTGAACGTGAGGGGGAGGAGGTAGCGATGTCGTGGGAGGCGCAGTATTTATAGCGAGCAATGGCACACCTACATAAGATATGGATTGAGCTGCACTGACTTAACTGCAGGTCCAGTTGCATCACTGACATGTGGGCCAGACCCCTGTTGGGCCCATATGTCAGTGCCCAATGCACCTGGAGTTAAGTAACAACTACGTGGGCATAATTGTTGGAGTAAATTACGGTGGAGCGAAGGGGTGGAAATATACTGGTCACATCGGATTGTACGAGCGTGGGGGGAGGAGAGTCATGCATGCAGATTTTTTCACACGGGGTGGAGTGGTGGGACCGCCGAAGGGAGAAGGAGAGTTTGGCAGGCATATTGTTTCCACACATGGAGAGGAAAAGATTTGGAGACGAACAGGCTTCCTGCAGGTATGGGGAACGGTGCATAATAAGGCATCTTGCATGCCGGGCTAGGTATAGTCTCAAGTCATGAAAACATACACGCCCCACACATGTTCATATTTCAAGGTGCACTAAATTATTGCATGCGATGATTAAGGCTGGCCATAATGGTGGTATCTTAGCTGGTATCATGCACACGGGAATAGCAAACATGCTGATGTGGCATAGAATTAAAGAAGAGAGGGGGGTTAGAGTAACTAGTGTTCATGCATGCATTGGTAAACACATTTTTTTGTGAAGAACGACAGCACTAGTTGAGTACTTTTGCAGACTTCAAAAACTATTCCACCGCCTCTACTATCTTGCTAAGAGTAGGTGAAATTTTTGAATCGAGCCCTTTAAACTAGAAGGGAGGTAGTGGTACTCTAATAGCTAACCTTGTTGTGATGACAAGATAGGACATGGCATGCACCTAGATGGATGAACTAGTCTGCATTGTGCATTTAAGTTTTATCTGAAGTCAATGTACCTCTACTTTCACGAGACTTATAGAAAAATGTGTCAACATTCACAATGTCAAATCAATATTTTTACACTCATTATAAAACGTAGTTCTTATACACATTATAACCAGTATTGTAGATATTGATATTTTTAGTATAAATTTGGTCGTGGGATTTCATTGATGCATGTCAAAGCGTGGAGGAAGCGGAGCTTAGGGCTTGCATTGCCGGTCTCTACATAGGTATTTCTCTTCACAATGTTGTAATTTTAGAGACTGGTTGCGCTTTTGTGGTAGCGTCTCTTGCATCGGGGGACTATGACAGGTCTACTATGCGTGACCTGAAGATGAAAGCGTTGAGCATCTCGAAGTTGATCAACAATCTTCAATTGTCAAAGATTAGCCGTTCGGCCAATAAGGTGGCACACTTAATCGCTAAGTATAGCTTTGATAATAGATTAGATGGTATTCTTGTAAATAACGTACCGCCCTGTGTGGTGAATATTGTATCGAATGAGTGTACTGGTGTAGCTGGTTAATTAATATAAGGTGGTGTTTAAAAAAAGTATAAATTTGGTCAAACACTTTGCAAACGGTTGATGGGAGTAAAAAGGACCAGAGGGAGTATCATGCATGCGGAGTAGGCAAAAAAATTCTTGTGTAAAAGAAGGCAAAAAATTGCTCATTTATAGCGGTCGAAGTCTCAAAGAGCGCGACCGCGCGAGGGAGGCGAAGGTCGTGGGAGGCGCGACGTTTGATGGAATTAAGTGAAGTTACATCCACACGCCGGCATGGCATGCGAACAGGCAGAAGCTATAACGTCAGGCATACGATATGGGTCTAGTAGACATGACATCTAGTGGGTCCCGCATAGTTCTCGAGAACTCTTTGGGGGCTTGCAGCCGTTTATCCACCGGGCAAGCCAGCAACCCCACGCTGTTTGCATGCCCTACTCGTCCCCATCTTCTACCTTACAACAGTTTGCTCCCAGTCGTCCCGTCCTTTCACATTAGTTTGCTCCCAGTATTTTTTTGCGGCGTACAACAGTTCAACTTCTCCTAACCCTCCTCCAAAATTCATGGCCTCCCAAATCTCCATGGTCGCCGCTGAGTACCAGGTTAGAGCCATCACCAGCGATCAGTTCATCATCATCTACACATGTGGATCCGAGACGTGAAAGCATGGCTTGCTCGCTTCCTACGCATGTTCAACAGTTCAACGGATGAGTGGGTCGCTGGGCTAGATGTTGAGTACACCACAGTCCTGGGACGAGAGAAGGATCTGAAGGACGAACAAAGGAAGAAGCCCGCCGTGATCCAGGTTTGCGTATATAATGTTTTCTTGGTCTACCACATATGCCATGCCGACGTTGAGTGCCAGGATTTTAAGAACTTCCTCAAGGACAAAAGAGTGAAATTCGTTACTGTAGGCTTTAAGAACGACAGGGATGTCCTGCGTCCGATAGGTCTCGTTGTAGGCCAGCCCTTCGATCTCCAGAAGGCAAGCCTGGTGTCCTCCTCTCAACCTTCAACGCTGACCCTGGCAGCAGCCATGAATGATCCTTCGTACGCTAAACTGAAGAAACCTCATGACGAGTTTCATCATGCACGGGAGTCGAAGACATTAGATGAAGATCACATCCTGTATGCAGCAATGGATGCCTACCTTTGTTTAAATATCTACAAGGGTTGGATGAAGAAGCACAACCCAGTGTCCGGTTCAAGCAAAGAAGCGTCGGTGAAGAGGAAGAGGGACGAGGACAAAGTCGAGGACGTGGACTCGGACTCCGAGTAGGTGGAAGTGCCGTCGCTCATGCTGGTTCTACTGCAGTGTCAAGCGGACTAGTTGCTTAGTTTATTTTCAAGGGTGTGTTGTGCTGAGGCCCCAACAGAACTATGTTTATGTTCTTTCTCGTTATTTGAACTCTTTAGTACATACAGTAGTACTAGTACTATGTCTTACTAATGTTCTTCTTGCAGTTGGTACTACTGCTCGTATATTCGTGTTCCTACTGTACTTAATACGTTCGTACTAGTAGTATAATTTGGGTCAGTTGATTTGTGAAAGAAGTTCGACGGAGCGAAGGAAGAAGACGGCAGAAGAGGTGGAAGAAGCCCTTCTAGCCATCCATGTTGCATCAAACGGCTCACATGAGTCGACTGACCCAAATTGCTCCTTCAGATTGCAGGATCCACGTGGCATTCAAGGTCTCGAAGGTAGATTCCGCGTCTGCACCCGGTTTGCAGGCTCGACGCGCGCGCGACCGGCTTCTGCCGCGACAGCCACCATGCGCGCCTCCTCCGCGCGGGCGAAGACGACAATGACACGCTAGTTCCTCCTCACCGGCGTGCTGGAGCACGCGCTCATCCTCCTCTTCGTACGCTGCATGCATAGACGCGGCTCGACCAGCTTCTCACGTGCTTGGCAGCGCGGCCGCATCGCGAGGAGGGACTGCAGACGACGTGAGCGGGCGAGCCTTCGGCTTCATGGCACAGGGATGGCGGCGACACGGCGGTGATGGGCGAGAAATTGTTGGCCGGAGCAGGCGGGCGCCGGCATGCGCAACGGCGGCGGCGGTATATTGATGAGTGCGCGTGTGGGAGCTTACTTTAGTTTTATATATAAGGTTGTCCAAACTTAAAACAAAACCGTACTAGTACACGTAAACATTAGACTTAGGCAGCGCTTTTATTAGTTAGTACCACAGCCATGATACGGAATCCTGTGCAAGCGCGTGAACCGCGGCCGTGCGGTCGATCGAATGGTGCGTCATCGTGTCGCGCTCGAAGGACATCCACTGAACCTTTTTGTGTGTGTGAAAAAAATCCCCGAATATTACTTAACTTTTTTTCCTGTGAAAGTTCTTGACGCTTCAATATTTCCATATATTTGAATTTAGCTCCAGTTCGTGTTTATTTGGATTTGGACGTTTTAGGTGCACCCTAGTTTTTTCTAATACTGATTTTGTGTGTGTGACTGAGAGAGAACGTGTGTATGTGTCCATATGTGTGTTGTGGCGGAAGGGCAATGTGGAGACGGTGTGCGTGTGATACAGACATAGAGAGGCGTGAATGTGCAAATGATCATGCATGAGTGAGACATAGACAGATGCCGATACATTGTGTATACATGAGAGAACGGCCTTCTAGTTTACTTTTGTGTGTGTGTGTGTGTGAGAGAGAGAGAGAGAGAGGGGGGGAGGGAGAGAGACAGAGAGAGGAGCATCCGTAACACAACAACCATCTCTCTCGATTCGTCCGTCCCTCGCACGGTCACATGCAACACATGCGTCAACGCGCACATTTTGACACCCTCACCCGACCCCTGCCCACCTCAAGGCCCGCACAATCTCTTCGTGAAGACCCATTTCTCTCCTTAGGTTTGTTTTCTCTCAATATCTAACACACACACACACACACACACACGTAGTACAACACACACACACACACACACTCCCCCAAGCACACAATTCATCCCCATCCAAGGTTATACGACGACCACTCTCGCTTGTGCTTCTTTGCACCCCAACATGCACAACACCTCAATCTTGAAAGAGGGCATCGAGCAGATCGAAGATGGCGACCACACCGCGCTAGAGAATGCGGGGTCATTTGGAAGCAGGGTGATGTGACGATGGCTGACTGACTCCTGCCCCCACCCTCTCTCTCTCTCTCTTGCACAAAATTACCAATCCCTCTCTCCCCCGCACAAAATTGTCAATCCCTCAACCCACGAGATCCTTCCCCTCTCGTCCATGTTTTTCTAGCTCTCTCATCAAACATGTTGTTTCTTCTCCTTCCACGTATACAGAATCCAGATGCACGCGCATCTCATGTATATTACATGTATCCATCTTTCTCATAGACCTAACTTCGTCCTCTCTCTTTCTCTCTCTATCTCTCTTTGTCTCGTTAGGTTTGTCTCCTGCTCTCTCGCCCACTACATACAATCTTTCCCACCCTACCTGCTCCATCTTCAAAAGCTCTCTCTGCACGTTTCATTCACACATTGGGATATGTCAAAATGTTGCTTCTATAATGGCTGATGTAGAGTTATGGTTGTTTTTGTTGCATCCTACAAAGTAATAACTATGAAATGCATTTAGATTCTCATTTGACTGGGATTATGTGAGTTTGAGCATGTTGTGAAGTACTATAGAGTATAGACCTTGTATACATCTTGGGATTCGACAATGATTGTAACTATTGAATTGTATAGACCATTACATTCGAAGTCAATAGCCTAATATATTTATTTCACAATTTCAACAAATGATTAGTTCACTACAAACTAAGAAAACAAATGTGTACTCCCTCCGTTTTTATTTAAGTTTGCGTATTAGCATTGGTCAAAGTCAAGTTTTGTAAACTCTCAGAAAGCTTATAACAAAAAATATTAGCATATACAGTAACAAATAAATACCATTAGATTCATTATTGAATGTACTTTCACATCATACATATTTGTTATGGTAAATGTTTATATTTTTCTATAAACTTGGTCAAACTTTAGGAAGTTTGACTTCAGTCAACCTAATATGCAGAGTTTACTACTACTACTCGCTAGTTGCTTAGCCGAATCAATCAACATGCCACATGGGGAGTCCAGTGTCACAAAATTTTGAGGTCGGCGGGAAAATCTCCCGCGACCCTGATTCGAGAATTCGGAAGTTACCATCATAGCCTTCGGAACAGGCCTACGGATGACGCTTGGTAGGGGGCTGTTTTCGTAACTTCAGGTTCACCCTACCCAGCCAACCCCACCCCGGCACCCAGAGTAGTACACCTGAATACTCCCCATTTTCTATCCCCACCGCAAAATAGACTTCTCCACGGCACCACAACCTTCGTGCTCCTCCCCTTTACATCGGCGCACTCGTCCACCGCAGTGCATCTGCCTCATCGACGACCTCGTACGCCGCACAGGAGCCGGTCCACCGTCGTCGTCGTACATGGAGCCTCTTCCCCGGCATCGTCTTCCACGGTCTCGGATCTGCTTCCCGGAAGCTGATGCTAAGCGCAGAAGTACCACCGCCGTGGACAATGAACTGACTCCCGTTGCCGACCATGACTCACAGAGGCCGCCGCGACCATCGTTCTCCTCCTCGATTGGTAATGTGTATATTGAATCACTTAGCAGTACATGTGCAGTTCCAATTTTGTTCATACCTACCCTTCAAATTTCCTGGGTGCTATTGTTCCCGCAAAAGTAATTGGTTATAGCCTCCATTGTCCAATAGAATATCAGCTTGTAATTGTGCGTCGCTCCTGTATCGTGATGTGCTTGGGTAGGTTTTTCATCTGCAACCAGTAGTGTGGCAAATGATGGAAATGTTTTTAGAACTAGCAAGATGCCCATGCGTTGCATGCATCAAGATGCATTTGTATGAGTAGTTTATCTTGTGAGAGAAAAGGATGAACGAGGGAAGACCTTATTTGCAAATCTGGAGAGGGGTATGCGTATCTTTTTGCAAAATTCCCATTTGTTTCCTTCCTATCTGTCAGATATAAATCGGACGGCCTATATTGCAAGAAAAAAGTGTAGCGAAAAAAAGTAGACAGTAAAGGAAGTAGATATAAATATTAAATATAAAATATAAAATAAATATAACAGTAGAGAAGAGAGTAGAGATAGCAGAGACGTCAGGAAAGGATCGCGCGCGCGCGGAAAAAAGCGGTCGGGCGTGCGCTAGCTTTGGTGCGCGGCGTCCGGCGCGCTTTATAAAATCCAACGCCCTCCCACCGCTCTGTGCCTTGCCACCGCTCTCTCCCTGCTCTGTGCCTTGCCACCGCTCTCTCCCTGCTCTTTTTCGCCTCGCTGCCGCCGCGCCACCATGCCGCCGCGTTGCCGGGAAACTTGGGGATACCGCGGCGTCTGCGCGCGCCCCTCCGACGGCTTCTCCGCCGAAATCCGGTTTCGCGGGATGCGCCTCGGCCTCGGCAATTTCGACACTGCCAACGAGGCCACCCGCGCGTACGACGCGGCGGTGTGGCGCCTCCGGTGGCCTCATAGAACATTGAACTTCCCCAACGTGCCGACGCGGGAGCGGGCGCAGGAGCTTGCGCCTTTGCCGCGGCTTAGCACCGACAAGGATCGTCGCGACAACCGGAGGCGGGAGCACCGTCTCGGCATCGCCGAGCTGGACGAGGAAGCCATGGCATTGTGGCACCGACACTTCCCGCGGGACATCATCAACGAGCGCGAGTTCTACACGCAAAGGAGGGCGGAGAGGGATAAGAGGAGGACGGTGTTGGAAATATGCCCTAGAGGCAATAATAAAAGGATTATTATTATATTTCCTTGTTCATGATAATTGTCTTTATTCATGCTATAACAGTATTATCCAGAAATCGTAATACACGTGTGAATACATAGACCATAATATGTCCCTAGTAAGCCTCTAGTTGACTAGCTCGTTGATCAACAGATAGTCATGGTTTCCTGACTATGGACATTGGATGTCGTTGATAACGGGATCACATCATTAGGAGAATGATGTGATGGACAAGACCCAATCCTAAGCATAGCACAAGATCGTGTAGTTCGTTTGCTAGAGCTTTTCCAATGTCAAGTATCTTTTCCTTAGACCATGAGATCGTGTAACTCCCGTATACCGTAGGAGTGCTTTGGGTGTACCAAACGTCACAACGTAACTGGGTGACTATAAAGGTGCACTACAGGTATCTCCAAAAGTGTCTGTTGGGTTGACACGGATCGAGACTGGGATTTGTCACTCCGTATGACGGAGAGGTATCTCTGGGCCCACCCGGTAATGCATCATCATAATGAGCTCAAAGTGACCAAGTGTTTGGTCACGGGATCATGCATTACAGTACGAGTAAAGTGACTTGCCGGTAACGAGACTGAATGAGGTATTTGGATGCCGACGATTGTGTCTCGGGCAAGTAACATACTGATTGACAAAGGGAATTGTATACGGGGTTGTTCGAATCCTCAACATCGTGGTTCATCCGATGAGATCATCAAGGAGCATGTGGGAGCCAACATGGGTATCCAGATCCCGCTGTTGGTTATTGCCCGAGAGCCGTCTCGGTCATGTCTACGTGTATCCCGAACCCGTAGGGTCTACACACTTATGGTTCGGTGACGCTAGGGTTGTATGAATATGAGTATGCAGCATACCGAATGTTGTTCGGAGTCCCGGATGAGATCCCGGACGTCATGAGGAGTTCCGGAATGGTCCGTAGGTGAAGAATTATATATAGGAAGTGATGTTTTGGCCATCGGGAAAGTTTCGGGGTCACCCGGTATTGTACCGGGACCACCAGAAGGGTCCCGGGGGTCCACCGGGTGGGACCACCCATCCCGGAGGGCCCCAAGGGCCGAAGTGGGGAGGGGAACCAGCCCATAGTGGGCTGGTGCGCCCCACTTGGCCCACCCCCTGCGCCTAGGGTTGAAACCCTAGGGTGGGGGAGGCGCCCCACTTGCCTTGGGGGGTACTCCACCCCCTTGGCCGCTGCCCCGTTGGGAGATTCGATCTCCCAGGGCTGGCGCCCCCCCCCCCCCGGGGACCTATATAAAGGGAGGGGGGAGGGGGCAGCCGCACCCTGAAGTTCTGGCGCCTCCCTCCCCCTGCTACACCTCTTCCTCCTCCGTCACGTGCTTGGCGAAGCCCTGCCTGAGTGCTGCTGTTCCACCACCATCACACCGTTGTGCTGCTGCTGGAGCCATCATCATCAACCTCTCCTTCCCCCTTGCTGGAGCAAGAAGGAGGAGACGTCATCCGCTCCGTACGTGTGTTTAACGCGGAGGTGCCGTCCGTTCGGCGCTAGGATCTCCGGTGATAGGATCACGACGAGAACGACTACTTCAACCCCGTTCTTTTGAACGCTTCCGCTCGCGATCTACAAAGTGGTATGTAGATGCATCTCTCATGACTCGTTTCTTAGATGAACTCATAGAAACCGTAGGAAAAAATTTAATTTTCTGCAACGTTCCCCAACAGTGGCATCATGAGCTAGGTCTATGCGTAGTTCTCTTTTGCACGAGTAGAACACAATTTTGTTGTGGGCGTAGATCTTGTCAACTTGCTTGCCGCTACTAGTCTTACCTTGCTTCAGCGGTATTGTGGGATGAAGCGGCCCGGACCAACCTTACACGTACGCTTACGCGAGACCGGTTCCACCGACTGACATGCACTTGTTGCATAAGGTGGCTGGCGGGTGTCTTTCTCTCCCACTTTAGTTGGAGCGGATTCGATGAAAAAGGTCCTTATGAAGGGTAAATAGAAGTTGAAAAAATCACGTTGTGGTTATTCGTAGGTAAGAAAACGTTCTTGCTAGAACCCAATTGCAGCCACGTAAAAGATGCAACAACAATTAGAGGACGTCTAACTTGTTTTTGCAGCAATTGTCATGTGATGTGATATGGCCAGAAGTTTTGATGAATGATGAATGACATATTGTGATGTATGAGATCATGATCTTGTAATAGGAATCACGACTTGCATGTCGATGAGTATGAAAACCAGCAGGAGCCATAGGAGTTGTCTTTATTTTTTGTATGACCTGCGTGTCATTGAAGAACGCCATGTAAATTACTTTACTTTATTGCTAAACGCGTTAGCCATGGAAGTAGAAGTAGTCGTTGGCGTGACAACTTCATGAAGACACGATAATGGAGATCATGATGATGGAGATCATGGTGTCATGCCGGTGACAAGATGATCATGGAGCCCCGAAGATGGAGATCAATGGAGCTATATGATATTGGCCATATCATGTCACTACTATATAATTGCATGTGATGTTTATTATATTTATGCATCTTGTTTACTTAGAATGATGGTAGTAAATAAGATGACCCCTTACAAAAATTTCAAGAAGTGTTCTCCCCTAACTGTGCACCGTTGCTAAAGTTCGTCGTTTCGAAGCACCACGTGATGATCGGGTGTGATAGATCCTTACGTTCACATACAACCGGTGTAAGACAGTTTTACACATGCAAAACACTTAGGGTTAACTTGACGAGCCTAGCATGTATAGACATGGCCTCGGAACACGGAGACCGAAAGGTCGAACACGAGTCGTATGGAAGATATGATCAACATGGAGATGTTCACCAATGATGACTAGTCCGTCTCACGTGATGATCGGACACGGCCTAGTCGACTCAGATCGTGTAACACTTAGATGACTAGAGGGATGTCAAATCTGAGTGGGTGTTCATTCAATAATTTGATTAGATGAACTTAATTATCATGAACTTAGTCTAAAACCTTTGCAAATATGTCTTGTAGATTAAATGGCCAACGCTCATGTCAACATGAACTTCAACGCGTTCCTAGTGAAAACCAAGCTGAAAGATGATGGAAGCAACTATACGAACTGGGTCCGGAACTTGAGGATCATCCTCATAGCTGCCAGGAAACAATATGTCCTAGAAGGACCGCTAGGTGATGCACCCATCCCAGAGAACCAAGACATTATGAATGCTTGGCAGTCTCGTGCTGATGATTACTCCCTCGTTCAGTGCGGCATGCTTTACAGCTTAGAACCGGGGCTCCAAAAGCGTTTTGAGCAACACGGAGCATATGAGATGTTCGAGGAGCTGAAACTAGTTTTCCAAGCTCATGCCCGGGTCGAGAGATATGACGTCTCCGACAAGTTCTATAGTTGTAAGATGGAGGAAAATAGTTGTGTCAGTGAGCACATACTCAAAGTGTCTGGGTTGCACAACTGCCTGTCCCAGCTGGACATTAACCTCCTGGACGAGGCGGTCATTGACAGAATCCTTCATTCGCTCCCACCAAGCTACAAGAGCTTTGTGATGAACTACAATATGCAGGGGATGGTGAAGACCATTCCTGAAGTATTTTCCATGCTGAAGTCAGCAGAGGTTGAAATCAAGAAAGAACATCAAGTGTTGATGGTCAATAAGACCACTAAGTTCAAGAAGGGCAAGGGTAAGAAGAACTTCAAGAAGGACGGCAAAGATGTTGCCGCGCCCGGTAAGCCAGTTACCGGGAAGAAGTCAAAGAATGGACCCAAGCCTGAGACTGAGTGCTTTTATTGCAAGGGGAAGGGTCACTGGAAGCGGAACTGCCCCAAATACTTAGCGGATAAGAAAGCCAGCAACACTAAAGGTATATTTGATATACATGTAATTGATGTGTACCTTACCAGTACTCATAGTAACTCCTGGGTATTTGATACCGGTGTCGTTGCTCATATTTGTAACTCACAGCAGGAGCTGCGGAATAAGCGGAGACTAGCGAAGGACGAGGTGACGATGCGCGTCGGGAATGGTTCCAAGGTCGATGTTATCGCCGTCGGCACGCTACCTCTACATTTACCTACGGGATTAGTTTTAAACCTTAATAATTGTTATTTGGTGCCAAGTTTGAGCATGAACATTGTATCTGGATCTCGTTTGATACGAGATGGCTACTCATTTAAATCCGAGAATAATGGTTGTTCTATTTATATGAGAGATATGTTTTATGGTCATGCCCCGATGGTCAATGGTTTATTCTTAATGAATCTCGAGCGTAATATTACACATATTCATAGTGTGAATACCAAAAGATGTAAAGTTGATAACGATAGTCCCACATACTTGTGGCACTGGCGCCTTGGTCACATTGGTGTCAAGCGCATGAAGAAGCTCCATGCTGATGGACTTTTGGAGTCTCTCGATTATGAATCATTTGACACATGCGAACCATGCCTCATGAGCAAGATGACCAAGACTCCGTTCTCCGGAACAATGGAGCGAGCAACCAAATTGTTGGAAATCATACATACCGATGTGTGCGGTCCAATGAGCATTGAGGCTCGCGGAGGATATCGTTATGTTCTCACTCTCACTGATGACTTGAGTAGATATGGGTATGTCTACTTAATGAAACACAAGTCTGAGACCTTTGAAAAGTTCAAGGAATTTCAGAATGAGGTAGAGAATCAACGTGACCGAAAGATAAAATTCCTACGATCAGATCATGGAGGAGAATACTTAAGTCACGAATTTGGTACACACTTAAGGAAATGTGGAATCATTTCACAACTCACGCCGCTTGGAACACCTCAGCGTAACAGTGTGTCCGAACGTCGTAATCGCACTCTATTGGATATGGTGCGGTCTATGATGTCTCTTACCGGTTTACCGCTATCATTTTGGGGATACGCTCTAGAGACAGCTACATTCACTTTAAATAGGGCACCGTCTAAATCCATTGAGATGACACCGTATGAATTATGGTTTGGGAAGAAACCTAAGCAGTCGTTTCTAAAAGTTTGGGGATGGGATGCTTATGTCAATAAAGTTCAACCTGAAAAGCTCGAACCCAAGTCGGAAAAATGCGTCTTCATAGGATACCCTAAAGAAACCATTGGGTATACCTTCTACTTAAGATCCGAGGGAAAGATCTTTTTTGCCAAGAACGGATCCTTTCTGGAAAAAGAGTTTCTCTCGAAAGAAGTAAGTGGGAGGAAAGTAGAACTCGATGAAGTACTACCTCTTGAACGGGATAGTAGTGCAGCTCAGGAAAATGTTCCTGTGATTCCTACACCAACTGAAGAGGAATATAATGATGATGATCAAGGTACTTCAGATCAAGTTGCTACTGAACTTCATAAGTCCACAAGGACACGTTCGGCACCAGAGTGGTACGGCAACCCTGTCCTGGAAATCATGTTGTTAGACAACGGTGAACCTTCGAACTATGAAGAAGCGATGGCGGGCCCAGATTCCAACAAATGGCTTGAAGCCATGAAATCCGAGATAGAATCCATGTATGAAAACAAAGTATGCACTTTGACAGACTTTCCCGATGAACGGCGAGCGATAGAAAACAAATGGATCTTTAAGAAGAAGACGGACGCGGATGGTAATATTACCGTCTATAAAGCTTGACTTGTCGCTAAGGGTTGTCGACAAGTTCAAGGGATTGACTACGACGAGACATTCTCTCCCGTAGCGAAGCTGAAGTCCGTCCGAATCATGTTAGCAATTGCCGCATACTATGATTATGAGATATGGTAGATGGACGTCAAAACGGCATTCCTTAACGGACATCTTAAGGAAGAACTGTATATGATGCAGCCGGAAGGTTTTGTCGATCCTAAGAACACTAACAAAGTATGCAAGCTCCAGCGATCCATTTATGGGCTGGTGCAAGCATCTCGGAGTTGGAACATTCGCTTTGATGAGATGATCAAAGTGCTTGGGTTTATGCAGACTTATGGAGAAGCCTGCGTTTACAAGAAAGTGAGTGGGAGCTCTGTAGCATTTCTCATATTATATGTAGATGACATACTCTTGATGGGAAATGATATAGAACTTTTGGACAGCATTAAGGCCTACTTGAATAAGTGTTTTCAATGAAGGACCTTGGAGAAGCTGCTTATATATTAGGCATCAAGATCTATAGATATAGATCGAGACGCCTCATAGGTCTTTCACAAAGCACATACCTTGATAAGATTTTGAAGAAGTTCAAAATGGATCAGTCCAAGAAGGGGTTCTTGCCTGTATTGCAAGGTGTGAGATTGAGCTCGGCTCAATGCCCGACCACGGCAAAAGATAAAGAAGAGATGAGTGTCATCCCCTATGCTTCAGCCATAGGATCTATTATGTATGCCATGCTGTGTACCAGACCTGATGTAAACCTTGCCGTAAGTTTGGTAGGAAGGTACAAAAGTAATCCCGGCAAGGAACACTGGACAGCGGTCAAGAATATCCTAAAGTACCTGAAAAGGACAAAGGACATGTTTCTCGTTTATGGAGGTGACGAAGAGCTCGTCGTAAAGGGTTACGTCGAGGCTAGCTTCGACACAGATCTGGATGACTCTAAGTCACAAACCGGATACGTGTATATGTTGAATGGTGGAGCAGTAAGCTGGTGCAGCTGCAAGCAGAGCGTCGTGGCGGGATCTACATGTGAAGCGGAGTACATGGCAGCCTCGGAGGCAGCGCATGAAGCAATTTGGGTGGAGGAGTTCATCACCGACCTAGGAGTCATACCCAATGCGTTGGGGCCGATCAAACTCTTCTGTGACAACACTGGAGCTATTGCCCTTGCCAAGGAGCCCAGGTTTCACAAGAAGACCAGGCACATCAAGCGTCGTTTCAGCTCCATCCGTGAAAATGTTCAAGATGGAGACATAGATATTTGCAAAGTACATACGGATCTGAATGTCGCAGATCCGTTGACTAAACCTCTCTCGCGAGCAAAACATGATCAACACCAGAACTCTATGGGTGTTCGATTCATCACTATGTAACAAGATTATTGACTCTAGTGCAAGTGGGAGACTGTTGGAAATATGCCCTAGAGGCAATAATAAAAGGATTATTATTATATTTCCTTGTTCATGATAATTGTCTTTATTCATGCTATAACTGTATTATCCGGAAATCGTAATACACGTGTGAATACATAGACCATAATATGTCCCTAGTAAGCCTCTAGTTGACTAGCTCGTTGATCAACAGATAGTCATGGTTTCCTGACTATGGACATTGGATGTCGTTGATAACGGGATCACATCATTAGGAGAATGATGTGATGGACAATACCCAATCCTAGGAATAGCACAAGATCGTGTAGTTCGTTTGCTAGAGCTTTTCCAATGTCAAGTATCTTTTCCTTAGACCATGAGATCGTATAACTCCCGGATACCGTAGGAGTGCTTTGGGTGTACCAAATGTCACAACGTAACTGGGTGACTATAAAGGTGCACTACAGGTATCTCCGAAAGTGTCTGTTGGGTTGACACGGATCGAGACTGGGATTTGTCACTCCGTATGACGGAGAGGTATCTCTGGGCCCACTCGGTAATGCATCATCATAATGAGCTCAAAGTGACCAAGTGTTTGGTCACGGGGTCATGCATTACGGTATGAGTAAAGTGACTTGCCGGTAACGAGATTGAACAGGTATTGGGATACCGACGATCGAGTCTCGGGCAAGTAACGTACCGATTGAAAAAGGGAATTGTATACGAGGTTGTTCGAATCCTCGACATCATGGTTCATCCGATGAGATCATCGAGGAGCATGTGGGTATCCAGATCCCGCTGTTGGTTATTGCCCGAGAGCCGTCTCGGTCATGTCTACGTGTATCCCGAACCCGTAGGGTCTACACACTTAAGGTTCGGTGACGCTAGGGTTGTATGAATATGAGTATGCAGCATACCGAATGTTGTTCGGAGTCCCGGATGAGATCCCGGACGTCACGAGGAGTTCCGGAATGGTCCGGAGGTGAAGAATTATATATTGGAAGTGATGTTTCGGCCATCGGGAACGTTTTGGGGTCACCCGGTATTGTACCGGGACCACCGGAAGGGTACCGGGGGTCCATCGGGTGGGGCCACCCATCCTGGAGGGCCCCAAGGGCCGAAGTGGGGAGGGGAACCAGCCCATAGTGGGCTGGAGCGCCCCTGTTGGCCCACCCCCTGCGCCTAGGGTTGAAACCCTAGGGTGGGGGAGGCGCCCCACTTGCCTTGGGGGGTACTCCACCCCCTTGGCCGCCGCCCCCTTGGGAGATTGGATCTCCCAGGGTCGGCGCCCCCCTGGGGGCCTATATAAAGGGAGGGGGAGGGGGCAGCCGCACCCTGAAGTTCTGGCGCCTCCCTCCCCCTGCTACACCTCTTCCTCCTCCGTCACGTGCTTGGCGAAGCCCTGCCGGAGTGCTGCTGTTCCACCACCACCACACCGTTGTGCTGCTGCTGGAGCCATCATCATCAACCTCTCCTTCCCCCTTGCTGGATAAAGAAGGAGGAGACGTCATCCGCTCCGTACGTGTGTTGAACGCGGAGGTGCCGTCCGTTCGGCGCTAGGATCTCCGGTGATAGGATCACGACGAGAACGACTACTTCAACCTCATTCTTTTGAACGCTTCCGCTCGCGATCTACAAGGTGGTATGTAGATGCATCTCCCATGACTCGTTGCTTAGATGAACTCATAGATGGATCTTGGTGAAACCGTAGGAAAATTTTTAATTTTCTGCAACGTCCCCCAACAAACGGAGCGAGCCGCCTATCGCGAGGACAAGCGTAGGCGAAAAGCGGACGCTCAATTCAACATGAGGCTAGGAGCAGCGTCGCCCTGGGAATCCGACGACGATCGGTATCTTCACGCCTACAGTCAGACGTCGGAGGAGGACATCACCGAGGAGGAGTCGGATGACGAGGAGTAGTTGAATTATCTTTTTTTATCTATCTATGATGAGAACTATCCTCTACTCTCTAGTATCTACTTCTCGATCTCAGCACTGTAAACGCTTTTTTAAAGCGCCGCGCGTTGTGATTCTGTTGGAGATGCTCTAACATGGCAGACGAGTGCTTTAATGTTGCCCACAGGATGCGCGAGTATTACTAGTAGTATATTTTTCTTGCCATGTTGAGATTTTAAAACCACGAGTGCGAACATGCAGAAGAGCAATGAAGACCAAACACGGGATATTCGGGACATCTTCAAGGAGCGTGGCAAGTTAAAGAGGAGCTGCACCGAACCTGTAAAACGAGTTTTGGTAAGTAACACCCTTTCAATTACTTTCGTGTAGCCTCGTGTTCTTCGATGTGTATATGTTGTAGTTTCTGTTTCTCTTAAGCGTGGTGTTCTTCGATGTGTAATAAGAAGAGTCTTAATCGTCCTAATGCTTTCGTTTTTAGCTTGATGTAGGAAGTGGGTGTTCTCACCTTGTAGTCTGTTTTTATTTTTTTCCTTTTGAATTCACTTCTCCGAGTTCTGTTTATCTGGCTTCTACTAAACGGATCTAGGTTGCTCTGAGTATTGATCTAAAAAAGAAGTAACTTCATGTCAGGATGCAGTTCCTGCGAGGAGGGAAGTATGGTCAACCTCGAGATCATGTTTCCAAAATGAGGCTGGATTACACACAAGGTGCCAGTTCCCTAATAATGCTGGATTAGACACAAGGTGCAAATTCCCAGATGATTCTGGATTACACACAAGCCAGGTGGAGTCGTCAGCTATTTGTGTCCTCGTGGCGTTAGTAAAGGCTGAAAGAAAGCGTGCAGCAGCCCTTGAGAATGTAGCTGAGTTCCTGAAGAAGCGAAAAGAGCAATCAGATGCTCTCTTCACCCAAGCCAAAGAAGAGATGGAAGAAGCCAGAAATAACCTAGCAGAGGCAGAGTAGGCTAGGCATCTCCTGCTATCTAAAACTATTGTCAATACAAAATTTCCTTCATAATAGCTAGGTTCAAATGTTTATCCAGTCAGCATGCCTGTTGTGATGTCCGTGCATCTACTGATGTGGCACAAAATGGTATTTTTGGGTCATGTAATAACAGCAATTACTTTCCAAACAATAACAGACGAAGCATTGGACATGGTATAGTTCACGCGCAAGCCCGACATTCCAAGTTCAACTTCCACATCAAACTCATGTTCACAGATATCTGCACATTCATACATAATGTCCACAACCACGATTCACTTCAAAGCCAAAAAAATGTGAGGAGAGTTATAAATAAAGAAAATCCTCTACTAGTTCTTGCTCCGACTCGCGTAACCCCAAATGGCAATGTTGTTATTGCGGTTGGTCAGATCAATAAGACAACAAGGGAGTCAGAATATTCTGATTATAGCAAACATGGCTTTGGAATCTATGGAAGGAGCCTTCAATGCTTCTCCAGTGTCAACCATTAGTCGATAACAGAATGAAATGCCACAATTAAGTTGAAAAGGAGAGTCATTAAAAAGAGGCATGCTTGAAAAAGAGTACCAATGTGAGCACAACAAGTCAAGACCATGCGTAAATTAATTATATTTTAGTCATTTTTTGTGTTCTAAAATGCCTGTCGGCTCGCGCACTACTAGGAAAAGGCCTACTAGTGGCGCACCTGTTTTGCCTACTAATGACGCACTACAGGTGCGCCACTAGCACCACGCCATTAGAATTTTTTACTAATGGCGCACCACTGGTGCACCATTAGTATCTGGTATACTAATGGCGCACCACGTAGTGCGCCATTAGTATAGCCCATGGTGCGCAATTAGTATGCCTCCCAGGGGGCCATATTTACCCATGTGCTTTGGTATACTAATAGTGTACTAGTGGATGATGCGCCATTAGAGTCCTTTTTGCAGTGCGCCGTTAGTGTGCTGAGTGGTGCACCACTAGTAGGAATATTAGGGATTTTTTTCTTCTCTGATATTTTCACAGGTTACAAAATATATTATTGGACAGAACATAGACAGCACCACACAGCAACAGCAGATTCATCGAATACAATAGAAGATTAGTCTCCGGATACAATTCATCATATTAGTCTCTGAATTCAAAAGACAGAACAAAGATAGAACATTACAAGTCTCGAGACCGCGAGTAGCGAGTTTGTCTTCAAATTACAAGTCGATATCGATAATCTAAACTACCATCACATAGAAGAGAGTTGCGGTCATCACGATGAGCATCATCGCGATGAAACTGCTCTTCATGCGGTTCCTCCAACGCTCCCTCCTCTCTCCCACTAGATAGCGCGCGTATCTAGATTCTGCCTCCACCCTAGTGGTGTACCCTTTGTAACTGTTACCGCTGAAACGGTGAACCTGTCTCCGACACTCCTCCCAATCGTCGTAGACTCCGGGAACCTTACCCTTGTACACGACATACGAAAGCATCTCTATGCACTAGCCAAACAAAACGTTAGTAGCAATTCACAGACAATACATAAGCAATGTATAAGTATGCAACAAAAGGATCGGAAGAGAAAAGCAACACATTAATAGCACGATTCATGGTCCTACTAATAAATAGCATCGATTACATCTAAGTTGAACGACTGTCCAAACCAAAGAGACATACAAGTTCACTAAAGTTTAATTACAACATGAGCTAACCGATGTTTCAGAACTACACATAGCATCACTACTTTCGACTCGACTCAGGGACCGGAGCATGGATGAAGCCGCCGTCTCTCATGATGGTCATGAAATCGCGGGCATTGTCAGCCTGCATTTGTAGCGTTGTGTCTATATCACTTTTGGACGGTTGATATCTGAGGTAGAACTGCCCCGAGGTACGAAGGACATCTTGATGGATGATTTCTGCAAACTCCGACTGGATGCGAAAGAATTCTTGTCTGATGTCCGCGTCCTGGATTGTCGACAAGCGTGCGGCCCAATCTTTGAGATTATTTGGTAGCAGAAGATGATTATGGTCCCGTACGATCGCCCGCATATGATGGAGGGCGTAGTAGGCATCCTTCTGACCACCAGGCGGCTGCTTGATGCAGGGGAACGTCGTATTATGGGTGAACACGTGCTTGCTGTACCTACGAACTGGCCTGCTGAAGGTGCCTCCTGATTGGGCGTAGTCGGGGAGAACATCATCAAGAACTTTCTTGATATTTGTGTAGTCTTTCTTTGACTGACGGTCCGAGTAGAAATACATGGCCATGGAATATTTCGGGCTTAAGAGGATGAGTGTGCAATGTGTGTTACTGCACAAAACATAGAATGTTAGAAAAAAAAGAATGATCGAAATGTAAGAAATCATATGTTACGGGGCGGTGAGGGGATGACTTACTCGGGAAAGTAAGGCACGAGGAAGTTATCCTTATCTGGGTTTGCCAGAATGACGCCTTCGAGGTATGAACTCGTGACTTGCCGGTCCCCTACGCTGCCCAAGATCTTGGCACGCATGTAGAAGGGGTCGACTATCATGATGTCCGGGGTCTTGTCTCTAATGATCCGCATCTCCATACTCAGCGAAAATAGACGAACGAAGGTGTAGTGCAGCGGATGAAGGTTAAACATAGCGAAGATGTCATCAAATTGCAGGACGATCGTACCCCCGATGGAGTTATCCACAAAGCCCTTGCCCTCTGGCACCTTGGCCACGAAAACCGGGTATGCCACATCATTCTCGGTGAGACGCCGCTTCTCCAAAGAAAGAACACTGTCATGCAAACTCCGCATAGCACCAGTTGCAGCATTGAGCAGATTAGTCGGTAGCATCAGCTTACCCGCCAAATGCACCCTCCTCGAGATATCCTTAGGTGAAGGTGGACCGTCGTGAGCACGGATCGTACTCGGTGCCGGCTGGCTCGCACCCTTGTTAGTCTTTCTTTTCCGTCACTTCTTCTTTTGCTATATTGGGATCGAGTTCTGCTCACAGACCGCCTTCTTGAGTGTGTTGGGGCTGATAATATTTCGCACCTCGGCTATCTGAGGCTCGGTGAAGGCGGCAGCTGGAGGCATCTCCTGAGAACTGAATGCGAGACGACGCCTGTTGCAATTGGGTTTCTCCGTGGTGCCAGCTAGATCGCGATCGTCTTTTGTAGGGTTGGGTTCTTGAGAAGGAGGCCCCAAGAATTTGTCATCGTACCCATGTTCGGCAAAGTACTTATCGGCGTTGATAAATGTATCATCGTTGTTGTCGTCATCGACCAAATCCTGTGCCATATGCATGTTCGGATCCTGTGCCATAGGGATGTCCGGCATGTCCGGTAGCATTGCAGCGGTCTTGCCATGGCTTGGCGCCGGCACGACTGGCGGTGTTGTCTTTGGGGTGGTGTCCCCCGCCCCCAAACGAATCTAGCTCTTCGCCAAAGCAGGGGCCAGCTTATGCAGGCGCTGAGGGTCATCACTCATTTTCGTCGGCCCCGGCGGGTCAAATCGGAGGTAACAACTCATCGCAGCCTGGCAGCACCCGAACCAGTTGAACCCTATACACGGTGGGTGGCATCAGATTATCGTGGAACACGGGGTTTCCCGGTTGAACGATTCTGCCCTTGGCGACATCGACCAACTCATCATTCACGAAGTGCAGGAGAGTGCACGGAACGTCGGCGGCGCCCTACGAAAACATGTAGGGCGTCAGGGATGCTCAATCAAAGGCAAGAATATTAAGTCCTCGGCCGAGAGGCTTAATTAGTTACCGTGATGGCGTCGAGATCGGCTAATGTCGAGGCACCGCCAACGGTGGGCGTGCAACTGACGGAGGGGCCGCTTGATGCTGAGGTGCCGGCCGGCGTACACCCGGGTGCATTAAGCTCCAATGCCCGTGCTGGCGTCGGAGACACCAATACTGCCTCCGCCGAAGACACCAATGGCGCCGCCTGCACGTTGTGCGAGTTGCTAGCCGTGAAGCTGGGAACCGGGAGCGGCCCTTGTTGGCCGCCTGCAATCCATGCCTGCAGCCCCTCAATCAAGGTAGGCAAAACGGCGGTGAGGGTCATTCCCAGTTGTTGTTGCACTTGCTCTTGGACAATCTCCGAAATCCGCGCCACTTGTGCCTTGAGTTCTTGAACCTCGCGCGAATGGCTTTCCGAGCTGGTCTTTCTCTCCTTTCACCCACCAACGCTATAGTATGACGACCATTTTGTGGACAAGCCTTTGCCGGCCACACGACCAGCTGACGACGGCTTACTGAGCTTATCCTTGTTTTTCATTACGTTCAATGCCCTATTTAGACTGTTGTCCCAATGGGAGCTCTGTGCCGATGCCGCACTACTGCTTTCAGTCTCCTGCGGAAGGAATGTGAACCATTTAGAAATTTGGCTTCATTAATTAGAATGCAACCATATGGAGCTAATTACACGGGGGTGTATTCCTTACCAGAACAAGCTCAAGCGCCCTGGTCTTCAGATCCGTGGTAAGCTCCTTTGTTACCGGGTCCTCCTTGTACCGGGCCCTGACATAGTTCCTGGTCTGCTTGTCACGGTATTTCTCAAAGCGGGGCGGTAGGCCTTGCTCGGCACGCTCCGCGTCCTCCTTGTTCCATATAGGCTCCGCCACTCTATAACCGCCGGGACCGAGTTGGTGGACCCCTAAGTTCAACTCCCGCATTTCCTTCCCCCACTGACTTGATTCGGATGTTGCGCTACTCTCGCACTTGATCTTGAACTCCTTGTAGTCATCTTTGCTGATCGAAGGATTTTTTGCCTTGATCTTCTCATAACTATCACCTTTGTCAATCATTCAATTCACCGCGCTTCTCCAAGTAGACAGGGCCGTGCTCATCCTCGTGAGGGAAGCATTGTTCACTTTATTCCCTGAGAGGCGTGTGTTTTCAAATTCAGCTGGGAACTTGTATCGTTCGCGCAGCTTCGTGAAGAGGAGGTTGCGCAAATTTCCTCGGTCCTTATGCTTTAGGTTCTCGGTTTTGATCGAGACGGTGCTCCGGAGAATGCACCCGAGTTGAACCGAGTACCCCTTGTCTATTTCTTTGGGCGTCGTTGGATGCCCGTCGGAGTTCACTTCAGTAAATTCCTCCTTCATGGTGCCGAGCATGTTCGGGCGCCGGTCCTTCCGTTGCCTCTTCGGTTGGCTTCCATCTGTGCGTGCGCTTCCATCATCAGTGGTGGAATCCTCGGCGGCACCATCAGTGGTGTCATCCCCGATGCCACTAGGGGTTGTGTAGTCAGGATCGGTGTCTTCCGCGGCGTCCTCATAGCGGTGAGGTTGTTCCTCCATCTCCTGGGACAGCTCCCAGAATTGCTTGACCGAACCGCCGGCCTCATTGTTGTGGGCCATGTTTCGCTCTAAATAGGAAAAAAGTTTGGTCAAAAAGTTGGTTATTGTCAAGGAACAAGATCTCATCACTTAGGGTTTGTGAGTAATTATCATGGTCTCATCATTAAGGGTTTGTCGACATCGAGGCATCCTAAAAGCTAAGCTTTTATCATTTAGGGTTTGTCGACACCGAGGCACCCTAAAAGCCTAAGCTTTCATCATTTAGGCTTTTATCGACACCGAGGCACCCTAAAAGCCAAGGTTTTATCATTTAGGGTTTGTTGACGCTGCGGCACCCTAAATGCTAAGTTAAGTTTTCATCATTTAGGGTTTATTGATGCCGAGGCATCCTAGGTTGACTGATATATATGGGTATCTTCTAATAATATACCCTATCAAGAAAAGGGAAGGAGAATTCTAAGTTGGGCCTAATCACTTGGCTCTATTGCCACCTATGGCAGTTGCTTTTTCGTCTGTCCACACATGAATTCATCATATGTGTTTAATGCAGCAAGAATAAAGGGGCAGTTGATCCTACTTAATTTAAGTACTAAGATACCCCGGCCCATGCATTTGTCGCAACTACCCCATATGTCCTATTTTTAGCAAAGTCATGCTAAAATTCACGGAAAATTTCAGCATGACCTTTGCTGAAAATAGGACATATGGATTACCCGAATTTGCCAGAACGGAAGGTAATCGACATTCCGGCAAACTCAAGGGCCTCTCAGAGTACCTGCAAAATCATTATCCCCGCATAATGAAGTCGCCAATGGGTCATTTCAGAAGATCACAAGTAGCATCATCACAAGTACAACATCATCACAAGTACAGCAGCAGCAGTGAATACAGGCATAACAGCAATAGCAGCAGGTTTATTCTTCTTCTTCTTCATAAACACTAATTGGTGTGGGTGACTCTATCTGCCCTCTAATGACTCACTCAACTTAACAGGAGAACCCACAAGCACTGTTTTGATTCCAATAGCTGTTGTAAAATACATCCAGCAAAGGTGCTCTAAAATCAGAAATACTACCCCCCCCCCAAATCTTTAGCTCAGTTCTGAAAATACATGGCTAGGACAATGGTAGCATTCAACCACAAGCCCAAGCCTATACTTAACTAGGCCCAGGTCCATTAAATTCTTACAGAAACTAAGAAATGGAATCAACTCCCCTTGTTACTGATTCATTCATGGGAGATGCCATGTCTCAAAAATATCAAGTAGCACCATCATCTTCTATATGAATATAAGGAATATTACAAAATTAACAGTTAAGATCCCAGGTGAGTAACACACTTTGGTCTTCTAGTTACAAAAAAAAACTGACATAATTCTAGATGCCATAATCAGATCAAAATTTCAAACCACACACTTACTTTCAAATATCAAATTAGGAACATTTTGAGACATAGGAAAACAGTGTACATCTGAAAATGCTGCAAACTATGAAGAAAAACAAGAACACTATGTAATACATGATTATTCAGTTAAGACAAGAGAAACCATCTGCAACTACTACTGTAAATAATTGATAACCGACAAGTGTACGGGATCGCAACAGCTTTTGAGGGTACAGTATTCAACCCAAATTTAATGATTCGACACAAGGGGAGCCAAAGAACATTCTCAAGTATTAGCAACTTAGTTGTCAATTCATCCACACATGGATAACTTAATATCTGCAGCAAAGTATTTAGTAGAAAAGTAATATGATAGTAGTGGTAACGGTAACAAAAGTGTAATGAAAGCAAAAGTAATATTTTTGGTGTTTTGTAGTAATTGTAACAATAGCAACGGGAAAGTAAATAAGCGTAAACCAGTATATGGAAAGCTCGTATGCATTGGATCAGTGATGGATAATTATGCTGGATGCGGTTCATCATGTAACAATCATAACATAGGGTGACACAGAACTAGCTCCAATTCATCAATGTAATGTAGGCATGTATTCCGAATATAGTCATACGTGCTTATGAAAAAGAACTTGCATGACATCTTTTGTCCTACCCTCCCGTGGCAGCGGGGTCCTAATGGAAACTAAGGGATATTAAGGCCTCCTCTTAATAGAGTACCGGACCAAAGCATTAACACATAGTGAATACATGAACTCCTCAAACTATGGTCATTACCGGGAGTGGTCCCGATTATTGTCACTTCGGCGTTGCCGGATCATAACACATAGTAGGTGACTATAGACTTGTAAGATAGGATCAAGAACACACATATATTCATGAAAACATAATAGGTTCATATCTGAAACCATGGCACTCGGGCCCTAGTGACAAGCATTAAGCATAGCAAATTCATAGCAACATCAACCTCAGAACATAGTGGATAGTAGGGATCAAACCCTAACAAAACTAACTCGATTACATGATAAATCTCATCCAACCCATCACCGTCCAGCAAGCCTATGATGGAATTACTCACGCACGACGGTGAGCATCATGAAATTGGTGATGGGGGATGGTTGATGATGACGACAGCGACGAATCCCCCTCTCCGGAGCCCCGAACGGACTCCAGATCAGCCCTCCCGAGAGGTCTTATGGCTTGGCGGCGCCTCCGTATCGTAAAACATGATGATTTCTTCTCCTTGATTTTTTCCTCGCCGAAAGAAAATATATAGAGTTGGAGTTGGCATCGGAGGAGCTCCAGGGGGCCCACGAGGTAGGGGGCGCGCCCTAGGGGGGAGGGCGCGCCCCCACCCTCATGGACAGGGTGTGGGCCCCCTGGTCTTCATCTTTGGCAAGGATTTTTTATTATTTCCAAAAAGTTGTTCCGTGGAGTTTCAGGTTATTCCGAGAATGCTTGTTTCTGCACATCAATAACACCATGGCAATTCTGCTGAAAACAGCGTCAGTCCGGGTTAGTTCCATTCAAATCATGCAAGTTAGAGTCCAAAACAAGGGCAAAAGTGTTTGGAAAAGTTGATACGACGGAGACGTATCAACTCCCCCAAGCTTAAACCTTTGCTTGTCCTCAAGCAATTGAGTTGATAAACTGAAAGAGACAAAGAAAAACTTTTACAAACTCCGTTTTCTCTTGTTGTTGTAAATATATAAAGCCAGCATTCAAGTTTTCAGCAAAGATTATAACTAACCACATTTGCAATAATTCTCAGGTCTCATGTTTACTCATATCAATGGCATAATCAACTAGCGAGCCGTAATAATAAATCTCGGATGACAACACTTTCTCAAAACAATCATAATATGATATAACAACATGGTATCTCGCTAGCCCTTTCTGAGACAGCAAAACATAAATGCAGAGCACCTTTAAAGATCAAGGACTGACTAGACATTGTAATTCATGGTAAAAGTGATCCAATCATAGTCATACCCAATATGAATTAATAGTAATGGATGCAAATGAAAGTTGTGCTCTCCAGCTAGTGCTTTTAATAAGAGGGTGATGACTCAACATAAAAGTAAATAGATAGGCCCTTCGCAGAGGGAAGCAGGGATTTGTAGAGGTGCCAGAGCTTGATTTTGAAATAGAGATAAATAATATTTTGAGCGGCATACTTTCATTGTCAACATAACAACTAAGAGATGGCGATATCTTCCATGCTACACACATTATAGGCGGTTCCCAAACAGAATGGTAAAGTCTATATTCCCCCTCCACCAACAAGCATCAATCCATGACTTGCTCGAAACAACGAATGTCTCCAACTAGCAACAGTCCCAGGGGGAGTTTTGTTTGCAATTATTTTGATTTAGTTTGCATAAAGCATGGGACTGGGCATCCGGAGACCAGCCATTTTCCCGTGAATGAGGAGCAGAGTTCACTCCTCTTGAGAATAATCCGCCTAACATGGAAGATAAGGGCAGCCCTAGTTGATAGATGAGCTATTCGAGCATACAAAACAGAATGTTTATTTGAAGGTTTAGAGTTTGGCACATACAAATTTACTTGGAACGCACGCAAATACCGCATATAGGAAGGTATGGTGGACTCATATGGCATAACTTTGGGGTTTAAGGGATTGGATGCACAAGCAGTATTCCCGCTTAGTATAGGTGAAAGCTAGCAAAAGACTGGGAAGCGACCAACTAGAGAGCGACAACAGTCATGAACATGCATTAAAATTAATAAACATTAGATGCAAGCATGAGTAGGATATAGTCCACAATGAACATAAATATCGTGAAGGCTATGTTGATTTGTTTCAACTACATGCATGAACATGTGCCAAGTCAAGTCACTTAAATCATTCAAAGGAGGATACCACCCCATCATACCACATCACAACCATTTTAATAGCATGTTGACACGCAAGGTAAACCATTATAACTCACAGCTAATCAAGCATGGCATAAGCAACTATGATCTCCAATTGTCATTGCAAACATTTTTATTCATAACAAGCTGAATCAAGAACGATGAACTCATCATATCTACAAAAACAAGAGAGGTCGAGTTCATACCAGCTTCTCTTATCCCAATCAATTCATCATATATCATCATTATTGCCTTTCACTCGCACGACCGAACGATGTGAATAATAAAAAGACTGTACGTGCATTGGACTAAGGTGGAATCTGCGAGTATTCAATAAACAGGAGAAGACAAGGCAATATGGACTCTTGGTTAAATCAACAATAATGCATATAAGAGCCACTTCAACAATTTAATTATGGTCTTCTCCTATCGACCCCCAAAGAAAAGAAATAAAATAAAACTATTTACACGGGAAAGCTCCCAACAAGCAAAAGAAGAACGGGAAATCTTTTTGGGTTTTCTTTTTAATTTATACAACTACAGCAAGAAAAGTAAACTAACTAAAAGCTATTACTCATTTTTTGGTTTTTCTTAAGGTTTAACAAACACACAAAAAGAAAGCAGGAAAAAGAAAATGAACTAGCATGGATATTATAGTGAAAGAGTATGAGCACCGACATCTAGCAATGAGTGTGTGTAAACATAAATGTAATGTAGGTGGGAAATACGTACTCCCCCAAGCTTAGGCTTTTGGCCTAAGTTGGTTCATTTCCAAGGATGGCCTGGCTGATACCCATAGGTGTAGTCGGGGTCGTACTGCGATGCAGCGGCTATCGCCTCCTAAGCTGCAGCGTGGCGGCGGGCTGCCTCCACCCTCCTCTCGTACTCACCTGCCTCCTCTCTGGTAATAACATATCTTCCTTTTGCCTGATGATCAAAGAAGGCAAGAGCAGAGAGAGTAATACGGAAAACACGCCGTTTGTCAAAGATTAGTCGATACTGGAGAGGTGATTCGTTCCTCTCAACAAACTAATGGTAAGCCATAGAATTATAGTCTAAATAAGCAGGAGGCAACTCCGCATCATCCTCACGAATGTCCACATCATAAAAATCAGCTAAGCGAGTTGCATAAATTCTCCAAAGAAATCTCCATTATATCTATTATGATGCAACCTACGTGCAACAATGGCTCCCATATTATAAGATTGGTCTCCTAACATAGCACTCCTAAGAATACTGAGATCAGGGACACACATGTGACATGCTTCATCTTTACCATTTATGCATCTACCTATGAAGTGAGCAAAATAATGTATAGCAGGAAAGTGAATGCTCCCTATGGTAGCTTGTGTTATATCTCTAGATTCCCCCACAGTTATACTAGCAAGAAAGTTTCTGAATTCAGATTTACGGGGATCACTAATACTACCCCATTGTGGAAGTTTGCAAGCAGAAGTAAAATCCTTTAAGTCCATGGTATAAGATTTTTCATAAAGATCAAACATGACTGTTGGAGAATTACGTGAAGATGAAAATTCAAACCTCCTCACAAATGAACTACTGAGTTGATGGTACGGGGGGCATTTGTCTGCCTCAAAGCTCACAAGATTGGCGTTACGCAAATATGCGTTAAATTCTTCTTTGATTCCCGCTCGATCCATAAAATCTTCTGAAGGCCACTCACAGGGCCGCACTGGGGCGTCTCTTGGTGGTTCCTCGTCAGCATCACGTATTGCAAGCCTAGGTCCTTGCTTCCTTGAAAAACCACCTTGGAACATTTTCCTAAGCATATTTCTTCCTCTGAAAAATTTCTAAAATTTTTAGTAACTTCAAACAAAAGTGAACCAAACTCAATAAAATTGATAGCAACTACTCCTACAAGTGTCTAGAGCCTATATCAAGCATTAGAACTACTTGGAACCATATAAATTTGGCATGCAAGCTCAAGAACATGGTTAGTATGCAGCACAAATTTGCAATGAATAAAGCACTAGAACAAAAACTAATTGGACCAGTGGAGGAGTCACATACCAAGGAACAATCTCCCCAAGCAGTTTTGTGAGAGGTGCTTTGGGCAAGGAGATCGAAAATCACAGCAAAGTGAGCTAGAACTCGTGCTTGAGCTAGATATTCGTGTTTGTGGGAGGAAGAAGAACTGTATGGGTGCAGGAATAAGTGGAGGAGGGCCATAGTGGGCCCACGAGGCAGGGGGCGTGCCCTGGGGGGTAGGGCGCGCCCTCCACCCTCGTGGCCAGGTGGCAGCTCCCCCCCGCGGTGTTTTCAGTACCATAACTCCCCAAATATTCTAGAAAAAATCATATTAAATTGGCATGGCATTTGGAGGACTTTTATTTTCGGGGTATTTTCATATTGCACCGATAAATCAGAAAACGGACAGAAAAATACGATTTTTACTTTATTTCAACTAAATAGCAGAAAGTATAAAGAGGGTACAGAAGGTTGTGCTTCTAGTTTCATCCATCTCATGCTCATCAAAAGGAATCTACTAACAAGGTTGATCAAGTCTTGTTAACAAACTCAAACCGAATAACATGGAACCGGAGAAATTTGGAATAACACTATGTTACCTCAACGGGGATATGCACATCCCAATAATATGAATATAATATTTCTTCTTGACAGTAGGAAGAGGAAATTCAAAACCTCCAAAAATAATCGATGGAACTTTTCCAATAGAGTTGATGCTATATGCTTGAGGTTGTTTCCTCGGAAAGTGTACCATATGCTCATTACCATTAACATGAAAAGTGACATTGCCTTTGTTGCTATCAATAACAGCACCTGCAGTATTCAGAAAAGGTCTTCCAAGAATAATAGACATACTATCGTCCTAGGGAATATCATGAAGCTTCGGATCAAGTCACTACCGAACCTTGTAGGACGACAAGGACACGCACTACTTCGGAGTGGTAAGGTGATCCTGTCCTGGAAGTCATGTTGCTGGACAACAATGAACCTACGAGCTATGGAGAAGCGATGGTGGGCCCGGATTCCGATAAATGGCTCAAGGTCATAAAAATCCGAGAACGGATCCATGGACTTTGGTGGACTTGCCCGATGATCGGCAATCCATTAAGATAAATGGATCTTTAAGAAGAAGACGGACGTGGATGGTAATGTCACCGTCCATGAAGCTCGACTTGTGGCGAAAAGTTTTTCACAAGTTCAAGGAGTTGACTACGATGAGATTTTCTCATCCGTAGCGATGCTTAAAGTCCGTCGGATTCATGTTAGCATTAGCTGTATTTATGAAATCTGGCAGGTGGATATCAAAACGAGTTTCCTTACCAGTTTTCGTGAGGAAAGGTTGTATGTAATACAATCAGAAAGTTTTTGTCGATCCTAAGGATGCTAAAAGGTATGCTAGCTCCAGCGATCCTTCTAAGGACTGGAGTGAGCATCTCAGAGTTGGAATGTATGCTTTGATGATGATCAAAGATTTTGGGTTTGTACAAAGTTTATGAGAAACTTGTATTTCCAAAGAAGTGAGTGGGAGCACTATAGAATTTCTGATGAATACATGTTGATCAGAAATGATGTAGAATTTCTGGAAAGCATATAGGGTTATTTTGAAAGTGTTTTTCAATGGAAAGCCTGGATTAAGCTACTTGAACATTGAGCATCAAGATCTATAAGGATAGATCAAAATGCTTAATAATACTTTCAAATGAGCACATACCTTGACATGATCTTGAAGGTGTTCAAGATGGACCAGTCAAAGAAGGAGTTCTTGCCTGACTTGTAAGGTACGAAGTTAAGACTTAAAGCTCGACCACGGCAGAATAGAGAGAAAGGATGAAGGTCGTCCCCTATGCTTAAGACGTAGGCTCTTCAGTATGCTATGCTGTGTACCGCACCTGAAGTGTGCCTTGCCATGAGTCAGTCAAGGGGTACAAGAGTGATCCAAGAATGGCTCACAGGACAGCGGTCAAAGTTATCCTTAGTAACTAGTGGACTAAGGAATTTTCTCGATTATGGAGGTGGTAAAAGAGTTCATCGTAAAGGTTACGACGATGCAAGCTTGACACCTATCCGGATAGCTCTGAGTAGAGAGACCGGATACATAAAATGGAGCGATAATTTAGAATAGCTCCAAGTAGAACAGTTGTTTGGAATAGCTCCAAATAGAGCGTGGTAGCTGCATCTAGGAGATGACATAGAGATTTGTAAAGCACACACGGATCTGAAAGGTTCAGACCCGTTGACTAAAACCTCTCTCACGAGCAACATGATCAAACATAAAACTCATTGAGTGTTAATCACATAGTGATGTGAACTAGACTACTGACTCTAGTAAACTCTTGGGTATTAGTCACATGGCGATGTGACCTGTGAGTGTTAATCACATGGCGATGTGAACTAGATTATTGACTCTAGTGCAAGTGGGAGACTGTTGGAAATATGCCCTAGAGGCAATAATAAAAGTATTATTATTATATTTCCTTGTTCATGATAATTGTCTTTTATTCATGCTATAACTGTATTATCCGGAAATCGTAATACACGTGTGAATACATAGACCACAATATGTCCCTAGTGAGCCTCTAGTTGACTAGCTCGTTGTGATCAACAGATAGTCATGGTTTCCTGGCTATGGACATTGGATGTCGTTGATAACGGGATCACATCATTAGGAGAATGATGTGATGGACAAGACCCAATCCTAAGACTAGCACAAAAGATCGTGTAGTTCATTTGCTAGAGCTTTGCCAATGTCAAGTATCTCTTCCTTTGACCATGAGATCGTGTAACTCCTGGATACCGTAGGAGTGCTTTGGGTGTATCAAACGTCACAACGTAACTGGGTGACTATAAAGGTGCACTACAGGTATCTCCGAAAGTATCTATTGTTTTATGCGGATCGAGACTGGGATTTGTCACTCCGTGTAAACGGAGAGGTATCTCTGGGCCCACTCGGTAGGACATCATCATATGCGCAATGTGACCAAGGAGTTGATCACGGGATGATGTGTTACGGAACGAGTAAAGTGACTTGCCGGTAACGAGATTGAACAAGGTATTGGATACCGACGATCGAATCTCGGGCAAGTAACATACCGATAGACAAAGGGAATTGAATACGGGATTGATTAAGTCCTTGACATCGTGGTTCATCCGATGAGATCATCGTGGAACATGTGGGAGCCAACATGGGTATCCAGATCCCGCTGTTGGTTATTGACCGGAGAACGTCTCGGTCATGTCTGCATGTCTCCCGAACCCGTAGGGTCTACACACTTAAGGTTCGATGACGCTAGGGTTATAAAGGAAGCTTGTATGTGGTTACCGAATGTTGTTCGGAGTCCCGGATGAGATCCCGGACGTCACGAGGAGTTCCGGAATGGTCCGGAGGTAAAGATTTATATATAGGAAGTCCTGTTTCGGCCATCGGGACAAGTTTCGGGGTCATCGGTATTGTACCGGGACCACCGGAAGGGTCCCGGGGGCCCACCGGGTGGGGCCACCTGCCCCGGGGGGCCACATGGGCTGTAGGGGGTGCGCCTTGGCCTACATGGGCCAAGGGCACCAGCCCCAAGAGGCCCATGCGCCTAGGGAACCCTAGAGGGAAGAGTCCTCAAGGGGGAAGGCACCTCCGAGGTGCCTTGGGGAGGATGGACTCCTCCCCCCCTCTTGGCCGCACCCAACCCATCTGGGCTGGCCGCCGCCCTAGGGGTGGGAAACCCTAAAGGGGGCGCAGCCCTCCCCTTCCCCCTATATATATGAGGCCTAGGGGCTGCCCATAACACATGATTTGATCTCTCGTTGGTGCAGCCCTGCCCCTCTCCCTCCTCCTCTTCTCCCATGGTGCTTGGCGAAGCCCTGCGGGATTGCCACGCTCCTCCACCACCACCACGCCGTTGTGCTGCTGCTGGATGGAGTCTTCCTCAACCTCTCCCTCTCTCCTTGCTGGATCAAGGCGTGGGAGACGTCACCGGGCTGTACGTGTGTTGAACGCGGAGGTGCCGTCCGTTCGGCACTTGATCATCGGTGATCTGAATCACGACGAGTACGACTCCATCAACCCCGTTCACTTGAACGCTTCCGCTTAGCGATCTACAAGGGTATGTAGATGCACTCCCCTTTCTACTCGTTGCTGGTCTCTCCATAGATAGATCTTGGTGTTACGTAGGAAATTTTTGAATTTCTGCTACGTTCCCCAACAGTGGCATCATGAGCTAGGTCTATTGCGTAGATTCTTTGCACGAGTAGAACACAAAGTAGTTGTGGGCGTTGATGTTGTTCAATATGCTTACCGTTACTAGTCCAATCTTGTTTCGACGGTATTGTGGGATGAAGCGGCCCGGACCGACCTTACACGTACTCTTACGTGAGACAGGTTCCACCGATTGACATGCACTTGGTGCATAAGGTGGCTAGCGGGTGCCAGTCTCTCCCACTTTAGTCGGAACGGATTCGATGAAAAGGGTCCTTATGAAGGGTAAATAGCAATTGGCATATCACGTTGTGGTTTTGCGTAGGTAAGAAACGTTCTTGCTAGAAACCCATAGCAGCCACGTAAAACATGCAAACAACAATTAGAGGACGTCTAACTTGTTTTTGCAGGGTATGCTATGTGATGTGATATGGCCAAGAAGAATGTGATGAATGATATGTGATGTATGAGATTGATCATGTTCTTGTAATAGGATTCACGACTTGCATGTCGATGAGTATGACAACCGGCAGGAGCCATAGGAGTTGTCTTTATTTTTTGTATGACCTGCGTGTCATTGAAGAACGCCATGTAAACTACTTTACTTTATTGCTAAACGCGTTAGTCATAGAAGTAGAAGTAGTCGTTGGCGTGACAACTTCATGAAGACACGATGATGGAGATCATGATGATGGAGATCATGGTGTCATGCCGGTGACAAGATGATCATGGAGCCCCGAAGATGAAGATCAAAGGAGCTATATGATATTGGCCATATCATGTCACAACTATTTGATTGCATGTGATGTTTATCATGTTTATGCATCTTGTTTACTTAGGACGACGGTAGTAAATAAGATGATCCCTTACAAAATTTCAAGAAGTGTTCTCCCCTAACTGTGCACCGTTGCTACAGTTCGTCGCTTCTAAGCACCACGTGATGATCGGGTGTGATGGATTCTTACGTTCACATACAACGGGTGTAAGACAGTTTTACACAGCGAAAACACTTAGGGTTAACTTGACGAGCCTAGCATGTGCAGACATGGCCTCGGAACACGGAGACCGAAAGGTCGAGCATGAGTCGTATAGTAGATACGATCAACATGAAGATGTTCACCGATGATGACTAGTCCGTCTCACGTGATGATCGGACACGGCCTAGTTGACTCGGATCATGTGATCACTTAGATGACCAGAGGGATGTCTATCTAAGTGGGAGTTCATAAGATGAACTTAATTATCCTGAACATAGTCAAAAGACCTTTTGCAAATTATGTCGTAGCTCGCGCTTTAGTTCTACTGTTTAGATATGTTCCTAGAGAAAATATAGTTGAAAGTTGATAGTAGCAATTATGCGACAGTAGAAAGCTTATGTCCTTAATGCACCGCTTAGTGTGCTGAACCCCAAACGTCGTTTGTGGATGTTTCGAACATCGAACATACACGTTTTGATAACTACGTGATAGTTCAGTTAAATGGTTTAAGTAGAGGCACCAAAGACGTTTTTCGAAACGTCGCGGAACATATGAGATGTTTCGAGGGCTGAAATTGGGATTTCAGGCTCGTGCCCACGTCAAGAGGTATAAGACCTCCGACGATTTTCTTAGCCTGCAAACTAAGGGAGAAAGCTCAATCGTTGAGCTTGTGCTCAGATTGTCTGAGTGCAACAATCACTTGAATCGAGTGGGAGTTGATCTTCCAGATGAAATAGTGATAGTTTCTCCGAAGTCATTACCACCAAGCTGCTAGAGCTTCGTGATGAACTATAACATATCAGGGATAGATATGATGATCCTTGAATATTCGCGTTGTTTGACACCGCGAAAGTAGAAATCAAGAAGGAGCATCAATTGTTGATGGTTGATGAAACCACTAGTTTCAAGAAGGGCAAGGGCAAGAAGGGATACTTCATGAAACGGCAAATCAGCTGCTGCTCCAGTGAAGAAACCCAAGGTTGAACCCAAACCCGAGACTAAGTGCTTCTGTAATAAGGGGAACAACCACTGGAGCAGGATTACCCTAGATACTTGGTAGATGAGAAGGCTGGCAAGGTCGATAGAAGTATATTGGATATACATTATGTTAATGTGTACTTTACTAGTACTCCTAGTAGCACCAGGGTATTAGATACCGGTTCGGTTGCTAAGTGTTAGTAACTCGAAATAAAAGCTACGGCATAAACGGAGACTAGCTAAAGGTGAGCTGACGATATGTGTTGGAAGTGTTTCCAATGTTGATATGATCAAGCATCGCACGCTCCCTCTACCATCGAGATTTGGTGTTTGCGTTGAGCATAGACATGATTGGATTATGTCTATCGCAATACGGTTATTCATTTAAAGAGAATAATGGTTACTCTGTTTATTTGAATAATACCTTCAATGGTCTTGCACCTAAAAGGAATGGTTCATTGAATCTCGATCGTAGTGATACACATTTTCATGCCAAAAGATATAAGATAGTAATGATAGTACCACTTACTTGTGGCACTGCCATGTAAGTCATAATGGTATA
Source organism: Triticum aestivum (assembly GCF_018294505.1). NCBI lineage: Eukaryota > Viridiplantae > Streptophyta > Magnoliopsida > Poales > Poaceae > Triticum > Triticum aestivum. The sequence goes on along the minus strand of NC_057810.1, from coordinate 719,892,936 downwards.
AAACGCATGAAGAAGCTCCATGTTGATGGATCTTTGGACTCACTCGTTTTTGAAAAGTTTGAGACATGCGAACCATGTCTATTGGTGTATATGCATGAAGAAACTCCACGCAAATGGACCGTTTGGACTCACTTGATTTTGAATCACTTGAGATATGCAAATCATACCACATGGGCAAGATGACTGAAAAGCCTCGTTTTCAGTAAGATGGAACAAGATAGCAACTTGTTGGAAGTAACACATTTTGATGTGTGCAGTCCAATGAGTGCTGAGGCATGCAGTGAATATCGTTATGTTCTTACTTCACAGATGATTCGAGTAGATGTTGAGAATATTTACTTGATGAAACACAAGTCTGAATTATTGAATGGTTCAAGTAATTTCAGAGTGAAGTAGAAGATCATTGTGACAAGAGGATAAAATGTCTATGATATGATCATAGAGATGAATATCTGAGTTACGAGTTTTGGCACACAATTAAGACATTGTGGAAATTGTTTCGCAATTAATACCGGCTGGAACACCATAGTGTGATGGTGTGTCCGAACATCATAGTTGCACCCTATTGGATATGGTGCGTACCATAATGTCTCTTATCGAATTACCACTATCGTTCATGGGTTAGGCATTAGAGACAACCACATTCACTTTAAATAGGGCACCACGTAATTCCGATGAGATGACACCGTATGAATTATGGTTTAGAGAAACCTAAGTTGTCGTTTCTTAAAGTTTGGGGCTGCGACGCTTATGTGAAAAAGTTTCAGGATTAAGCTCGAACCCAAAGCGGATAAAATGCATCTTCATAGGAAACCCAAAACAGTTGGGTATACCTCCTAATTCAGATCCGAAAGCAATAGAATTGTTTCTAGAATCGGGTCCTTTCTCGAGGAAAGGTTTCTCTCGAAAGAGTTGAGTGGGAGGATGGTGGAGACTTGATGAGGTTATTGAACCGTCTCTTCAACTAGTGTGTGGCAGGGCACAGGAAGTTGTTCCTGTGGCACCTACACCAATTGAAGTGGAAGCTTATGATATTGATCATGAAACTTCGGATCAAGTCACTACCGAACCTCGTAGGATGACAAGGATACGTACTACTTCGGAGTGGTAAGGTGATCCTGTCCTGGAAGTCATGTTGCTGGACAACAATGAACCTACGAGCTATGGAGAAGCGATGGTGGGCCCGGATTCCGATAAATGGCTCGAGGCCATAAAATCCGAGAACGGATCCATGGACTTTGGTGGACTTGCCCGATGATCGGCAAGCCATTAAGATAAATGGATCTTTAAGAAGAAGACGGACGTGGATGGTAATGTCACCGTCCATGAAGCTCGACTTGTGGCGAAAAGTTTTTCACAAGTTCAAGGAGTTGACTACGATGAGATTTTCTCATCCGTAGCGATGCTTAAGTCCGTCGGATTCATGTTAGCATTAGCTGTATTTATGAAATCTGGCAGATGGATATCAAAACGAGTTTCCTTACCAGTTTTCGTGAGGAAAGGTTGTATGTAATACAATCAGAAAGTTTTTGTCGATCCTAAGGATGCTAAAAGGTATGCTAGCTCCAGCGATCCTTCTAAGGACTGGAGTGAGCATCTCGGAGTTGGAATGTATGCTTTGATGATGATCAAAGATTTTGGGTTTGTACAAAGTTTATGAGAAACTTGTATTTCCAAAGAAGTGAGTGGGAGCACTATAGAATTTCTGATGAGTATATGTTGTTGACATATTGTGATCAGAAATGATGTAGAATTTCTGGAAAGCATATAGGGTTATTTGAAAGTGTTTTTCAATGGAAAGCCTGGATTAAGCTACTTGAACATTGAGCATCAAGATCTATAAGGATAGATCAAAATGCTTAATAATACTTTCAAATGAGCACATACCTTGACATGATCTTGAAGGTGTTCAAGATGGACCAGTCAAAGAAGGAGTTCTTGCCTGAGTTGTAAGGTACGAAGTTAAGACTTAAAGCTCGACCACGGCAGAATAGAGAGAAAGGACGAAGGTCGTCCCCTATGCTTAAGACGTAGGCTCTTCAGTATGCTATGCTGTGTACCGCACCTGAAGTGTGCCTTGCCATGAGTCAGTCAAGGGGTACAAGAGTGATCCAAGAATGGCTCACAGGACAGCGGTCAAAGTTATCCTTAGTAACTAGTGGACTAAGGAATTTTCTCGATTATGGAGGTGGTAAAAGAGTTCGTCGTAAAGGTTACGACGATGCAAGCTTGACACCTATCCGGATAGCTCTGAGTAGAGAGACCGGATACATATAATGGAGCAATAATTTAGAATAGCTCCAAGTAGAACAGTTGTTTGGAATAGCTCCAAATAGAGCGTGGTAGCTGCATCTAGGAGATGACATAGAGATTTGTAAAGCACACACGGATCTGAAAGGTTCAGACCCGTTGACTAAAACCTCTCTCACAAGCAACATGATCAAACATAAAACTCATTGAGTGTTAATCACATAGTGATGTGAACTAGACTACTGACTCTAGTAAACTCTTGGGTATTAGTCACATGGCGATGTGACCTGTGAGTGTTAATCACATGGCGATGTGAACTAGATTATTGACTCTAGTGCAAGTGGGAGACTGTTGGAAATATGCCCTAGAGGCAATAATAAAAGTATTATTATTATATTTCCTTGTTCATGATAATTGTCTTTTATTCATGCTATAACTGTATTATCCGGAAATCGTAATACACGTGTGAATACATAGACCACAATATGTCCCTAGTGAGCCTCTAGTTGACTAGCTCGTTGTGATCAACAGATAGTCATGGTTTCCTGGCTATGGACATTGGATGTCGTTGATAACGGGATCACATCATTAGGAGAATGATGTGATGGACAAGACCCAATCCTAAGACTAGCACAAAAGATCGTGTAGTTCATTTGCTAGAGCTTTGCCAATGTCAAGTATCTCTTCCTTTGACCATGAGATCGTGTAACTCCTGGATACCGTAGGAGTGCTTTGGGTGTATCAAACGTCACAACGTAACTGGGTGACTATAAAGGTGCACTACAGGTATCTCCGAAAGTATCTATTGTTTTATGCGGATCGAGACTGGGATTTGTCACTCCGTGTAAACGGAGAGGTATCTCTGGGCCCACTCGGTAGGACATCATCATATGCGCAATGTGACCAAGGAGTTGATCACGGGATGATGTGTTACGGAACGAGTAAAGTGACTTGCCGGTAACGAGATTGAACAAGGTATTGGATACCGACGATCGAATCTCGGGCAAGTAACATACCGATAGACAAAGGGAATTGAATACGGGATTGATTGAGTCCTTGACATCGTGGTTCATCCGATGAGATCATCGTGGAACATGTGGGAGCCAACATGGGTATCCAGATCCCGCTGTTGGTTATTGACCGGAGAACGTCTCGGTCATGTCTGCATGTCTCCCGAACCCGTAGGGTCTACACACTTAAGGTTCGATGACGCTAGGGTTATAAAGGAAGCTTGTATGTGGTTACCGAATGTTGTTCGGAGTCCCGGATGAGATCCCGGACGTCACGAGGAGTTCCGGAATGGTCCGGAGGTAAAGATTTATATATAGGAAGTCCTGTTTCGGCCATCGGGACAAGTTTCGGGGTCATCGGTATTGTACCGGGACCACCGGAAGGGTCCCGGGGGCCCACCGGGTGGGGCCACCTGCCCCGGGGGGCCACATGGGCTGTAGGGGGTGCGCCTTGGCCTACATGGGCCAAGGGCACCAGCCCCAAGAGGCCCATGCGCCTAGGGAACCCTAGAGGGAAGAGTCCTCAAGGGGGAAGGCACCTCCGAGGTGCCTTGGGGAGGATGGACTCCTCCCCCCCCTCTTGGCCGCACCCCAAAACCCATCTAGGGCTGGCCGCCGCCCCTAGGGGTGGGAAACCCTAAAGGGGGCGCAGCCCTCCCCTTCCCCTATATATATGAGGCCTAGGGGCTGCCCATAACACGCGATTTGATCTCTCGTTGGTGCAGCCCTGCCCCTCTCCCTCCTCCTCTTCTCCCATGGTGCTTGGCGAAGCCCTGCGGGATTGCCACGCTCCTCCACCACCACCACGCCGTTGTGCTGCTGCTGGATGGAGTCTTCCTCAACCTCTCCCTCTCTCCTTGCTGGATCAAGGCGTGGGAGACGTCACCGGGCTGTACGTGTGTTGAACGCGGAGGTGCCGTCCGTTCGGCACTTGATCATCGGTGATCTGAATCACGACGAGTACGACTCCATCAACCCCGTTCACTTGAACGCTTCCGCTTAGCGATCTACAAGGGTATGTAGATGCACTCCCCTTTCTACTCGTTGCTGGTCTCTCCATAGATAGATCTTGGTGTTACGTAGGAAATTTTTGAATTTCTGCTACGTTCCCCAACAGTGGCATCATGAGCTAGGTCTATTGCGTAGATTCTTTGCACGAGTAGAACACAAAGTAGTTGTGGGCGTTGATGTTGTTCAATATGCTTACCGTTACTAGTCCAATCTTGTTTCGACGGTATTGTGGGATGAAGCGGCCCGGACCGACCTTACACGTACTCTTACGTGAGACAGGTTCCACCGATTGACATGCACTTGGTGCATAAGGTGGCTAGCGGGTGCCAGTCTCTCCCACTTTAGTCGGAACGGATTCGATGAAAAGGGTCCTTATGAAGGGTAAATAGCAATTGGCATATCACGTTGTGGTTTTGCGTAGGTAAGAAACGTTCTTGCTAGAAACCCATAGCAGCCACGTAAAACATGCAAACAACAATTAGAGGACGTCTAACTTGTTTTTGCAGGGTATGCTATGTGATGTGATATGGCCAAGAAGAATGTGATGAATGATATGTGATGTATGAGATTGATCATGTTCTTGTAATAGGATTCACGACTTGCATGTCGATGAGTATGACAACCGGCAGGAGCCATAGGAGTTGTCTTTATTTTTTGTATGACCTGCGTGTCATTGAAGAACGCCATGTAAACTACTTTACTTTATTGCTAAACGCGTTAGTCATAGAAGTAGAAGTAGTCGTTGGCGTGACAACTTCATGAAGACACGATGATGGAGATCATGATGATGGAGATCATGGTGTCATGCCGGTGACAAGATGATCATGGAGCCCCGAAGATGAAGATCAAAGGAGCTATATGATATTGGCCATATCATGTCACTACTCTATTTGATTGCATGTGATGTTTATCATGTTTATGCATCTTGTTTACTTAGGACGACGGTAGTAAATAAGATGATCCCTTACAAAATTTCAAGAAGTGTTCTCCCCTAACTGTGCACCGTTGCTACAGTTCGTCGCTTCTAAGCACCACGTGATGATCGGGTGTGATGGATTCTTACGTTCACATACAACGGGTGTAAGACAGTTTTACACAGCGAAAACACTTAGGGTTAACTTGACGAGCCTAGCATGTGCAGACATGGCCTCGGAACACGGAGACCGAAAGGTCGAGCATGAGTCGTATAGTAGATACGATCAACATGAAGATGTTCACCGATGATGACTAGTCCGTCTCACGTGATGATCGGACACGGCCTAGTTGACTCGGATCATGTGATCACTTAGATGACCAGAGGGATGTCTATCTGAGTGGGAGTTCATAAGATGAACTTAATTATCCTGAACATAGTCAAAAGACCTTTTGCAAATTATGTCGTAGCTCGCGCTTTAGTTCTACTGTTTTAGATATGTTCCTAGAGAAAATATAGTTGAAAGTTGACAGTAGCGATTATGCGGACAGTAGAAGCTTATGTCCTTAATGCACCGCTTAGTGTGCTGAACCCCAAACGTCGTTTGTGGATGTTGCGAACATCGGACATACACGTTTTGATAACTACGTGATAGTTCAGTTAAATGGTTTAAGTAGAGGCACCAAAGACGTTTTCGAAACGTCGCGGAACATATGAGATGTTTCGAGGGCTGAAATTGGGATTTCAGGCTCGTGCCCACGTCAAGAGGTATAAGACCTCCGACGATTTTCTTAGCCTGCAAACTAAGGAGAGAAGCTCAATTGTTGAGCTTGTGCTCAGATTGTCTGAGTGCAACAATCACTTGAATCGAGTGGGAGTTGATCTTCCAGATGAGATAGTGATGTTTCTCCAAAGTCATTGCCACCAAGCTGCTAGAGCTTCGTGATGAACTATAACATATCAGGGATAGATATGATGATCCTTGAGGTATTCGCGATGTTTGACACCGCGAAAGTAGAAATCAAGAAGGAGCATCAATTGTTGATGGTTGGTGAAACCACTAGTTTCAAGAAGGGCAAGGGCAAGAAGGGATACTTCATGAAACGGCAAATCAGCTGCTGCACCAGTGAAGAAACCCGAGGTTGAACCCAAACCCGAGACTAAGTGCTTCTGTGATAAGGGGAATAGCCACTGGAGCAGAATTACCCTAGATACTTGGTAGATGAGAAGGCTGGCAAGGTCGATAGAAGTATATTGGATATACATTATGTTAATGTGTACTTTACTAGTACTCCTAGTAGCACCAGGGTATTAGATACCGGTTCGGTTGCTAAGTGTTAGTAACTCGAAATAAAAGCTACGGAATAAAACGGAGACTAGCTAAAGGTGAGCTGACGATATGTGTTGGAAGTGTTTCCAATGTTGATATGATCAAGCATCGCACGCTCCCTCTACCATCGAGATTTGGTGTTTGCGTTGAGCATAGACATGATTGGATTATGTCTATCGCAATACGGTTATTCATTTAAAGAGAATAATGGTTACTCTATTTATTTGAATAATACCTTCAATGGTCTTGCACCTAAAATGAATGGTTTATTGAATCTCGATCGTAGTGATACACATTTTCATGCCAAAAGATATAAGATAGTAATGATAGTACCACTTACTTGTGGCACTGCCATGTAAGTCATAATGGTATAAAACGCATGAAGAAGCTCCATGTTGATGGATCTTTGGACTCACTCATTTTTGAAAAGTTTGAGACATGCGAACCATGTCTATTGGTGTATATGCATGAAGAAACTCCATGCAAATGGACCGTTTGGACTCACTTGATTTTGAATCACTTGAGATATGCAAATCATACCACATGGGCAAGATGACTGAAAAGCCTCGTTTTCAGTAAGATGGAACAAGATAGCAACTTGTTGGAAGTAACACATTTTGATGTGTCCAGTCCAATGAGTGCTGAGGCATGCAGTGAATATCGTTATGATCTTACTTCACAGATGATTCGAGTAGATGTTGAGAATATTTACTTGATGAAACACAAGTCTGAATTATTGAATGGTTCAAGTAATTTCAGAGTGAAGTAGAAGATCATTGTGACAAGAGGATAAAATGTCTATGATATGATCATAGAGATGAATATCTGAGTTACGAGTTTTGGCACACAATTAAGACATTGTGGAAATTGTTTCGCAATTAATACCGCCTGGAACACCATAGTGTGATGGTGTGTCCGAACATCATAGTTGCACCCTATTGGATATGGTGCGTACCATGATGTCTCTTATCGAATTACCACTATCGTTCATGGGTTAGGCATTAGAGACAACCACATTCACTTTAAATAGGGCACCACGTAATTCCGATGAGATGACACCGTATGAATTATGGTTTAGAGAAACCTAAGTTGTCGTTTCTTAAAGGTTTGGGGCTGCGACGCTTATGTGAAAAAGTTTCAGGATTAAGCTCGAACCCAAAGCGGATAAAATGCATCTTCATAGGACACCCAAAACAGTTGGGTATACCTCCTAATTCAGATCCGAAAGCAATATGAATTGTTTCTAGAATCGGGTCCTTTCTCGAGGAAAGGTTTCTCTCGAAAGAGTTGAGTGGGAGGATGGTGGAGACTTGATGAGGTTATTGAACCGTCTCTTCAACTAGTGTGTGGCAGGGCACAGGAAGTTGTTCCTGTGGCACCTACACCAATTGAAGTGGAAGCTTATGATATTGATCATGAAGCTTCGGATCAAGTCACTACCGAACCTCGTAGGGTGACAAGGATACGTACTACTTCAGAGTGGTACGGTAATCCTGTCTTGGAAGTCATGTTGCTAGACAACAATGAACCTACGAGCTATGGAGAAGCGATGGTGGGCCCGGATTCCGATAAATGGCTCGAGGCCATAAAATCCGAGAACGGATCCATGGACTTTGGTGGACTTGCCCGATGATCGGCAAGCCATTAAGATAAATGGATCTTTAAGAAGAAGACGGACGTGGATGGTAATGTCACCGTCCATGAAGCTCGACTTGTGGCGAAAAGTTTTTCACAAGTTCAAGGAGTTGACTACGATGAGATTTTCTCATCCGTAGCGATGCTTAAGTCCGTCGGAATCATGTTAGCATTAGCTGCATTTATGAAATCTGGCAGATGGATGTCAAAACGAGTTTCCTTACCAGTTTTCGTAAGGAAAGGTTGTATGTAATACAATCAGAAAGTTTTTGTCGATCCTAAGGATGCTAAAAGGTATGCTAGCTCCAGCGATCCTTCTAAGGACTGGAGTGAGCATCTCGGAGTTGGAATGTATGCTTTGATGATGATCAAAGATTTTGGGTTTGTACAAAGTTTATGAGAAACTTGTATTTCCAAAGAAGTGAGTGGGAGCACTATAGAATTTCTGATGAGTATATGTTGTTGACATATTGATGATCAGAGATGATGTAGAATTTCTAGAAAGCATATAGGGTTATTTTGAAAGGTGTTTTTCAATGGAAAGCCTGGATTAAGCTACTTGAACATTGAGCATCAAGATCTATAAGGATAGATCAAAATGCTTAATAATACTTTCAAATGAGCACATACCTTGACATGATCTTGAAGGTGTTCAAGATGGATCAGTCAAAGAAGAAGTTCTTGCCTGAGTTGTAAGGTACGAAGTTAAGACTTAAAGCTCGACCACGGCAGAATAGAGAGAAAGGACGAAGGTCGTCCCCTATGCTTAAGACGTAGGCTCTTCAGTATGCTATGCTGTGTACCGCACCTGAAGTGTGCCTTGCCATGAGTCAGTCAAGGGGTACAAGAGTGATCCAAGAATGGATCATAGGACAGCGGTCAAAGTTATCCTTAGTAACTAGTGGACTAAGGAATTTTCTCGATTATGGAGGTGGTAAAAGAGTTCGTCGTAAAGGTTACGTCGATGCAAGCTTAACACCTATCCGGATAGCTCTGAGTAGAGATACCGGATACATATAATGGAGCAACAATTTAGAATAGCTCCAAGTAGAACAGTTATTTGGAATAGCTCCAAATAGAGCGTGGTAGCTGCATCTAGGAGATGACATAGAGATTTGTAAAGCACACACGGATCTGAAAGGTTCAGACCTGTTGACTAAAACCTCTCTCACAAGCAACATGATCAAACATAAAACTCATTGAGTGTTAATCACATAGTGATGTGAACTAGACTACTGACTCTAGTAAACTCTTGGGTATTAGTCACATGGCGATGTGACCTGTGAGTGTTAATCACATGGCGATGTGAACTAGATTATTGACTCTAGTGCAAGTGGGAGACTGTTGGAAATATGCCCTAGAGGCAATAATAAAAGTTATTATTATATTTCCTTGTTCATGATAATAGTCTTTTATTCATGCTATAACTGTATTATCCGGAAATCGTAATACACGTGTGAATACATAGACCACAATATGTCCCTAGTGAGCCTCTAGTTGACTAGCTCGTTGTGATCAACAGATAGTCATGGTTTCCTGGCTATGGACATTGGATGTCGTTGATAACGGGATCACATCATTAGGAGAATGATGTGATGGACAAGACCCAATCCTAAGACTAGCACAAAAGATCGTGTAGTTCATTTGCTAGAGCTTTGCCAATGTCAAGTATCTCTTCCTTTGACCATGAGATCGTGTAACTCCTGGATACCGTAGGAGTGCTTTGGGTGTATCAAACGTCACAACGTAACTGGGTGACTATAAAGGTGCACTACAGGTATCTCCGAAAGTATCTATTGTTTTATGCGGATCGAGACTGGGATTTGTCACTCCGTGTAAACGGAGAGGTATCTCTGGGCCCACTCGGTAGGACATCATCATATGCGCAATGTGACCAAGGAGTTGATCACGGGATGATGTGTTACGGAACGAGTAAAGTGACTTGCCGGTAACGAGATTGAACAAGGTATTGGATACCGACGATCGAGTCTCGGGCAAGTAACATACCGATAGACAAAGGGAATTGAATACGGGATCGATTGAGTCCTTGACATCGTGGTTCATCCGATGAGATCATCGTGGAACATGTGGGAGCCAACATGGGTATCCAGATCCCGCTGTTGGTTATTGACCGGAGAACGTCTCGGTCATGTCTGCATGTCTCCCGAACCCGTAGGGTCTACACACTTAAGGTTCGATGACGCTAGGGTTATAAAGGAAGCTTGTATGTGGTTACCGAATGTTTTTCGGAGTCCCGGATGAGATCCCGGACGTCACGAGGAGTTCCGGAATGGTCCGGAGGTAAAGATTTATATATAGGAAGTCCTGTTTCGGCCATCGGGACAAGTTTCGGGGTCATCGGTATTGTACCGGGACCACCGGAAGGGTGCCGGGGGCCCACCGGGTGGGGCCACCTGCCACGGGGGGCCACATGGGCTGTAGGGGGTGCGCCTTGGCCTACATGGGCCAAGGGCACCAGCCCCAAGAGGCCCATGCGCCTAGGGAACCCTAGAGGGAAGAGTCCTCGAAGGGGAAGGCACCTCCGAGGTGCCTTGGGGAGGATGGACTCCTCGCCCCCTCCTTGGCCGCACCCCAAAACCCATCTAGGGCTGGCCGCCGCCCCTAGGGGGTGGGAAACCCTAAAGGGGGCGCAGCCCTCCCCTTCCCCTATATATATGAGGCCTAGGGGCTGCCCATAACACATGATTTGATCTCTCGTTGGTGCAGCCCTGCCCCTCTCCCTCCTCCTCTTCTCCCATGGTGCTTGGCGAAGCCCTGCGGGATTGCCACGCTCCTCCACCACCACCACGCCGTTGTGCTGCTGCTGGATGGAGTCTTCCTCAACCTCTCCCTCTCTCCTTGCTGGATCAAGGCGTGGGACACATCACCGGGTTGTACGTGTGTTGAACGCGGAGGTGCCGTCCGTTCGGCACTTGATCATCGGTGATCTGAATCACGACGAGTACGACTCCATCAACCCTGTTCACTTGAACACTTCCGCTTAGCGATCTACAAGGGTATGTAGATGCACTCCCCTTTCTACTCGTTGCTGGTCTCTCCATAGATAGATCTTGGTGTTACGTAGGAAATATTTTGAATTTCTGCTACGTTCCCCAACAGTGGCATCATGAGCTACTATTGCGTAGATTCTTTGCACGAGTAGAACACAAAGTAGTTGTGGGCGTTGATGTTGTTCAATATGCTTACCGTTACTAGTCCAATCTTGTTTCGACGGTATTGTGGGATGAAGCGGCCCGGACCGACCTTACACGTACTCTTACGTGAGACAGGTTCCACCGATTGACATGCACTTGGTGCATAAGGTGGCTAGCAGGTGCCGGTCTCTCCCACTTTAGTCGGAACGGATTCGATGAAAAGGGTCCTTATGAAGGGTAAATAGCAATTGGCATATCACGTTGTGCTTTTTGCGTAGGTAAGAAATGTTCTTGCTAGAAACCCATAGCAGCCACGTAAAACATGCAAACAACAATTAGAGGACGTCTAACTTGTTTTTGCAGGGTATGCTATGTGATGTGATATGGCCAAGAAGAATGTGATGAATGATATGTGATGTATGAGATTGATCATGTTCTTGTAATAGGATTCACGACTTGCATGTCGATGAGTATGACAACCGGCAGGAGCCATAGGAGTTGTCTTTATTTTTTGTATGACCTGCGTGTCATTGAAGAACGCCATGTAAACTACTTTACTTTATTGCTAAACGCGTTAGTCATAGAAGTAGAGGCAGTCGTTGGCGTGACAACTTCATGAAGACACGATGATGGAGATCATGATGATGGAGATCATGGTGTCATGCCGGTGACAAGATGATCATGGAGCCCCGAAGATGGAGATCAATGGAGCTATATGATATTGGCCATATCATGTCACAACTATATAATTGCATGTGATGTTTATTATGTTTATGCATCTTGTTTACTTAGGACGACGGTAGTAAATAAGATGATCCCTTACACAAATTTCAAGAAGTGTTCTCCCCTAACTGTGCACCATTGCTACAGTTCGTCGCTTCTAAGCACCACGTGATGATCGGGTGTGATGGATTCTTACGTTCACATACAATGGGTGTCAGACAGTTTTACACAGCGAAAACACTTAGGGTTAACTTGACGAGCCTAGCATGTGCAGACATGGCCTCGGAACACGGAGACCGAAAGGTCGAGCATGAGTCGTATGGTAGATACGATCAACATGAAGATGTTCACCGATGATGACTAGTCCGTCTCACGTGATGATCGGACACGGCCTAGTTGACTCGGATCATGTGATCACTTAGATGACCAGAGGGATGTCTATCTAAGTGGGAGTTCATAAGATGAACTTAATTATCCTGAACATAGTCAAAAGACCTTTTGCAAATTATGTCGTAGCTCGCGCTTTAGTTCTACTGTTTAGATATGTTCCTAGAGAAAATTATAGTTGAAAGTTGATAGTAGCAATTATGCAGACAGTAGATAGCTTATGTCCTTAATGCACCGCTTAGTGTGCTAAACCCCAAACGTCGTTTGTGGATGTTTCGAACATCGAACATACACGTTTTGATAACTACATGATAGTTCAGTTAAATGGTTTAAGTAGAGGCACCAAAGACGTTTTTCGAAACGTCGTGGAACATATGAGATGTTTCGAGGGCTGAAATTGAGATTTCAGGCTCGTGCCCACGTCAAGAGGTATAAGACCTCCGACGATTTTCTTAGCCTGCAAACTAAGGAGAGAAGCTCAATTGTTGAGCTTGTGCTCAGATTGTCTGAGTGCAACAATCACTTGAATCAAGTGGGAGTTGATCTTCCAGATGAAATAGTGATAGTTCCTCCGAAGTCATTACCACCAAGCTGCTAGAGCTTCGTGATGAACTATAACATATCAGGGATAGATATGATGATCCTTGAAATATTCGCGTTGTTTGACACCGCGAAAGTAGAAATCAAGAAGGAGCATCAATTGTTGATGGTTGATGAAACCACTAGTTTCAAGAAGGGCAAGGGCAAGAAGGGATACTTCATGAAACGGCAAATCAGCTGCTGCTCTAGTGAAGAAACCCAAGGTTGAACCCAAACCCGAGACTAAGTGCTTCTGTGATAAGGGGAATAGTCACTAGAGCGGAACTACCCTAGATACTTGGTAGATGAGAAGGCTGGCAAGGTCGATAGAAGTATATTGGATATACATAATGTTAATGTGTACTTTACTAGTACTCCTAGTAGCAGCAGGGTATAAGATACCGGTTCGGTTGCTAAGTGTTAGTAACTCGAAATAAAAGCTACGGCATAAACGGAGACTAGCTAAAGGTGAGCTGACGATATGTGTTGGAAGTGTTTCCAATGTTGATATGATCAAGCATCGCACGCTCCCTCTACCATCGAGATTTGGTGTTTGCATTGAGCATAGACATGATTGGATTATGTCTATCGCAATACGGTTATTCATTTAAAGAGAATAATGGTTACTCTGTTTATTTGAATAATACCTTCAATGGTCTTGCACCAAAAGGAATGGTTCATTGAATCTCGATCGTAGTGATACACATTTTCATGCCAAAAGATATAAGATAGTAATGATAGTACCACTTTCTTGTGGCACTGCCATGTAAGTCATAATGGTATAAAACGCATGAAGAAGCTCCATGTTGATGGATCTTTGGACTCACTCGTTTTGAAAAGTTTGAGACATGCGAACCATGTCTATTGGTGTATATGCATGAAGAAACTCCATGCAAATGGACCGTTCGGACTCACTTGATTTTGAATCACTTGAGATATGCAAATCATACCACATAGGCAAGATGACTGAAAAGCCTCATTTTCAGTAAGATGGAACAAGATAGCTACTTGTAGGAAGTAACACATTTTGATGTGTGCAGTCCAATAAGTGCTGAGGCATGCAGTGAATATCGTTATGTTCTTACTTCATAGATGATTCGAGTAGATGTTGAGAATATTTACTTGATGAAACACAAGTCTGAATTATTGAATGGTTCAAGTAATTTCAAAGTGAAGTAGAAGATCATTGTGACAAGAGGATAAAATGTCTATGATATGATCATAGAGATGAATATCCGAGTTACGAGTTTTGGCACACAATTAAGACATTGTGGAAATTGTTTCGCAATTAATACCGGCTGGAACACCATAGTGTGATGGTGTGTCCGAACATCATAGTTGCACCCTATTGGATATGGTGCGTACCATAATGTCTCTTATCGAATTACCACTATCGTTCATGGGTTAGGCATTAGAGACAACCACATTCACTTTAAATAGGGCACCACATAATTCCGATGAGATGACACCGTATGAATTATGGTTTAGAGAAACCTAAGTTGTCATTTCTTAAAAGTTTGGGGCTGCGACGCTTATGTGAAAAAGTTTCAGGATTAAGCTCGAACCCAAAGCGGATAAAATGCATCTTCATAGGAAACCCAAAACAGTTGGGTATACCTCCTAATTCAGATCCGAAAGCAATAGAATTGTTTCTAGAATCGGGTCCTTTCTCGAGGAAAGGTTTCTCTCGAAAGAGTTGAGTGGGAGGATGGTGGAGACTTGATGAGGTTATTGAACCGTCTCTTCAACTAGTGTGTGGCAGGGCACAGGAAGTTGTTCCTGTGGCACCTACACCAATTGAAGTGGAAGCTTATGATAGTGATCATGAAGCTTCGGATCAAGTCACTACCGAACCTCGTAGGACGACAAGGACACGCACTACTTCGGAGTGGTAAGGTGATCCTGTCCTGGAAGTCATGTTGCTGGACAACAATGAACCTACGAGCTATGGAGAAGCGATGGTGGGCCCGGATTCCGATAAATGGCTCGAGGCCATAAAAATCCGAGAACGGATGCATGGACTTTGGTGGACTTGCCCGATGATTGGCAATCCATTAAGATAAATGGATCTTTAAGAAGAAGACGGACGTGGATGGTAATGTCACCGTCCATGAAGCTCGACTTGTGGCGAAAAGTTTTTCACAAGTTCAAGGAGTTGACTACGATGAGATTTTCTCATCCGTAGCGATGCTTAAAGTCCGTCGGATTCATGTTAGCATTAGCTGTATTTATGAAATCTGGCAGGTGGATATCAAAACGAGTTTCCTTACCAGTTTTCGTGAGGAAAGGTTGTATGTAATACAATCAGAAAGTTTTTGTCGATCCTAAGGATGCTAAAAGGTATGCTAGCTCCAGCGATCCTTCTAAGGACTGGAGTGAGCATCTCGGAGTTGGAATGTATGCTTTGATGATGATCAAAGATTTTGGGTTTGTACAAAGTTTATGAGAAACTTGTATTTCCAAAGAAGTGAGTGGGAGCACTATAGAATTTCTGATGAATACATGTTGATCAGAAATGATGTAGAATTTCTGGAAAGCATATAGGGTTATTTTGAAAGTGTTTTTCAATGGAAAGCCTGGATTAAGCTACTTGAACATTGAGCATCAAGATCTATAAGGATAGATCAAAATGCTTAATAATACTTTCAAATGAGCACATACCTTGACATGATCTTGAAGGTGTTCAAGATGGACCAGTCAAAGAAGGAGTTCTTGCCTGACTTGTAAGGTACGAAGTTAAGACTTAAAGCTCGACCACGGCAGAATAGAGAGAAAGGATGAAGGTCGTCCTCTATGCTTAAGACGTAGGCTCTTCAGTATGCTATGCTGTGTACCGCACCTGAAGTGTGCCTTGCCATGAGTCAGTCAAGGGGTACAAGAGTGATCCAAGAATGGCTCACAGGACAGCGGTCAAAGTTATCCTTAGTAACTAGTGGACTAAGGAATTTTCTCGATTATGGAGGTGGTAAAAGAGTTCGTCGTAAAGGTTACGACGATGCAAGCTTGACACCTATCCGGATAGCTCTGAGTAGAGAGACCGGATACATATAATGGAGCAATAATTTAGAATAGCTCCAAGTAGAACAGTTGTTTGGAATAGCTCCAAATAGAGCGTGGTAGCTGCATCTAGGAGATGACATAGAGATTTGTAAAGCACACACGGATCTGAAAGGTTCAGACCCGTTGACTAAAACCTCTCTCACAAGCAACATGATCAAACATAAAACTCATTGAGTGTTAATCACATAGTGATGTGAACTAGACTACTGACTCTAGTAAACTCTTGGGTATTAGTCACATGGCGATGTGACCTGTGAGTGTTAATCACATGGCGATGTGAACTAGATTATTGACTCTAGTGCAAGTGGGAGACTGTTGGAAATATGCCCTAGAGGCAATAATAAAAGTATTATTATTATATTTCCTTGTTCATGATAATTGTCTTTTATTCATGCTATAACTGTATTATCCGGAAATCGTAATACACGTGTGAATACATAGACCACAATATGTCCCTAGTGAGCCTCTAGTTGACTAGCTCGTTGTGATCAACAGATAGTCATGGTTTCCTGGCTATGGACATTGGATGTCGTTGATAACGGGATCACATCATTAGGAGAATGATGTGATGGACAAGACCCAATCCTAAGACTAGCACAAAGATCGTGTAGTTCATTTGCTAGAGCTTTGCCAATGTCAAGTATCTCTTCCTTTGACCATGAGATCGTGTAACTCCTGGATACCGTAGGAGTGCTTTGGGTGTATCAAACGTCACAACGTAACTGGGTGACTATAAAGGTGCACTACAGGTATCTCCGAAAGTATCTATTGTTTTATGCGGATCGAGACTGGGATTTGTCACTCCGTGTAAACGGAGAGGTATCTCTGGGCCCACTCGGTAGGACATCATCATATGCGCAATGTGACCAAGGAGTTGATCACGGGATGATGTGTTACGGAACGAGTAAAGTGACTTGCCGGTAACGAGATTGAACAAGGTATTGGATACCGACGATCGAATCTCGGGCAAGTAACATACCGATAGACAAAGGGAATTGAATACGGGATTGATTGAGTCCTTGACATCGTGGTTCATCCGATGAGATCATCGTGGAACATGTGGGAGCCAACATGGGTATCCAGATCCCGCTGTTGGTTATTGACCGGAGAACGTCTCGGTCATGTCTGCATGTCTCCCGAACCCGTAGGGTCTACACACTTAAGGTTCGATGACGCTAGGGTTATAAAGGAAGCTTGTATGTGGTTACCGAATGTTGTTCGGAGTCCCGGATGAGATCCCGGACGTCACGAGGAGTTCCGGAATGGTCCGGAGGTAAAGATTTATATATAGGAAGTCCTGTTTCGGCCATCGGGACAAGTTTCGGGGTCATCGGTATTGTACCGGGACCACCGGAAGGGTCCCGGGGGCCCACCGGGTGGGGCCACCTGCCCCGGGGGGCCACATGGGCTGTAGGGGGTGCGCCTTGGCCTACATGGGCCAAGGGCACCAGCCCCAAGAGGCCCATGCGCCTAGGGAACCCTAGAGGGAAGAGTCCTCAAGGGGAAGGCACCTCCGAGGTGCCTTGGGGAGGATGGACTCCTCCCCCCCTCCTTGGCCGCACCCAAAACCCATCTAGGGGCTGGCCGCCGCCCCTAGGGGGTGGGAAACCCTAAAGGGGGCGCAGCCCTCCCCTTCCCCTATATATATGAGGCCTAGGGGCTGCCCATAACACGCGATTTGATCTCTCGTTGGTGCAGCCCTGCCCCTCTCCCTCCTCCTCTTCTCCCATGGTGCTTGGCGAAGCCCTGCGGGATTGCCACGCTCCTCCACCACCACCACGCCGTTGTGCTGCTGCTGGATGGAGTCTTCCTCAACCTCTCCCTCTCTCCTTGCTGGATCAAGGCGTGGGAGACGTCACCGGGCTGTACGTGTGTTGAACGCGGAGGTGCCGTCCGTTCGGCACTTGATCATCGGTGATCTGAATCACGACGAGTATGACTCCATCAACCCCGTTCACTTGAACGCTTCCGCTTAGTGATCTACAAGGGTATGTAGATGCACTCCCCTTTCTACTCGTTGCTGGTCTCTCCATAGATAGATCTTGGTGTTACGTAGGAAAATTTTTGAATTTCTGCTACGTTCCCCAACAGGCGCGCCCTCCACCCTCGTGGCTAGGTGGCAGCTCCCCCCCCCCCCCCCGCGGTGTTTTCAGTACCATAACTCCCCAAATATTCTAGAAAAAATCATATTAAATTGGCATGGCATTTGGAGGACTTTTATTTTTGGGGTATTTTCATATTGCACCGATAAATCAGAAAACAGACAGAAAAATACGATTTTTACTTTATTTCAACTAAATAGCAGAAAGTATAAAGAGGGTACAGAAGGTTGTGCTTCTAGTTTCATCCATCTCATGCTCATCAAAAGGAATCTACTAACAAGGTTGATCAAGTCTTGTTAACAAACTTATACCGAATAACATGGAACCGGAGAAATTTGGAATAACACTATGTTACCTCAACGGGGATATGCACATCCCAATAATATGAATATAATATTTCTTCTTGACAGTAGGAAGAGGAAATTCAAAACCTCCAAAAATAATCGATGGAACTTTTCCAATAGAGTTGATGCTATATGCTTGAGGTTGTTTCCTCGGAAAGTGTACCATATGCTCATTACCATTAACATGAAAAGTGACATTGCCTTTGTTGCTATCAATAACAGCACCTGCAGTATTCAGAAAAGGTCTTCCAAGAATAATAGACATACTATCGTCCTAGGGAATATCAAGAATAACAAAGTCCATTAAAATAGTAACGTTTGCAACCACAACAGGCACATCCTCACAAATACTGACAAGTATAGCAGTTGATTTATCAGCCATTTGCAAATATATTTGAGTAGGTGTCAACTTATTCAAGTCACGTCTACGATATAAAGAGAGAGGCATAACACTAACACCGGCTCCAAGATCACATAAAGCAGTTTTAACATAATTTATTTTAATGCAGCATGGTATAGTAGGTACTCCTGGATCTCCAAGTTTCTTTGGTATTCCACCCTTAAAAGTATAATTAGCAAGCATGGTGGAAATTTCAGCTTCCGGTATCTTTCTCTCATTAGTGACAATATCTTTCATATACTTAGCATAAGGATTCATTTTGAGCATATCAGTTAATCGCATACGCAAAAAGATAGGTCTAATCATTTCAGCAAAGCGCTCAAAATCATCATCATCCAAAGATGTGGTTTGGGAGGAAAAGGCATGGGTTTCTGAACCCAATGTTCTCTTTCTTTACCATGTTTCCTAGCAACAAAGTCTCTCTTATCATAACGTTGATTCTTTGATTGTGGGTTATCAAGATCAATAGCAGGTTCAACTTCTACATCATTATCATTACTAGGTTGAGCATCATCATGAACATCATCATTAAAGTTTTCATTAGGTTCATGTTCATTACCAGATTGTGTTTCAGCATCAGAAATAGATATATCATTTGAATTATCAGGTGGTTCAGCAATAGGTTCACTAGAAGTTTGCAAAGTCCTATCATTTTTATTTTTCTTCTTTTTAGAAGAACTAGGTGTATCAATATTATTTCTCTGAGAATCTTGCTCAATTCTCTTAGGGTGGCCTTCAGGATACAAAGGTTCCTGAGTCATTCTACCAGTTCTAGTACCCACTCTAACAGCATAATCATTTCTCTTACTATTCGTTTCATTGAGCAAATCATTTTGAGCCTTAAGTACTTGTTCTACTTGAGTGGTAACCATAGAAGCATGTTTGCTAACAAGTTTAAGTTCACATCTAACATTTTCCATATAATCAGCCAAGTGTTTAATCATATAAGTATTTTGTTTTAATTGTCTACCAAAATAGGCATTAAAATTTTCTTGTTTGACAATAAAGTTATCAAACTCTTCTAAGCATTGTCTAGCAGACTTATAACGAGGAATATCACCTTCATCAAATCTATAGAGAGAATTTACCTTTACTACGTGTGTCGGGTTATCAAGACCTGGAGGTTCTTCAATAGGTAATGGACTAAGATCATGTGTTTCTTCAACAGGTGGTAAATTAAGACCATGTATTTCTTCAATAGGAGGTAAATTATTAACATCTTCAGCTTTAATACCTTTTTCTTTCATAGATTTCTTTGCCTCTTGCATATCTTCGGGACTAAGAAATAGAACACCTCTCTTCTTCGGAGTTGGTTCAGGAATAGGCTCAGTAATTGGCTCATGAGCTGGCTCAGGAAGTGTCTAATTATTTTCATTTGTCAACATATTATTCAATATAATTTAAGCTTCATCCGGTGTTCTTTCCCTGAAAACAGAACCAGCACAACTATCCAGGTAATCTCTGGAAGCATCGGTTAGTCCATTATAAAAGATATCAAGTATTTCATTTTTCTTAAGAGGATGATCAGGCAAAGCATTAAGTAACTTGAGAAGCCTCCCCCAAGCTTGTGGGAGACTCTCTTCTTCAATTTGCACAAAGTTGTATATTTCCCTCAAGGCAGCTTGTTTCTTATGAGCATGGAAATAATTAGCAGAGAAGTAATAAATCATATCCTGGGGACTACGCACACAACCAGGATCAAGAGAGTTAAACCATATCTTAGAATCACCCTTTAATGAGAACGGAAATATTTTAAGAATATATAAGTAGCGAGTTCTCTCATCATTAGTGAATAGGGAGGCTATATCATTTAATTTAGTAAGATGTGCCACAACAGTTTCAGATTCATAGCCATAAAAAGGTCAGATTCAACCAAAGTAATTATATCAGGATTAACAGAGAATTCATAATCCTTATCAGCAACAGAAATAGGTGAAGTAGCAAAAGCAGGGTCAGGTTTCATTCTATCTCTAAGAGATTCTTTACTCCATTTAACTAATAGCCTCTTGAGCTCAGATCTATCTTTGCAAGCAAAAATAGCTGCAGAAGCTTCCATATCAAAAACATAACCCTCGGGAATAACAGGCATATCTTCATCATCACTTTCATCAATATTATTAGTTTCAATAATTTCCTTCTCTCTAGCCCTAGCAATTTGTTCCTCAAGAAATTCACTAAGGGGCACAGTAGTATCAAGCATAGAAGTAGTTTCATCATAAGTATCATGCATAGCAGAAGTGGCATCATCAATAACATGCAACATGTCAGAACGAATAGCAGAAGCGGGTTTAGGTGTCGCAAATTTACTCATAACAGAAGGTGAATCAAGTGCAGAGCTAGATGGCAGTTCCTTACCTCCCCCGGTAGTTGAGGGATAAATTCTTGTCTTAGCGTCTTTCAAGTTCTTCATAGTGACCGGCAGATATAAATTCCAAGTGACTCAAAGAATAGAGCTATGCTCCCCGGCAACGGCGCCAAAAATTAGTCTTGATAACCCACAAGTGTAGGGGATCACAACAGCTTTCGAGGGTAGAGTATTCAACCCAAATTTATTGATTCGACACAAGGGGAGCCAAAGAATATACTCAAGTATTAGCAACTGAGTTGTCAATTCAGCCACACCTGTATAACTTAATATCTGTAGCAAAGTATTTAGTAGCAAAGTAATATGATAGTAGTGGTAATGGTAACAAAAGAGTAATGAAAGCAAAAGTAATATTTTTGGTGTTTTGTAGTAATTGTAACAATAGCAACAGGAAAGTAAATAAGCGTAAAGCAGTATATGGAAAGCTCGTAGGCATTGGACCAGTGATGGATAATTATGCCAGATGCGGTTCATCATGTAATAGTCATAACATAGGGTGACACAGAACTAGCTGCAATTCATCAATGTAATGTACGCATGTATTCCGAATATAGTCATACGTGCTTATGGAAAAGAACATGCATGACATCTTTTGTCCTACCCTCCCGTGGCAGCGGGGTCCTAATGGAAACTAAGGGATATTAAGGCCTCCTTTTAATAGAGTACCGGACCAAAGCATTAACACATAGTGAATACATGAACTCCTCAAACTATGGTCATTACCGGGAGTGGTCCCGATTATTGTCACTTCGGGGTTGCCGGATCATAACACATAGTAGGTGACTATAGACTTGCAAGATAGGATCAAGAACACACATATATTCACGAAAACATAATAGGTTCAGATCTGAAATCATGGCACTCGGGCCCTAGTGACAAGCATTAAGCATAGCAAAGTCATAACAACATCATTCTCAGAACATAGTGGATACTAGGGATCAAACCCTAACAAAACTAAATCGATTACATGATAAATCTCATCCAAACCATCACCGTCCAGCAAGCCTACGATGGAATTACTCACGCACGGCGGTGAGCATCATGAAATTGGTGATGGAGGATGGTTGATGATGACGACGGCGACGAATCCCCGTCTCCGGAGCCCCGAACGGACTCCAGATCAGCCCTCCCGAGAGGTTTTAGGGCTTGGCAGCGGCTCCATATTGCAAAACGCGATGATTTCTTCTCCTTGATTTTTTCCTCCCCGAAAGAAAATATATATAGAGTTGGAGTTGGTGTCGGAGGAGCTCCAGGGGGCCCACGAGGTAGGGGGCGCGCCCTAGAAGGTAGATATGATGGTTGGAATATTCTCCAAGAACTATAATATTGGTCCCTCGATAACCGGTAAAGTGGATGTCGTGGCCAACACACCCAGCCGGAAGACCTGTTATTATAATATCTTGATTGAGGAAGTTGGCCACCTCCCCATAGGGATTTCGTAGGATTTACTCCCTAGTTGCCCCTATGGATTTTGAGATCCCGAAGTCCGACCTTTTACTTGATGTCCTAGATACCAGACCATTTCTATGAATGGGTTACACTAGCACATCAAGGAGAACATTAGAAGCGGAGTGCTAAATGTTTCTCGGTCGATCATCCAGATTTTGTTTCCTTGGCCTCGCTAAGATGAAATCTGAGAAGGTGTTATCTTTCTTTGCATCTACATCCTCCATCATCATTCATCATGGTAGCAAGTTGTGTTGCCGGACCCTTGACACGGATGTTGGTAAAACCTTGATGAATATGGAAATGCTCAAGTTCTTGAGAGCACGCACAAGCGTTACGTGTTATCATCGGCTCTAACTGGGATTACTCTCAGTTTCCTCGGCAATGCTATGACCTCTTCAAACAGTGAATTCACTCTCTATTGTTGGGTTCTTCCCCAGTTACCAGAATCATTCCCAGCATTTGCATTTTGTTCCCAGCTTGCACCGCCAATGTGCCATTCTACCATGGGTCTCTTCCATTTCCGGTGATAAGCAAAATTCATCCATTACGTTGTCTTCAACAAGGTAATCCACATCATCCAAGTTTGAGTATGCCATTCTACCGACCCCCTCCAAACGATCGTTGTGAATTGCCTTAGGCTGGTATGAAGAGTTTCAATCATCTCTGAATCAAAGGTAATCCTTTTTGCCACTTAAGGAAATAATCTACGAATCACCCTCCTCCAGGATGTTTCGTTGTGGTATCATGGCAACTCAACTCCTCGCTACGTTGACAACCGATTACCACCTTCTTAAGTGTGGAATTGTTGTCCACCTAGTGAACCTTCGTCATCCGTTTCCTCCACCCCTATTGATGTGTATCTCGTGTCTCAACCCGAGAGATGGTCCTATGTCTCATTCCGTGAGTTGTTCGATCTTCGAGAAGACCGACCCTTCTAGAGTCTCCTTCTTCCCCCCATGTCATGTTGACAGGATTTCTCAGAGCAAGACTTCAAGACAATAATGGTGTTCAAATCAACGTTCAACTGAAGTGCACCCTAGATCGTGAAGATTATACTAGTTGCGTTTACCTTTCACCCTACCCTACGCTTGAATCTCGAGACGAGATTCTTGTTTAGTGGGGGTGAGTTGTCACATCCCTAGTTCTGACAATGCCTAGTGCATGCATTAGAGTGTTGCACCATGTTTAAATTTCATTTAAATTTGAAATAGGGATTGTTGAAACCCTAGCACCAAATGAAATTTAACTAGGTTCAATAAAAATATTTTCAATAACCCAGAATGCCCTTTGGAAATGTTCATAATTTCTGTTAAAGGTGAAAACCTCTTCCAAAAATGATGAACATATTTATAGGCTATTCCTGGATTTTTGAATTAAATTATATAGTGTTTGCATTTGGGCATTTAATTGCTAATAATATTTTAAATGCTCAAATAATCACAAACTGAAATGTTTACTGTTGGAAATATTCCAAACAGTGGCCACAGTCAGTTGCATGATTTTTGGAAATGCTCTGGCATTTTTAATAAATCCAAACACAATTACAGAAAATAGAAAACAGTAACTAAAATAGAAATAAAAGAGAGGAGAGAAACCTTACCTGGCCTCACCCGTGCAGCCCACCAGCCGGCCCAGCTTCCCCCCCTGGCCGGCCCAGCCCACCCGCGCCTTCCCTGTCGTCTTCCTCCTCGGACAGAAGGACGAGGGCGTGTGCCCGACGCTCGCCGGCACGCGCGCGCGCCACCTCCCCCCCTGCTGGCCACCTCCTGCTTCCCCCGGACTCCCTCGATGCCCCGGACGAAGCCACGCAGCTGCCCCGCACCGCTCTCACTCTCCCTCGCCCTCCTCTTCTCCCCCTGCTCTCTCTCCCTCTCACCCGAGAACCACCGCCGCCGCCGACGGGCATCACCGTAGCCACTGGCCTCCCCTCGCCTCCCCGACCCGCTTCCGAGCTCCGCCACAACCCCCTCCACCTCCTCGTTGAGCTACGGACCTCCCGGACGTGCTGCAACGCCGCCACCATCGCCGTTTCCGTCGCCGGCCACCGAAGTTCACCGCGGTCAATTCGCCACCTCCGCCGCCTCCCCGAGACCACCGAGCTGCTCATCGACCTCGCTGTGAGCTCCTCTTCCATTTCCCCTTCTCCCCGCGCTCGTTCCCGCACTCCAGCCGCCTTCTCACCGGAGCCGATTGCTCCTCGCCGCCGGTCATGGCGCTGCCGTGGCCAGGGTCACCCCAGCTAGCGCCCGAGCACGTTACCGAGTTCGCCGCCCTCCCAGCTACCCGTAGAGCCTCTCCGCCGCCCGAATGGTCGCCGGAGGAGCGATCCCGAAGCCTCCGCCGTGCCTGTTGCCGCCGGCGTTGAGCCGCCGGCCTGTTTGGGCCATTTGACCGGGGTTTGACCTTCCCTGTGTCACTGACATGCGGGACCAGCCCGCCTAATTAATCTAGGTTAGTTTAAGTTAAAACGCTAACTAACCCAGTTAGTTAGGTTAGTCACTGACACGGAGGACCCACTGGTCAGGATTGACCTGGACCAGCCCGTTGACCCGCTGACGTCACTGTGACGTGGGGCTGGCGCAATAAGTATTTTCTGGATTTAATTATATTCAGGAAATTCCAGAAAATGCCTAAAGCTTCTAAAATTCATAGAAATTCAACCGTAACTCCAAATAAAATAAATTATATATGAAAAATTATCAGAAAAATTCAAGGAATCCATCTGTACCATTTTCATGCATGTTAGAACAACTTATAGCTACTGTTTAGCACAAATCAAATAAAGGGCATTTAAATAATCACATATGGAGTTTGAATTTGAATCTTGTATTCAAACCAACTTCATTTAATCTGTTGCTAGTTGCATTGGCTCAAAACACATTCATTTTGCCATGTCATGATCATGCATCATATTGTGCATTGCATTGATTGTGTTCCCTTCTGTGTTGCCGGTATTTGTCCCCTCTCGATAGACGTGATACCGATGATGTGATCGTTGACACTGATGAAGACTCAATGTTATCTTCAAAAGTGCCAGGCAAGCAAAACCCCCTTGTTCATTCCGATACAATCCTACTCTCTCGCTCCTGCTCTCTTTTACTGCATTAGGACAACACCGATTCATCTGTTACTTGCTGCGGTAGCTGAACCCCTTTATCCTTTGCATGACCTGTCATTGCCACAGTAAATAGATGAAACCCACTAGCATGAGTAGGAGTTGTTTGAGCCCTGTTGTGCCTACTCATTCATGCTTGTTTGTCATGCCTGCTATTGCTTAGAGTTGTGTCAGGTCTGATTCATCGGGGATGAATCAGAGGTGTGTGAACATGTCCTACTGTGTGTGAGCTAAGTGTGTGAACACGATTTGATAAAGGTAGCGGTGAGAGGCCATGTAGGAGTACATGGTGGGTTGTCTCATTGCAGCCGTCCTCAGGAACTGAGTTCTGTGTTTGTGATCCATGATTCAGCTACTACCACGCATTGGGCCCGAAACCAATGGACCCTCTCGGCTTCTTGATCACCCTTGTCCTCTGTCCAGGAGTTGCAAGTAGTTTCTGGTGTTTGTAGTATGCTGGAGGCCGTGCGCAGCGCTGACCGTAGGGGTGGGCTGTGATGCGGTAGGCACGTGGCCGGGTAAACCGGGCCCGTTTGGTGTCACGGAACCCTGTTCACATCGTTTGGGGCTGTGAGCGAAACTCCGGCCGGATCTCCTCATGGATGGAACCCGAATAGGCGATAAACCTGGACTAGAGACTCGAGTGTTTAGGCAGGCCGTGGCCGACACCCACGTTGGGCTTCCGCTTGAAGGTTGCCGAGTACATGTCGTGTAAACGGCGGTAAGTGGTGAGAGCGTGTGTGAAGAAGTACACCCCTGCAGGGTTAATATGATCTATTCGAATAGCCGTGTCCGCGGAAAAGGACTTCTGGGTTGCTTATATCAGTTCATAGACAAGTGAAAGTGGATACTCTAAAATACGCAAGATAAGCGTGAGTGCTATGGATGGCGTTCTCGTAGGGAGACGGGAGCGGATCCATAGTGGTGTATTGATATGGTGAATATGTGGACTCGTGTGCGCCACCTCAAAAGAGTTACTCGCAGTCGTAGTTTAGGATAGCCACCGAGTCAAAGCTGGCTTGCTGCAGTCAAACTCCACCATCCCCTTGTTGATAATGATGCATATGTAGTTAGTTCTGATGTAAGTCTTGCTGGGTACATTTGTACTCACGTTTGCCTATTTTATGTTTTTGCAGAGAGACTTCGGTCTCACTAGTAGTTCGCGTGGACTTCGATGTTTAGCTTGTTACCTCAGCTACGATCTTGTGCCCTCGGCAGGATCTGGTAGATAGTCAGGCTTCTCAGCCTTTTTCCATTTATAGATGTCTGTACCCAGACATGATAGCTTCCGCTTGTGCTTTGACTTGTATGCTCTGAGTGTTGGGTCATGAGACCCCTGTTTGTAATATCTCGCTCCTCGGAGCCTAATGAATAAATTACTTGAGTCATAGAGTCATGTTGTGATGCCATGTTGTATTTGCACATATCGAGCATATTGTGTGTATGTTATTGAAATGCTTGGTATGTGTGGGATCTGACTATCTAGTTGTTTATCTTTAGTAGCCTCTCTTACTGGGAAATGTCTCCTAGTGTTTCCACCGAGCCATGGTAGCTTGCTACTGCTCCGGAACACTTAGGCTGGCCGGCATGTGTCCTTCTTCGTTCCTGTGTCTGTCCCTTCGGGGAAATGTCACGCGATGAATACCAGAGTCCTGTTAGCCCGCTACAGCCCGGTTCACCGGAGTCCTGCTAGCCCAGTGCTACAGCCTGGATTCACTCGCTGATGACCGACACGTTCGATGCTGGGTCATGGATGCCTGTCCCTGTAAGTCTGTGCCACTTTGGGTTTACGACTAGCCATGTCAGCCCGGGCTCCTTATCATATGGATGCTAGCGACACTGTCATATACGTGTGCCAAAAGGCGCAAACGGTCCCGGGCAAAGGTAAGGCGACACCCGTGGGAATACCGTGCGTGAGGCCGCAAAGTGATATGAGGTGTTACATGCTAGATCGATGTGGCATTGAGTCGGGGTCTCTGACAGCATTGGTATCAGAGCTTGACTGCCTGTAGGATTACTAAGCCAAACTGGTCGAAGTTGAGTCTAGAAATTCTTTAGTTATATAAGGGAATTGATTGTGGGATGGAACGTAAGGCTCTTTTTACTCCTTATACCTCATGGCCTTCTGATCTGAGTCATCATCTTCTCTTCTATGGGGATTAAGAACTAGGCTTTCTCTTCCTTCTATCAGGATCACGTGTTACTAATCCGTAGACTTATAAGATTGTTGGATTTAAGCTTGAGTTCAGTTTCTACTACTTCCGTATGTTAATTGTTGATCTCGAAACCTTGATATCGTGCTTCTGAGTGGTTATGCCACCATTTTGTGAATGTCTCAAATCTTTTCTGAACATTTACAGCCGTTATGCTGTCCGAGTCATCCCAGGTTTCTAAATAGTTTGAAGCAATTTGCAAAATCCTTTCCCTCTGGTTTCGATGTTCCTTTATGCCAGCTCAATCACACTAATTGTTGAGTTAAGGTAAATTATTACCTCGACATATATGTTGGAATTATTATTATGACCCTAAGTGCTTAGAGGATCATCTAGTAATTTAGCCATGATTTGTGTTCCCAGTGTGATGATTCTGGCCATCATTCTCGAAAGCATCCCGTGATGCTACTTAGTAATAGGTATTCTGTTCCTGGGTTCTTGAACCCGAGATTCACTCTACCTACTTCATGTTGATAGTAATTGCTAGTGCCTTTAGGATATTAGTAACCTTTGCGATAGTCCTTGAAGTCCGTGGTATCTTCTTCCAATTACCATGAACCATTCTTGGCAGGAGTTCTTCTGAACCAAAAGATGACAACAAGAGTGCTCTCGATGGGTTCTCGATTCTACATTGTGACTCTGCCAGTTCTACCTTTCTGCATGGGTTATCCGGAAGAAATATGTGGAATTCGTTCGACATGCTAAACCATGCATCCACAACTCAGAAAATCGTGTGTTCCTTTGAGTTGTCCCTCTTTAGTTGTCTTCTGACCCTCGTCTATCAATTGATAGTCAAGATTATGTGTGCATTCGTTCATCGATGCCTATTACTCTTGTGGTCCGTCAAGCCATTCTATCGCGGAATGACTAGGAGAAACAAACTCCAGTACCTCTTCCATATCTAGGATTGGGTCAAAACAATTGTACTCCGCAGATCAAAATGCCAATCCAGCTTTTGCTCTGTTCTACCTTGGAGTATTACCATCTTTTATATCGGGATTGTTATAGGAATTGCACACCATCCTATGAACTCTTGGTATAGTGATACTTTTGCCATCATTGTTCATTCCTCGGTTCCTGTGTTATTGTAACCGGAATGCCGACAAATGAATCATGGCGTGTGAAATCAATACTGCTAGCAACCTAGTTGCTTGGTAGTTAAAGGACAATAATTTCATTCTTAGTGTGTTGGTTATTGAATCATCATTCTAAGATTGATCGTGCTACCTAGTCCATTCTCCTGGTTCACTCCTCGATCGATGAGTTAGGATTATTTCAAATCCTTGCTCTATTGATCATATCGCCTTGCCCTGAAAAGCAAGATTGTTCTCGAGCTTAGTAACATACCGGTGGTTCGTGATTTTCTGAATATCTTCTCAGAAGTATTACCAGGTTGTCACCTGACCGCTATGTTGAGTTCGTGATCAAGTTGGTTTATTCCTGTAAACCACCCCTTCTCCAAGAATCCGTGTTGGATACCCTGAGCTAGTTGGTTAAGCCAAACAACAACTTGGAGAGTTGGAAGATAAAAGCCTGTCTGACTTAGTTCATGTTAAGGGATATCATTCTGTGTGTGTGTGTTGAAGAAAGATGATATCTTCATTAATTGGTCCTTGTGATCAGTTGTTGGACCTATTGTCTTACCCCATCTTTGATTTGAGTATGGGCTATCATCCAATCAGACCAGAACCAACGATATTCGTAATGTTGTCTTACTCGTGGTTGATCCCTCGAGCATACACCATTATATCTTTTGGGTCTGACCAATGCTATCACTTGTTCTCTTAACTATGGAATTCCTTTTAAAAGGAAACCCAGATGAATTGTTGTTGAGCCCATTGACAACATCCTTATCTCCTCCATGATTTTGTTGGACATTAAGCTAGTGTTGGAAACTTTTGAAAGCATTTTCTTCATGCTAGCTCATGAAGTATTTGTTTGATGAAAGGAGTGACTTCCTCTTATACACGTGCATTTGGTGAAAGTTGCCGCCGTGAATTTGAGAAAGTTAGTTTTGCTTCCTCTGGAATCATCCCAAGTCAGTCATGCATACATGCGAAGTATTCTGTGGTCTGGAGATTTGCAACCTCCATTCTATATGTATATCCTAGCACACCAAGCCACTGATTGAGTTGTTCAAAGATAAAGAAGTCTGTCCAAGGTGAACTCTTTGGACTTCCACGCGTGGAGACTTCGATGTCATTAATGATGGTTCCCCACCTGAACTCGGTAGTGTTTTATTATAAGACTACCACGTGGTCATGTTTGTCTGGGACAGCGTGTTCACATGTTTGTAGCAGAACCAGCTCATGTTTTGGAGCTTACTATCGTAGTTCATTTCCCGAGAATCTCGCAACGTCATCTCGTCGATTTGTGTTGCAAACTTTCATTTTTCTTTCTAGACTTGATGAGTCTGGGATATCCTGACACCAACCAGATCTGAATCTCAGGCAGATATGATGGTTGGAATATTCTCCAAGAACTATAATATTGGTCCCTCGATAACCGGTAAAGTGGATGTCGTGGCCAACACACCCAGCCGGAAGACCTGTTATTATAATATCTTGATTGAGGAAGTTGGCCACCTCCCCATAGGGATTTCGTAGGATTTACTCCCTAGTTGCCCCTATGGATTTTGAGATCCCGAAGTCCGACCTTTTACTTGATGTCCTAGATACCAGACCATTTCTATGAATGGGTTACACTAGCACATCAAGGAGAACATTAGAAGCGGAGTGCTAAATGTCTCTCGGTCGATCATCCAGATTTTGTTTCCTTGGCCTCGCTAAGATGAAATCTGAGAAGGTGTTATCTTTCTTTGCATCTACATCCTCCATCATCATTCATCATGGTAGCAAGTTGTGTTGCCGGACCCTTGACACGGATGTTGGTAAAACCTTGATGAATATGGAAATGCTCAAGTTCTTGAGAGCACGCACAAGCGTTACGTGTTATCATCGGCTCTAACTGGGATTACTCTCAGTTTCCTCGGCAATGCTATGACCTCTTCAAACAGTGAATTCACTCTCTATTGTTGGGTTCTTCCCCAGTTACCAGAATCATTCCCAGCATTTGCATTTTGTTCCCAGCTTGCACCGCCAATGTGCCATTCTACCATGGGTCTCTTCCATTTCCGGTGATAAGCAAAATTCATCCATTACGTTGTCTTCAACAAGGTAATCCACATCATCCAAGTTTGAGTATGCCATTCTACCGACCCCCTCCAAACGATCGTTGTGAATTGCCTTAGGCTGGTATGAAGAGTTTCAATCATCTCTGAATCAAAGGTAATCCTTTTTGCCACTTAAGGAAATAATCTACGAATCACCCTCCTACAGGATGTTTCGTCGTGGTATCATGGCAACTCAACTCCTCGCTACGTTGACAACCGATTACCACCTTCTTAAGTGTGGAATTGTTGTCCACCTAGTGAACCTTCGTCATCCGTTTCTTCCACCCCTATTGATGTGTATCTCGTGTCTCAACCCGAGAGATGGTCCTATGTCTCATTCCGTGAGTTGTTCGATCTTCGAGAAGATCGACCCTTCTAGAGTCTCCTTCTTCCCCCCATGTCATGTTGACAGGATTTCTCAGAGCAAGACTTCAAGACAATAATGGTGTTCAAATCAACGTTCAACTGAAGTGCACCCTGGATCGTGAAGATTATACTAGTTGCGTTTACCTTTCACCCTACCCTACGCTTGAATCTCGAGACGAGATTCTTGTTTAGTGGGGGTGAGTTGTCACATCCCTAGTTCTGACAATGCCTAGTGCATGCATTAGAGTGTTGCACCATGTTTAAATTTCATTTAAATTTGAAATGGGGATTGTTGAAACCCTAGCACCAAATGAAATTTAACTAGGTTCAATAAAAATATTTTCAATAACCCAGAATGCCCTTTGGAAATGTTCATAATTTCTGTTAAAGGTGAAAACCTCTTCCAAAAATGATGAACATATTTATAGGCTATTCCTGGATTTTTGAATTAAATTATATAGTGTTTGCATTTGGGCATTTAATTGCTAATAATATTTTAAATGCTCAAATAATCACAAACTGAAATGTTTACTGTTGGAAATATTCCAAACAGTGGCCACAGTCAGTTGCATGATTTTTGGAAATGCTCTGGCATTTTTAATAAATCCAAACACAATTACAGAAAATAGAAAACAGTAACTAAAATAGAAATAAAAGAAAGAGAGAGAACCTTACCTGGCCTCACCCGTGCAGCCCACCAGCCGGCCCAGCTTCCCCCCCCTGGCCGGCCCAGCCCACCCGCGCCTTCCCTGTCGTCTTGCTCCTCGGACAGAAGGACGAGGGCGTGTGCCCGACGCTCGCCGGCACGCGCGCGCGCCACCTCCCCCCCTGCTGGCCACCTCCTGCTTTCCCCGGACTCCCTCGATGCCCCGGATGAAGCCACGCAGCTGCCCCGCACCGTTCTCACTCTCCCTCGCCCTCCTCTTCTCCCCCTGCTCTCTCTCCCTCTCACCCGAGAACCACCGCCGCCGCCGACGGGCATCACCGTAGCCACTAGCCTCCCCTCGCCTCCCCGACCCGCTTCCGAGCTCCGCCACAACCCCCTCCACCTCCTCGTTGAGCTACGGACCTCCCGGACGTGCTGCAACGCCGCCACCATCGCCGTTTCCGTCGCCGGCCACCGAAGCTCACCGCGGTCAATTCGCCACCTCCGCCGCCTCCCCGAGACCACCGAGCTGCTCATCGACCTCGCTGTGAGCTCCTCTTCCATTTCCCCTTCTCTCCGCGCTCGTTCCCGCACTCCAGCCGCCTTCTCACCGGAGCCGATTGCTCCTCGCCGCCGGTCATGGCGCTGCCGTGGCCAGGGTCACCCCAGCTAGCGCTCGAGCACGTTACCGAGTTCGCCGCCCTCCCAGCTACCCGTAGAGCCTCTCCGCCGCCCGAATGGTCGCCGGAGGAGCGATCCCGAAGCCTCCGCCGTGCCTGTTGCCGCCGGCGTTGAGCCGCCGGCCTGTTTGGGCCATTTGACCGGGGTTTGACCTTCCCTGTGTCACTGACATGCGGGACCAGCCCGCCTAATTAATCTAGGTTAGTTTAAGTTAAAACGCTAACTAACCCAGTTAGTTAGGTTAGTCACTGACACGGAGGACCCACTGGTCAGGATTGACCTGGACCAGCCCGTTGACCCGCTGACGTCACTGTGACGTGGGGCTGGCGCAATAAGTATTTTCTGGATTTAATTATATTCAAGAAATTCCAGAAAATGCCTAAAGCTTCTAAAATTCATAGAAATTCAACCGTAACTCCAAATAAAATAAATTATATATGAAAAATTATCAGAAAAATTCAAGGAATCCATATGTACCATTTTCATGCATGTTAGAACAACTTATAGCTGCTGTTTAGCACAAATCAAATAAAGGGCATTTAAATAATCACATATGGAGTTTGAATTTGAATCTTGTATTCAAACCAACTTCATTTAATCTGTTGCTAGTTGCATTGGCTCAAAACACATTCATTTTGCCATGTCATGATCATGCATCATATTGTGCATTGCATTGATTGTGTTCCTTCTGTGTTGCCGGTATTTGTCCCCTCTCGATAGACGTGATACCGATGATGTGATCGTTGACACTGATGAAGACTCAATGTTATCTTCAGAAGTGCCAGGCAAGCAAAACCCCCTTGTTCATTCCGATACAATCCTACTCTCTCGCTCCTGCTCTCTTTTACTGCATTAGGACAACACCGATTCATCTGTTACTTGCTGCGGTAGCTGAAACCCTTTATCCTTTGCATGACCTGTCATTGCCACAGTAAATAGATGAAACCCACTAGCATGAGTAGGAGTTGTTTGAGCCCTGTTGTGCCTACTCATTCATGCTTGTTTGTCATGCCTGCTATTGCTTAGAGTTGAGTCAGGTCTGATTCATCGGGGATGAATCAGAGGTGTGTGAACATGTCCTACTGTGTGTGAGCTAAGTGTGTGAACACGATTTGGTAAAGGTAGCGGTGAGAGGCCATGTAGGAGTACATGGTGGGTTGTCTCATTGCAGCCGTCCTCAGGAACTGAGTTCTGTGTTTGTGATCCATGATTCAGCTACTACCACGCATTGGGCCCGAAACCAATGGACCCTCTCGGCTTCTTGATCACCCTTGTCCTCTGTCCAGGAGTTGCAAGTAGTTTCTGGTGTTTGTAGTATGCTGGAGGCCGTGCGCAGCGCTGACCGTAGGGGTGGGCTGTGATGCGGTAGGCACGTGGCCGGGTAAACCGGGCCCGTTTGGTGTCACGGAACCCTGTTCACATCGTTTGGGGCTGTGAGCGAAACTCCGGCCGGATCTCCTCATGGATGGAACCCGAATAGGCGATAAACCTGGACTAGAGACTCGAGTGTTTAGGCAGGCCGTGGCCGACACCCACGTTGGGCTTCCGCTTGAAGGTTGCCGAGTACATGTCGTGTAAACGGCGGTAAGTGGTGAGAGCGTGTGTGAAGAAGTACACCCCTGCAGGGTTAATATGATCTATTCGAGTAGCCGTGTCCGCGGAAAAGGACTTCTGGGTTGCTTATATCAGTTCATAGACAAGTGAAAGTGGATACTCTAAAATACGCAAGATAAGCGTGAGTGCTATGGATGGCGTTCTCGTAGGGAGACGGGAGCGGATCCATAGTGGTGTATTGATATGGTGAATATGTGGACTCGTGTGCGCCACCTCAAAAGAGTTACTCGCAGTCGTAGTTTAGGATAGCCACCGAGTCAAAGCTGGCTTGCTGCAGTCAAACTCCACCATCCCCTTGTTGATAATGATGCATATGTAGTTAGTTCTGATGTAAGTCTTGCTGGGTACATTTGTACTCACGTTTGCCTATTTTATGTTTTTGCAGAGAGACTTCGGTCTCACTAGTAGTTCGCGTGGACTTCGACGTTTAGCTTGTTACCTCAGCTACGATCTTGTGCCCTCGGCAGGATCTGGTAGATAGTCAGGCTTCTCAGCCTTTTTCATTTATAGATGTCTGTACCCAGACATGATAGCTTCCGCTTGTGCTTTGACTTGTATGCTCTGAGTGTTGGGTCATGAGACCCTGTTTGTAATATCTCGCTCCTCGGAGCCTAATGAATAAATTACTTGAGTCATAGAGTCATGTTGTGATGCCATGTTGTATTTGCACATATCGAGCATATTGTGTGTATGTTATTGAAATGCTTGGTATGTGTGGGATCTGACTATCTAGTTGTTTATCTTTAGTAGCCTCTCTTACTGGGAAATGTCTCCTAGTGTTTCCACCGAGCCATGGTAGCTTGCTACTGCTCCGGAACACTTAGGCTGGCCGGCATGTGTCCTTCTTCGTTCCTGTGTCTGTCCCTTCGGGGAAATGTCACGCGATGAATACCAGAGTCCTGTTAGCCCGCTACAGCCCGGTTCACCGGAGTCCTGCTAGCCCAGTGCTACAGCCTGGATTCACTCGCTGATGACCGACACGTTCGATGCTGGGTCATGGATGCCTGTCCCTGTAAGTCTGTGCCACTTTGGGTTTACGACTAGCCATGTCAGCCCGGGCTCCTTATCATATGGATGCTAGCGACACTGTCATATACGTGTGCCAAAAGGCGCAAACGGTCCCGGGCAAAGGTAAGGCGACACCCGTGGGAATACCGTGCGTGAGGCCGCAAAGTGATATGAGGTGTTACATGCTAGATCGATGTGGCATTGAGTCGGGGTCTCTGACATCTGCTGAAAACAGCGTCAGTCCGGGTTAGTTCCTTTCAAATCATGCAAGTTAGAGTCCAAAACAAGGGCAAAAGTGTT
Organism: Triticum aestivum; assembly: GCF_018294505.1. Lineage (NCBI taxonomy): Eukaryota > Viridiplantae > Streptophyta > Magnoliopsida > Poales > Poaceae > Triticum > Triticum aestivum. The sequence continues at coordinate 719,857,108 of NC_057810.1, read as the reverse complement.
TGGAAAAGTAGATACGACGGAGACGTATCAATAATACACCTGTTAACACGTTTCTGAACATACGTCCATCAAAGATGCTCTAAAAAAATACTACAGCCCACGCCCACCCACCCCATCCCAGCTACTAGTACCACTTTCAAGCAATACACCTGTTAGTTCAATTCTGAAAATACATGCAGCACAGATACACCTCTTCTAATGACGTGATACTTTGAACAAACCTCCAGGACTCCCAAATGAGTTAAGAAATGGCTAACGGGTTTCCTAGTCTAAATCAATGTTGACTAAAAATTTTAACTCCTCTTCATAAAAATCACTAAAGTAGGAAATCTTTAACATAATGTACCCTGCAGCTTTGTTCAATTGGTACAGTCAACAGTGGGTTTCGTTCAATTGATCAGGAGTAGGAGATCTTGGTGTTAGACCAAAAATTCAGTTATGCACATTGTTAGTTCTTACCCACATTTTTTCACATTGGTGAAAGAGCCTGTCATTGCAAATTCAGTTAAGTGTTTGCTTGCTTTAGTTTGACAGAAATGTTTCAGTTAAGTGTTCATCTAACTTCAGACTTAAGAATAACGATGAAAATTTCAGACTTGGCAGTACAAATTCAGACTTGGCAGTACAAATTCAGAACAGGGAGTCGGAAGAGAGAGGATGGCTCACCGTGGAGGACGAGGGTGCGTCGATGGCGGGCTGAGGACGAGGGTGCATCGATGGCAGGCTAAGGACAAGGGTGCGTCCCCTTCTCCTCCCAATCATGCCTCAGATCAGGCAAGACGACGACGATGGCGGTGTAGAAGCGGGCCCCGTGCTCCTTCTTCAGAGGAGGGGAGAGGCGGTCAAGGACGACGGCAATGGCGGCGTAGCAGCGGGCCCCGTGCTCTATGCGGAGGCCAGGGGAGTTGAGTCAGTTAGGGGAAGGAGGCCGAAGGCGATGGACGGGCGGAGGAGGAGGGGGGCTTACGAGCGGAGGAGACCGGGCGGCGGCGCAGTGGGTGGGGCGGCGGCGCAATGGGTCAGCGCAATGGGTCGGGCTGGCAGCCGTGGCGGCAGGCCGTCGGCGGCGAGGCGGGGCGCGGGGGTCGTCGGAGCGGATGTGGAGTGAGGGGGGGAAGTGGATCTGGCGAGGGAGCGACGAAGGGATCGGGTGAATTAGCTAGAGGGGAAGATTACTAATGGCGCACCCCCTGGCGGTGCGCCATTAGTATGTTTTTTTATAGCAATGACGCACCCCCGAGCGATGCGCCATAAGTAATCTTTATTTTTTTTAGATAGCAATGGCGCACCAGCCAGCGGTGCGCCATAAGTAAAAAAAAATATTATTTTTTGTTGCATCTAATAATTTTTAGAAAATTAATATGAATATGAAACAGTAATAATTTTTTATAAAAACTATAATAATTTTTAAAAAATATCATCAAATTTGTTATTTGAAAATATTTATGAATATAAAAAAATATCATCAAATTTGTTATTTGAAAATATCATCAAATTTGTTATTTGAAAATATAATCAAATTTGTTTATTTTTATTTTTAGTTGCATTTATTTGTGACGGTGGAGTGGGGGAGGGTGCGGGGGGTAGTAGGCGGCGGTGGAGCGGGGGAGGGTGCGGGGGGTCATCGGCGGCGGTGGAGCGGGGGAGAGTTAATTGCATAGAAGTACCACAATTGGGGCATTGGAAGCACATTGGTACCAAGTTTGGTAATTTTTACGTGTCAGTACCAAGTCTGGGGTTAGCCGTTACAAAAAGGTCTAAATCGCGTATAAACGCGTATTGACGGTGTATCTGATAGGCGGGGCCCGCCTGTCAGCTGCCGACGTGGCAATTTTTTTTGCAGAAACCCCCCGCACCTCCTTCGTCCTCACGCGTGGTGGCGCTCGATCTGGATCGAGGGGAGGAGCCCCTCGAGCCCGAACTCTTTCGCCTCCCGTAACCCCTGCCCCGCCTCGGCCTCCTCACCTCGCCACCGATCGGCCACCGGAGCACCACCACCGGTGACCAGGACCAGGCCATCCCTGCACCCTGTATCTCTCCTTCTCTTCCTCCTTCCATTCTTTCTTCTCCCTCTCTCTCTCTCTCTCTCTCTCTCTCTCTCTCTCTCTCTCTCTCTCTCTCTCTCTCTCTCTCTTTCCCACTCCCCTTGGACAGGAGCCCGCCGCCAAGCCGCCATGGATGGCCTCCTATAGCTCCAGCCCGACGCGCCAACCCGCACTCGAGAGCCTCGGATCCGTCCATCCTCTTCGTCCCTCGACGCCGGGGCCCCTGTACCGCGCCACCTCCTTCCCATTAACCACGATGCTCCAGCGCGCCCGCGCCACCGTGGGGCTCCTGCTAGAGAAGCGCGGCCGGGGAGCTGCGTCGGGTTGCCGCTGGCAAGCTGCACTGAACCTGCGTTGCTTGGCATCCCCTCGCCCCAGCCGAAAGCAGGCCGTCGTAGGGAAGCCGCACTCGCGTCGTCGCTCAGCCTCTTCCGAGGGAGTCCGGTAGGGGAGCTGCGCCAAGTCGCTACTGGCAAGCCAGGCCGAGCTAGCACCACCGCGGGGCTCCTACCGGAGAAGCTTGTTAGGGCCGTGCCGAGCCACTATCGGCGAGCTGGCGCCGCCTCGGCCTGCTTCGCTGGGCGTAGGACCGGCTGGTATTCTCCATGGGGGGGGGTGTTTCTGCAAAAAAAAAGCCACGTCAGTAGCTGACAGGTGGGCCCCGCCGGTCAGATACACCGTCAATACGCGTTTATACGTGATTTAGTCCTTTTTGTAATGGCTAGCCCCAAACTTGGTACTGACATGTGAAAATTACCAACCTTGGTACCAATCTGCTTCTAATGCCTCAATTGTGGTACTTCTGTGCAATTAACTCAGTGGGGGAGGGTGCGGGGGCTCCTCGGCGGCGGTGGAGCGGGGGAGGGTGCGGTGGATCGTCGACGGCGGTGGAGCGGGGGAGGGTGCGGGGGGTCGGCGGAGGCGGTGGAGTGGGGGAGGGTGAGGGTGGTGCTCGGTGGCGAGGGGGATCTGGCGAGGTGGGATTGCGATCGAGATGGAGGGGGATCGAGATCGAGTGTCCTCATGAATATTCAATATTTTTTCATATTGAATATGAAAAAATATCATCAAATTTGAAAAAATATTCATGAATTCAAAAGGTGCCCATGAAATTTAAAAATATTCATGAGTTCAAAAATATTAACAAATTCAATACTTTTTGTGAATTAGAAATTCAATACCATAATAAACATAAATAAATATTCATGAGGACTAGAACAGAAGAAATATCATTTCAATATGTTGAAATACAATCGAGAAATGAAGGCTACAATTTAAATACAATCGATCTTAGCTAGCTATCTGTTCACAATCTTCTTGCCCTTCTTTTTCGCAAATGGAGTTCTTCTGTGAAACGGACGTCCTTTAGGTAGGGTGGTCCTGCTTCTTCTTGTGGTGTATGGCACTTCATCATCGTCATCATGTTCCATCTTCGGGTCGCCGTACTTGTCGAAGTCTTGCTCATTGGTGACTCCGTCCATTCCGATGATCTACCTTTTGCCTCTCCTCACAACAACACGACTGGGCTTTGACGGGTCAGTAGTGAAGAAGCATTGGTCCACTTGGGAAGCCAGTACCCATGGCTCATTTTTCACGGTGACGTTTGCGCCCGCGGTCTTGGATTTGGCTTCGGGTATGACCATGGTGGTGAAATACTGGTCTTCTTTTAGGACACTCTTGGCCCGTCTGACACGAACATCGGGACCTTCTCTCCAGCGTAGCTCAGCTCCCAGATCTCCTCGATCCTTCCGTAGTATCTGTCCTTGTTGTTACCGGTGTAGGATTCCATCGTTACCCCGGAGTTCTGATAACCATCGCTCTTCATGTCCTTGTCCTCGGTGTAGAATGTGTAGTCGTTGATATCGTACGCCTCATAGGTCATCAGGTTGTGCTCGGCGCCCTGTGACAAGGCGAATATGAGTTTTTCCTCCGCGGAAGAATCCTCATGTAAAGGGTACGACAGAAGCTTCTTCTTGAACCAACGCGTGAAACATGAGTTGTGCTCTTTGATTATATCTCCGTCTGTCCTCTGTTGGCCTTGGTCATTGTACGTCTTCTCAATAAAGGTTTTGTGCTCTACCACCCAAGGATCGACCACGTCTATGTGTTGTAGCACGACTAGGTTTGCTCTTTCAAAGTCGGCGAGTCGACCCTCGAAGTTGACATGCATTTCACGGCAACCCTCGCGGTGACCCCATCCAGCGAGCCTGCTGAGGTGCCTATTGATGGGCAGACCAACGGGGTTCTCGATGCCTAGATAATTCGTGCAGTAGGAGATGCACTCTTCAGTCAGAAAGCCCCTAGCTATGCTTCCCTCTGGACATGACATGTTGCGAACGTATCCTTTGATGACACCATTCATCCTTTCGAACGGCATCATGCTGTGCAGGAACGTCGGCCCGAGTTGGATGATATCCTCCACGATATGGACCAGCAGATGCACCATAACGTCGAAGAATGCGGGCGGGAAGTACATCTCAAGCTCGCATAGTATCACCACGATCTCTTCCTGTAGCCTTCTGAGGCGCCTCACGCCAACCGACTTCCGATAGATGACGTCGAAAAAGTTGCATAGGCCAAATAGCATTCCATGGACGTGCGCATCCATGATCCCACTGATTGCAACTGGAAGTATCTACATCATTAGCACGTGACAGTCGTGAGACTTCATCCCGCTGAACTTCTCCTTCGCTGGGTCTAGGTATTTGCTTATCTTCCCCGCGTAACCGTAAGGAAGTTTTACTCCTATGAGGCAGGTGAAAAATTGCTCGATCTCCTCCTAACTTAGAGTGAAGCACGTGGGAGGGTAGTCATTTCCGGTCTTCTTGGCCTTTTTGCCTTTGCGACGACTTTCCGTGTCCTGCTTCGCATCATCATCATCGTCATCATCATTAGCGTGAAGCTCCTCCCTGATGCCCATTGATTTCAAGTCTGCCCTTGCTTTCGGCCCATCTTTGGGCCTCTCTGGCATGTTGAGCAGGGTATCAAGCAGACTCTCGCACACGTTCTTCGTGATATGCATGACATCAAGGATGTGAGACACACGGTGGATCTTCCAGTACGGCATGTCCCAGAAAACAGACCTCGTTTTCCATACCTTCAGCAGTGGCTTTGGCGCCTTTCACTTCTTTCCCGGCTCTGGCACCTTTTGCTTCTTTCTCGGCAGTGGGCAATCTTTCCAATTTTTCAACAGATCATCTATTTCCTCGCCGCTCCTCGTACGCGGGCGTCTTCGGGGTTCAGTTTCACCATCGAACAGATCCTTGTGTTTTCTCCACGGGTCATCGTCGCGAAGCCACCTTCGATGTCCCATGAACACGGTTTTCGATGACCCGGGATCTCTATCTAGCTGGCGATACATTGTGTCATCCATACACCTGACGCATCCAGAAAATCCGTGGACCACCTTGTCACGACCGGTTTTTCTGGGTATCAATTTCCAGAAAAAGACCGCCGTGCTCATCAGCCCCAGGATTACTGTTAGCTGATGAGGCTCCAACTTGATACATAAACTCCAAGCAAAATACAAAATATGCAGTACAAGACCGTTCTGGCCTGTGAGTACAACAAATGGTTTCTAGTGGTTGATGGCGGAAGCGGTTTGTGGATCATCAGTGTCTATGGGACTCCAATTCCCACAGGAATAGCTGACCAGGTAAACTCCTATCTTCGTGAGGCTGCTATCTCCATTGTGTGGGTTCCGGGGCTGGCATCGCGTCGCTCCTCTTCGTGCAAGAAAATCTGGCCAAGACAATAGCCAGGGACAAGCCAGTGAGTACTTTGAATGTACTCGCAAACATTATGAACACAGGTATAATATAACAATGATGTGCTGAAAATATTTTATGCTCATGACGTCAGTCACAAAAGATAAATGAAACTCTGATGCGTGCAAGCAAGTTATTTATAAAAATGCAATAACATGGTAGTATTAAAATTTATGAAACAAATAACAAGCAATGCCACAGTCGGGCGTCTTAGCGACACCACATAAGGGGCTTTAAAAGAAATGCCACAGTCGGCCGTCTGAGCGACACCACATAAAGGGCTTTAAAAGAAATGCCACAGTCGGGCGTCTGAGCGACACCACATAAAGGGCTTTAAAAGAAATGCCACAGTCGGGCGTCTGAGCGACACCACATAAAGGGCTCAAAAAAAATGGCACAGTCGGGCGTCTGAGCGACACCACATAAAGGGCTTTAAAAGAAATGCCACAGTCGGGAGTCTGAGCGACACCACATAAAGGGCTTTAAAAGAAATGCCACAGTCGGGCGTCTGAGCGACACCACATAAAGGGCTTTAAAAGAAATGCCACAGTCGGGCGTCTGAACGACACCACATAAAGGGCTTTAAAAGAAATGCCACAGTCGGGCGTCTGAGCGACACCACATAAAGGGCTTTAAAATAAACAATCATAGTGAATATCCCGGAGGTAGAACCATCCCAGAGATACTCGATAATAACAATAATATCATGGGTTAGTCAACAATAATAATAATCATAGTTATCACAAGTCACAAGTAGTAATTCCATTTCTGGTTAACAGTTTCACCTCCGAAGACCGACACTAAGACCGACACCTGACCCATCCCAGACTATAATCCTTAACCATGGACACGGCTATTCGAATAGGTTTATTCTCTGCAGAGGGTGTACTCTTTACCCACGAGTAACGGATTTCTTTAGTCCATCGGGACTAATTCCGTCTACGGTCTTTTTGTTGAAAACACACCTAACTTGCACACACCAGCTTATCTCACACGTGTCTAGAATCACCCACGACACCTGTTAAGCAAACTCTAAGTGGGGAGGCTACAACCTCGCGTAGCATGGGATCAAATTTATATCGCGCGCTCTAAGGGGTGGCCTCCCCTCTCGGTCCCAACAGGAAACACCCATGCCCCCGGACCAGGTGGCCTGCCTACCAGCTACAACCGGTATCTTCCACCATGGCCTCTCTGTACGGTGTGTGCTAGAAAGAGGTTGACAACTTACTGAACCGTACTCTACTTGCTGTAGAGACGAGTGGTAGTACGAAACAAGTATGGGGGTTACTGGCACAAGACTCGATCTACGGTCGACTCAGGAGGTTTAAGTATTCCCTGCATGATTAGCATGACGAATATATTTCAACCAACAGAGTCACCGCTCATATCACCTTGCCATGCCATACCAGACATAACCGTCCCGACGGAGACCGGCAACAAACTCATGCCTACCCAAGGCAGAGGTTTTCCCGGGTTCCTACCGGTATGCATGCAAGGCATATGAGGGTGATTATCATCACAAGTGTGTTCATTTCCAACAGCCTGGAAATCACTAATATGCACTCATGCATATGATCGTACCACATGAAATAACAAGTCCTTCGAAATGCGGTGGTGTTATAAATGTATCAACGATCACACCAAAAATATTATGCCGGGATTCAGAATGCTTGCCTTCAATGTGTGGAAAGGCAGGGTGCACTCCAAAACTTGAAACATTTCTCCTCTCTTCAAAAATCCTATTTTAGCAATATAAAAGAATTAACACACAAAATAAAACAGCACCAAAAGTTGTTCTGAAATTTTTTCAAATAAATCTTAAAATAAACTAGGTGAAATTTGAGAGAGGTAGGAAAAAGAATCAGTTCATTTGGACTTATATTTAAAAAGATAGAGCCAGTCAAAGATTTGGTCAAATCTGATTTTAAATAAAACAGAAAAAGAAAAACGTTTCAGAATGGAATACGCTTTCGAAGCGGGAGAAACATACTGGGGTGGATTACGCCTTCACTTAATCCCACGTGGACAGGCACGGGGTCGCTGACAGTGGGTCCAGAGGCCCCACTGGTCAGGTTTGACCAGTCTATCCCTCCCTCCTCTTCCTCTGCCCGAACGGAGGCGAGGCAACGGCGATCGTCGCCGGCGAACGGCGGCTCCCCGCGGGGCTCAGAGGGCGGGGATGGATCCGCCATTCCAGGGTGGTCCTCCCGGTGGTCGCCAGGTAGGTGGGGACGGAGGGAGGTGCCGGCGGCGAGCTTCTCGGCGGAGGTGGCCTCGGGAGCAAAGTGTGTTTGGGGATACTGGGGTTCCCGATCAAAATTGAGTAGGGGGACGGGTTCACGGGAGGATGAGGAGGTTCCTGGCGAAGAGAACGGAGAGCGAGATACTGGAGGTGCCGGATTGGCCGGGGCGATGGCGGCGGCAGGAGTTGCCGGAGATGAGGAAGGAGGCCTCCCCGGGTCGAATGCGAGCTAGGGGAGTGCCATTGGGGTGGCCTGAGGTTGCCTGCGTGCTCGGGGAAGCTCGGGGGCCTCCTTTTATAGCTCGTCGAGGTCAGTTCCGCGGCGGCTGCGGATAAGGTCGCCGGCGACCGCCATTCTGTAGCTAGGGCGTCGTGGCGGCGACGAGCACTAGTGGACACACTCGCGGATGAGCACGCGCTATTCCAGGGGCCAGGTGGCGAGCGGGAGAGGCTTGGGCGGCGCTGAACGGAGCAGGGGCTGTCGGCGGCCGTGGCGGCTAGCTCTTGGCCTGCCGGGGCGTGGCGAGGGGCGGCTTGGCGTGTTGCGGTGAGAAGGGGAGCGCGTGGCGTGGTGCTGCAGGGCGGGCCAAAACCGTGGGGGCCAGCGTGTCGGCTCGGCGCGCGGCTGCAATTTGCGCGCTCTGGGCGCGCCCAGTGCACGCACGGGACGTGCTCGACGAAATGCTATGGCATGTTAGGGGGCTCCAAACCACAAGAAAGTTAGCAGGGTGGGGTTATAGTCTAAGGCAAAACCATTGGACATGCTGGTCTGGTCAGGGGATTAAGTTCACAGTGTAAACAAAAACTCATGTCAAAATAGATCATGCCCATAAGGTGTTTGAAAAAAATGCTAAGGGTATTTAGGCATTTCTTGGAGTGGCCAAAATTTCCAGATCCTAGTCTCTTTGGATTCACAAGAGGGTGGTGAGGTTAGTTTGCCAAATGAAGAAACTTGTTAGTGCAAGTTTTGCAAAACTTCAATTCTGGACAGGAAATAAATGACATTATTTCATGAACCAAAATTATTCCAATGGGTGCATGCTCCTGGATTTAGGGGTTTGGTAGGGCTGTCTACAAGTAGGAGAAAACACAAGATCTTTGGAGCAAAATTAAATAGGGTTGCAGTAGAAATCACAAGGCTGGACCAGAATGAAAAAGAGGATGATTCACTCAATTTTTTCAAAGAACATAAATAGGTTTTTGCACAAAGTGGAATAATATGCTCCTACTGACCTCCCCTAAGTTTGGTAGAAGTTTTAAATAAATATTTAAATAGGTTGTAGTGTAAAATTGCCCACTGGACCAGATTTGAAAACTTGGTGTACAACTCAAAATATCCAATGAATGAAATATATTATTGCACAAAAGTGATTTAGAGACATCACATGATATCTCCAAATCTTGGTGAAATTTTTAGTTAAATATATCAAATGGTTGTAGTTCAAAAAGAGCTCCAAATTTTAAAACAAGTCATTTAATGAATAAAGCTCGGGGTGAAATAATTTTATAAATAAATCTCCTGATTGAGAGATGTTTTTTTAAATGAGAGGGAAAATAAGTCCAATATATTTTGGAAGGATCCACTTGGGAAAAATTTCTTAACATTAAAAGAAAAGTTTTGAAATCAACAGAGATATACTTGCATGCAAAAATTTTAAACTCTTGGCAAAATTTTAATAACTAAAACCTGGTTAAATTTTTTTGGGTGTTACACACCTTCCCAGCGACATATCCGTAACCGAGATAGTCCTGCACCATCGTGAGCAGTGCGACTCTCATAGGGAAATATTCTTTCTCTGCGGCGTCCCACGTATTGGCTGGCGTTTTCCACAGCGTATCTAGCTCCTCTTTTAGCAGCCCCAGATACAGATTGATGTCGTTCACTGGTTGCTTCGGCCCTTCAATTAGCATACTCATGTGAATGTACTTCCTCTTCATGCACAACCAGGGGAGAAGGTTGTACATCCACACAAACACGGGCCAGGTGCTATGTGTGCTTCTTTGGCTGCCAAACGGATTGACTCCATCAGTGCTCGCGCCCAGCACAATGTTCCTTGGATCGTTCCCAAATTCTGGGTCTTCGAAGTTCAATGCTTGCCACTGGCTCCCATCCTTAGGGTGACTCAGCATCTTGTCTTTTTTATTTATCTCCGGATCATTTGCGTCATCTTCTCGCTTCTTCTCTTCCCTATGCGCGTGCCAACGCAGGAGCTTTGCTACCTTAGGGTCCGCGAAATACCGCTGCAGACGAGGAGTGATCGGAAAGTACCACACCACTTTTCGAGGAGCTTTCTTCCTCTTCTTGTATCGAGTGACGCCGCACACCGGACATATGCTAGACTCCGCGTGATCGTCTCGATAAATGATGCAATTGTTCATGCACACATGGTATTTCACGTGCGGTAAATCCAGAGGACACACGATTTTCTTCGCCTCCTCGAAACTAGTCGGGCACTTGGTCCCCTTGGGAAGACGTTCGTGCCAGAATGACATGTTCTCGTCGAAGCATGCGTCGGTCATTTTGTGTTTTACCTTCATCTCCAGAGCCATGAGCGTTACTTTCAGGCAGGTATCCTCGGGCCTGCATCCTTCATACAATGGAGTAACCGCGTCTATCTCCAGTTGATCCAGCTTGGCTTTCTCTCAGGTGGCAGCTCTTGCGTTATCTGTCTGCTTGAGAGGCAGCTCTTGAATATGAGGGTCCTGCACCCAACCCATCGATGGTCCATCGTCGTCTGCTACGGCATCTTCATCTTCATGCTCATGCCCTTTGTCTTGATCTTCCTCATCATCATGTCCTGCATCTTCTACATGATGACTGTGTATAGCATCATCGTCGTGATCATGTCCTGCAGATTCTTCATCTTCTCGCCCGCCCGAGCCGTGGTGGTTGTCTTGCTGCCCTTCCTCATTTCTTTCCCGGCCCCCATGGACGACTTCATAGTCATCTTCATCACCTTGCCACCGATAGCCATCCATGAAACCACACAAGAGCAGGTGGTCCCACACCTGCCCGGATTCCGGGTCCGCAATAAGGCTCTTCAGCTTGCATCTTCGACACGGACATCTTATCTCTGACGCGTTCTTTTGCAGCATCTTGGCCTTCGTGAAGCTCAAAAACCTATTCACGATGCCTTCGGTCATCGTGCGGACCATGGTCGCCTGCGGGGTAGAGCAAAACGATATTTTAGAACCAAGAAAAAATTTGGCATGACTTTCCCTCAAAATAGGACCAAAAAGAATGCATAGTGCCAAAATTCTCGCTGAAACGGAAATGAATCAACATTCCGGCAAAATATTGGCAACTATCGCATTTCAAATACCAGTACCTGCAAACACAAACATATATGCAACACCACAAACATATGCAACACCACAAACATACATAGATCTAGCAAGGCCATAAAAAGTGCATGTGCACGTTGTTGGAGGGAGAAAAAAGGTAGATCTACAACATAAAGATAACTTTCCCCTTACTTACCTATCAAAAAAGGTAATTTAACCACTTAGTTTGGATGAATCTATGGTGCAAATGAGGTGAGGAGGAGGAGGCAGCCGAGACAAGCTTGGAGGAGGAGGTGGAGAGAATGAAGTGGGGAAAGTGAGTGTGTAGGTGTGGCTGTCCAAAATATCTAGCTGGTCCCAGGTTACTAATGGCGCACCACCCACAAATGCGCCATTAGTAACCCTGGTTACTAATGGTGCACCAGCTTGTGGTGCGCCATTAGTAGTTTTGCAAAAATAAAAATTGTAGTGGTGCACTGTGTGGCAGGTGAGCCGTGCACCATTAGTATTTTTGGAAAAAAAATTGTTACTAGTGGCGCACCGTGGGTCTGGTGCGCCATTAGTGTCTATCACACTAATGGCGCACCAACTCATGGTGCGCCACTACTATATAGTAGTGGCGCACCACATGTCTGGTGCGCCATTAGTGGCCATATCATCTATAGCCCTTTTCCTAGTAGTGGCGGAAGGACGTGTTGCCGGCACACGCGCGGATTCAATGAAGGCAGGTGGGGCAGTCTTAAGCTGCTTGCACGCGGCGAGGAGGCGTGCTCAGCCGGGCCTGCAGCGAGTGCGGCCCTCTTGGCCGGCGCGTCGGTTCAATGCATGCGCTATGAGAGGTCGCATCCGTGTCAGAGAAATCACTCCCTCCAGTCCTTCTTCTGTTTGGGTATAACAAAATCTCGTTTTCCATTCACATTTTACAAGTAAAATTCGTGGACAAACTTTGACCCAAAGTACGATGGGGACTAGTAAACCAGAATGGAGGTAGTAGTTTTTTTAATCAAAGAAGCGTTTCCCCTTCCAATTTTCATTACTGAAAACCAGCATCTAAATCTAAACCATAGTATTTGCCCTAGAACTTCCAGGTTCAACATCTCGCAACATAAACCCATACAACCTCCATCCCAAAAAAACCATACAACCATACGCCAAGGAGGTACGTAGTACTATGAATTCCATTTTCACTCCATACCAATCGTTCTAAAAACTACTTACTACTTATGACGCGCCATTGAAAATCGGAACTCTTAACCCTCCTAAAAAACAATATTTTAAATGTGGCTACTCGATTTGTGGCAACTGGCGAGCCACCACGCTCCAAGTCATTCACCTGTGGTCCCGACCATCAACTCCTACGGATCAAATTATCACGCGAGCTGACTATTCCTACAAAGGTGCTCCACCACGTACCCGGTACCCGCGAATGCAACAATCGTGCACCTAGGGTTTTATGGTTTATTTGTTAATGTCGCCTTTATGTAACACACATGTGTGCGAGACAGCGAGAGGCCGACTGCTTGCATGCGCCTCTTCTCTTCGTATATGTACTCCACCGTTTATCTAGTGTCCAAAAAATTATAATAACTACTAGCAATGTGCTAATGCGTTGCCACACGATCAAAGTAGATTAATACATATTCACCGATTTGATAGAAAAAAAAGTCTATTTTTGAAATACGTATATCACTAAAAATATGTTATGTTTCACTCAAAATATATTCCTTTGGCGGTTTTGATGAGATAAGGGAGGAATGTTGTTGGTTTCAAGATTCGAGAAGTGGTATATGTCTAATTTCTACTCTTACTAGCAAGATGCCCGTGCGTTGCACGGAACATCAAGATCTTGTAGGAGAAAAGGATGAACGAGGGAAGGCCTTATCTGCAAATGTGGTGAAGAGTGCGGGTAAATTGCCATATTTTCCTTCCTATCCGTCAGATATAAATCGGACGACCTACATTACAGGATGGCAGGCCCACCATCATCACCAACTCTATATTTTATCCCTACTCTTATAAAAAGCATTGTCGGTGATGATCGTGTGCCTGCCATCCTGCAATATAGGCCGTCCGATCTATATCTGACGGATAGGAAGGAAACTATGGCAATTTTGCAAAAAGATACCCACACCCCTCTCCACATTTGCAAGTAAGGCCTTCCCTCGTTCATCCTTCTCCCCCGCAAGATAAACTACTCATACAAATACATCTTGATGTTTCGTGCAACGCATGGGCATCTTGCTAGTTGTTGCAAAAAGCCCATGTGTGTGTGAGAGAGAGGGAGAGTGGAGGAGGACGGAGTGCATGTGTGACAAAGACACAAGGAGTGTGTGTGCGATAGGTATCAGCTTAAAATGAGGCGATAGAGTGTGTGTGCACGATCGAGAGGGCGTGTCTCAAGAAGGGAAGAAAAATCTACATAGATACAAGGAGCGGGAGAGAGACATGTATGCGATGGTGGAAGCACGAGTGTGCGGGTGTATAAACCTATCTAGAGGCTAGCTAGTCGATAAATGTTTGTGAGAGAAATACGAGTCGGGGTGCGAAAGCGAGAGTTTTGTGAGCGAGAGAGAGAGAGACGGTATTCGGGAAGGAGAGTGGAAGTAGGAGTTGTGTGTGTGTGTCTATGAGAGAGAGAGGAGACGGTAGTTGGGTTGTCTGATCGGTAAAAAAATGAATAATGTCAGTCTGGGATGGAGACGAAAAGGAGACCGCAACAAATGTTGTGTCTACAGGAGAGAGAGAGAGAGTAATTTTAGTGGTATGAGTCATATGTAGAGACATATAGGGTGTGTGAGAGAATTCCATAGAGAAAAAGACAAAGTGAAAGACGAGTCGAGACTGTGTGTGTAGTGGTGAAAAAGAAAGCTTAGGTACCGAGTGATACCACAGAACAGTAGAGACGTGAGAGATAATGAAAACCGTGTAATGTATAATGATAGGGAGAGTGTGACACTTCTCAAGGGATACGTCGAGAGACCATGTTTGCGAGGATAGGAGAAACATGAAGTGAGCGTGCGGGTGAGCTGGAGAAAAGAGAGTGATAGCTACTTGAAGGAGCATGCATGCGAGAGAGATGGGCGTGAAAGGAGTGAACAAAAAAGGATTCAAATATTTGAATTCGAGATGATGATACATTTAATCCATACTCGAACCAAAATTGATCTATCAAACATGCATACTTATATGAATTCACGCACATCTATGTTATTTAATGTGTAGATATTACTGATCCATACATTTTAGTAGAACATAACTTGGTTAATTTTTTTCGAATTCAACCTTAAGATTTCGAGATCGTTGCATTTGTAAATCATATTATACATATAAAGGAGCAGAATTCTTTGTTGTGCTTTTGAAAGTATATATAAAAAATGATGTATATAGAATGTAATTCCAATTGAAAATGGATCCCGCCCGAAAAAAAATAGAATACAAACGGGATTCGAATTGAGTTGGCACGGTAAACGTGCACTCTGCAAAATTTGAATGAAGCGGGGAAAGTCGCAGTAACCGCCCGAAACCAAAATCTGCGAGATGGAAATCACTACTGCCTATCCCTGCCACGCAAAGCCTATCTGTTGGATTTCTATAGGTTTCGATAGGGGTAGGTTTGTAATTTCACCCAAACGTGACGTAACCGCCTCTCACCCAGATTCATAGACGGTGGGCGCCAAAACATAGTGTGTCCTCGGCCGAAATCGACTCCCTCCCTGATTCATATTCATACACTGTGGGCGCCAAAAACAAACTCTCGTCGGCAAATATTCGGTGTATGCGAGATTACCGTCCTATCCCCAACCGACTAATGTTGCTGTGATGTAGTAGAAATTTGAAACGGGGGCTAAGTTTGTAAATTTCCTGGCATTTGAGACAAGCGCGCCCTGAATACATGGTTCCCCCCTTCCTCTCTACCTCCATTTTCCCCATTCGTACTCCGTGGGCGTCAAAACACCCTCTCCACCCCACCCTCCTCCGTCTACCGCCGTCCTCCACCCCATCCACCGCCATCCTCCTCCACCATGCCGGAGCTGATACCCCGACACCACCGTCCATTACAAGAGATCGACCTCTCTCATCCACGGCTTCAGACCGGGATCCTTGCATCCCGTCCTCTCGGTTCATCCCCAGAGTCGTCCACCTTGCTGACGCCGCTCCTACGACTGTCTCGTCCACCGCGCCCCGCCGCCACCGTCTATCCTCCTAGATCTGCTTCCACGCCGCCGACAGCCATCGCTACCGTAGCACCGTCAAATTCTCAGCAGATGCGTACACGGCGCCGCACCAGAGGCGGTACTCTTTCGTATCTGCTCAACTTATTTATCGCAGCAAGAAAATAGATCGCCACTGCTTTACTCTGATTTCTTATCTTGGTTGCGAAGTTGCCTTTGTCCGGTTTGCACCTTCAGATCCGCCATGGCACGCTCAACACTATACTCCCAATGCTTATGGTATTCCCCTTTTATATTCCACACTAGTTAAATCACAGTAGACTAAATTTCAAAATTGGGTCAGTCGATTTTTCAGAGCTCGTCGGAGTTCGCCGGTGCGAAGGAAGGGGCTCGGGTGGTGGTGGGGCCTCGCCAAACAAAGAAAAGTCGACGCGGGTGGGGGTTGGGCGGGGGTGGGGGGTCGCGGTGGCGGAGGAACATAGGCGGTGGGGGCCGGAGGTCCGGTCGGCGGCCCGTGTAGTGTTCTATCCGGGAAGAATCAGAGACGAGGAAGAAGAAGGGTTAGGAGATGTAGGATCTTCATCCAACCACCTGAGATGGTCGAGAGACAGCTGGGAGTTGCATTCTTAATGCGCTCTGGTTCATCATGTGTGGGCACTGCGCAACCAACATTTTATTATCCAAAACTTGCTTGCTCTTCTTTACCATGTTCCTCTTCCGTTCTTCTTTAATATGTACACTCTCTGTTCCTAAATACAAGTCTTTGTATAGATTCCACCATGGACTACATATGGAGCAAAATGAGTGAATCTACACTCTAAAATTTATCTGGATACATCTGTATGTTATCCATAGTGGAAATCTCTACCAAGACTTATATTTTGGAACGGAGGGAGTATGATAGTAGTACAGTATGTTCCTTGTACTGAAGATGAGCAGGGACATTTGCAGTGTAGAGGTCTATACGGTCGGTTGTGATGGACACTTTGAGCCTCTTTGATTCGTAGGATCTTGTAAACATAGGAATAGGATTTGTAGTGGCCTGCCCACTTGAATCCTATAAGAATAGCAAGGAAATGCGGGGAGCTGTGTCGCCTTTGAGAGTTACACTGATATTAACAGTATTGTACCTTCACTTGAAGAGAGCTGGTATCCGAAGCCTTTCTAGCCGTACCGGCAGTACTAGCACATATATTCCAGCAAGCTCCACTTTGCTGATTTTACTCTGATGCTTAAGGTTTTCCCGTTATATCTACATTATGATCTATGTAGCTGCTTTGTGTCGCACTAGTAGCAGTCCACTCTTGAAGCTAAACACTGCAATGACTTACAAAATTGGCACCAAGGCATTGAGTGCCATTCTGGATGCAATGAAACTCATACACTCCCCACCTGTTGATTCTTGTTCAGAATATGATCCTAATGACTACTCTAACCTCGAGGAGTCAAAGGCAGATGTCTTGTCCTGTTCACCCATCAAGGTGCATGTTCTAATTTGGCAATGTTTTATTGATTGCGGGTATCTTGCATATGTTGTCTTGCATTTTTTCTACTTTGTTGCACCGCCATCTGCTTAGTTTACTCATCATATATGTCGAGATGACATGCCCATCTATTATCAATACATATTCCATCTGTCATCATAACATGTTTTTCCACTCAAATGTTGTTCTTGTGCATCAGACATCAAAAAGGAAGAGGGTGATGGCTGAACCTAAAGGAGCACCAGCAAAGTCCTTGAAAAACGTGGTGGTGCCGGAAAAATCAGACAGCACCCCACTTATATTGGATGTACAACCAGTGACACAAAACGTAGGACCGACTCCAGCAGACTGTACCCATACTTCACTAGCCACACCACTAGCCCCACCACACAGGACCTGCACTCCAGCAAAAGGTATACCAATTTCATTTGCCATAGCACCTATTGTACCACAGAAAAATCCCACTCCAGCAAAAAGTACAGCAAGTCCACCGGCCGAAGACCTATCCCAACTGCAGAGACGGCCAATTCCTGCAGATTGGAACCCCATTCCATTTATTCCCAGTTTAAAATACAATGCTTTCAATGTTGTTAGGGACTACGTGCAAATATTCCCATCATGGGAAGATTATTGTGAAGACAAACACCAATTTCACATCTTCCTGTCCAACTTACGTGTAAGTACTATTATTCATGGTTATTATTTTCCTGTTTTCTGCTGATTGAACACATTACATTGTTGTAACTAGGCGAGGGTCAATCTGGATAGTCATGACGAGCAAACCTTGCTTGCACTTTTCATGTAAGCATTGCAGTAGTATCGGTTTTAGACTAAGGAAATCACACTTTGATGGCAAGTCTATAAACGAATTTCTGGTGAAGTCTCTTGTGCTAAATTTAGAAGGCATTGAATGGAAAAACCTTGTTATGCACTGGTCTCGTTCCAAGGATGAGGTACTGCCTGTGATATCGCATGACAATTTGAACTTCTACTTTTCTGCATGTGCCTTACGGATCTTTTTTGCAGGAAATCTGCTCAAACAGGAATTCCGGTTTGAAAAGAACGACAGGATATCGCAAATATGCTGCCCGCTGCTTTGCTCTTGTTAGTACCTGTTGTCCTGTATCACTGTACTTGCATACATACCTGGTTCATTATGTGCCAGCAGTATGCATGATAGCTTGCTTATCAATTGTTCGCTCCAAATTATCTGATCTGTATGAATGGTTACATTAGTGTAGAATATATTCAATGCCAATCAAAAAATTTAGCTCTGCATTGTTCTTCTAAGTACCTGTTGTCCTTTATAAGTGTACTTATATTGACAGGTAGTTGTTCATGTACCATCACTCTGTAGCTTATTTTCCTTTGCCCTACATTTTCTACACATAAGATCTATATTTACTCTTACCATAAGGTTGGATAACACCGATGGTACTGAAGAAGTATAGCTCTGCATTGCTCTTGGCTGTACCTTTTGCCTGTATCGCGGTACTTACATTTATAGCTACTTGGTTATGGGGCATCACTCTTCATCTTATCTTAAATATTCTCCATTTTTTCTTATATTGTCACATCTATATTTAATCTTAACAAAATGTAGAATAAAGGCAATGCTTATGAAGAAGATTCTATGGTAAACTTCTTGGATTGCCCCCCATCAGCATGGACAAGGGCTTTATAGAGCCTACCTTCACCAATAATGTAAGTTTGTCCTTCTCAAGCCTTCAAACTTTGTTGTGTATATTTGGTTAGGCATGACTGCAACAACTGTTTATTTTTGGTGTTTGCATCAAATTGCATGTTTAAAGTTTATTATGTACATGTTTGAGAAGTAAAAAAACCCGCATGAAACACACATTAATTGGAGACAGTTAGCGAGGAATGCATACATTGGATTTCAACATAAAGTGGTTTCAAATATTTGAAAATCCAAATTGATGGATACAACCTTATGAATCTAAGATCATGCCATTTGTAAACCATATTTATGTATAAAGGGTGTTGTGCTTCTGAAAGTATATATAAAAATGATGTATATAGAATTTTATTCCAATCGAAAATGGTCCCGCCCGAAAAAAATAGAATACAAACGGGATTCAAATTGAGTTGGCACGGTAAACATGCACTCTGCAAAATTTGAACGAAGCGGGGAAAGTCACAGTAACCGTCGAAACCAAAATCTGCGAGATGGAAATTACTACTGCCTATCCCTGCCACGCAAAGCCTATCTGCTCGATTTCTATAGGTTTCGATAGGGTTAGGTTTGTCATTTCACTCAAACATGACATAACCGCCTCTCACCCAAATTCATACACGGTGGGCGGCAAAACACAGTGTGTCCTCGGCCGAAATAGACCTCCTCCCCGATTCATACACGGTGGGCGCCAAAAACAAACTCTCGTCGACAAATATTCGGTGTATGCGAGATTACCGTCCTATCCCCAACCGACTAATATTGCTGTGATGTTGGAAATTTGAAATGGGGGCTAAGTTTGTAAATTTCCTCGCATTTCAGACAAGCGCACCCTGAAGACATGGTTCCCCCCTTCCTCTCTACCTCCATTACCGCATTCGTACTACGTGGGCGCCAAAACACCCTCTCCACCCCAGCCTCCTCCGTCCGCCACCCCATCCACCGCCGTCCTCCTCCACCATGCCGGAGCTGATACCCCGACGCCACTGTCCATTACAAGAGATCGACCTCTCTCATCCACGGCTTCGGACCGGAATCCTTGCATCCCGTCCTCTCGCTTCATCCCCACCGTCGTCCACCTTGTCGGCGCTGCTCCTACGACCGTCTCGTCCACCGCGCCCTGCCGCCACCGTCTACCCTCCTAGATCTGCTTCCACGCCACCGACAGCCATCGCTACCGCAGCACCGTCAAATTCTCAGCAGATGCATACACATTGCCGCACCAGAGGCGGTACTCTTTCGTATCTGCTCAACTTATTTATCACAGCAAGAAAATAGATCACCACTGCTTTACTCTGATTTCTTGTCCATCACTTACTTGCTATTTGAAAGCAAACATTGGTTGCTAAGTTGCCTTTGTCCGGTTTGCACCTTCAGATCCGCCATGGCACGCTCAACACTATACTCCCAATGCTTATCGTTTTCCCCTTTTATATTCCACACTAGTTAAATCACAGTAGACTAAATTTCAAAATTGGGTCAATCAATTTTTCAGAGCTCACAGGAGTTCGCCGGTGTGAACGAAGGGGCTCGGGTGGGGACGGTCGTTGTGGGGTGGGGGCGGTGCTGGGGCCTCACCCAATGAAGAAAACTCGACGCGGGTGGGGCGGGGGTGGGGGTGGCGGAGGAACACAGGCGATGGGGGCCGATGGTCCGGCCGGCGGCTCGTGCAGTGTTCTGTATGGGAAGAATCAGAGACGAGGAAGAAGAGGGTTAGGAGATGTAGGATCTTCATCCAACCGCCTGAAATGGTCGACCGACCCAAATGACAAAAGTCACGCGACTTGCATGCAGACATGCCTTTATATTCAGTACCATCATCGTACCTGCTTAGCACTGCTCCTGAATCCATCAAGCTAAACAACGTGCCACTCATAATTCCAAACTTGTTGCTCGAGTACGAATCTGATATGATTCTGATATTACTAAAACAGATAACATTTAATTGGTCAGCTAATGATCCTACTTTACTGTCGAAAAATCACGTGCACCACATATAGAGAGACAGCAGGGAGTTTCTTTCTTAATGCGCTCTGGTCCATCATGTGTGGGCACTGTGCACGAACATTTTATTATCCAAATCTGCTTGCTCTTCCTTTTCCGTTCTTCTTTAATAAGTACTCTCTCTGTTCCTAAATACAAGTCTTTGTATAGATTCCACCATGGACTACATATGGAGCAAGATTAGTGAATCTACACTCTAAAATGTATCTGGATACATCTGTAAGTGATCCATAATGGAAATCTCTACCAAGACTTATATTTTGGAACAGAGGGAGTCTGATAGTAGTACAGTATGTTCCTTGTAGTGAAGATGAGCAGGGACATTTGCAGTGTAGAGGTCTATACAGTCAGTTGTGATGGACACTTTAAACACTTCGGGCCTATTTGATTCGTAGGATTTTGTAAACATGGGAATAGGATTTGTAGTGGCCTGCCCACTTGAATCCTATAAGAATAGCAAGGAAATGCGGGGAGTTGTGTCGCCTTTGAGAGTTACACTGATATTAATAGTATCGTACCTTCAGTTGAAGAGAGCTGGTATCCGAAGCCTTTCTAGCCGTACCAGCAATACTAGCACATATATTCTAGCAAGTTCCACTTTGTTGATATTACTCTGATGCTTATGGTTTTCCCATTATATCTACACTATGATATGTGTAGCTGCTTTGTGTCGCACTAGCAGCAGTCCACTCTTGAAGCTAAACACTGCAATGACTTACAAAATTGGCACCAAGGCATTGAGTGCCATTCTGGATGCAATGAAACTCATACACTCCCCACCTGTTGATTCTTGTTCAGAATATGATCCTAATGACTACTCTAACCTCGAGGAGTCAAAGGCAGATGGCTTGTCCTGTTCACCCATCAAGGTGCCTGTCCTAATTTGGCAAGGTTTTATTGATTGCGTGTATCTTGCATATGTTGTCTTGCATTTCTTCTACTTTGTTGCACCGCCATCTGCTTAGTTTACTAATAATATATGTCGAGATGCCATGCCCATCTATTATCAATACATATTCCATCTGTCATCATACCATGTTTTTCCACTCAAATGTTTTTCTTGTGCATCAGACATCAAAAAGGAATAGGCTGATTGCCGAACCTGAAGGAGCACCAGCAAAGTCCTTTAAAAATGTAGTTGTGCTGGAGAAATCAGACAGAACCCCACTTATATTGGTTGTACAACAAGTGACACAAAACGTAGGACCGACTCCAGTAGACTGTACCCATACTTCACTGGCCACACCACTAGCCCCACCACACAGGACCTGCACTCCAGCAAAAGGTATGACGATTTCAGTTGCCATAGCACCAGTCGTACCACAGAAAAATCCAACTCCAGCAAAAAGTACAGCAAGTCCACCGACCGAAGACCTATCCCAACTGCAGAGACGGCCAAATCCTGCAGATTGGAACCCCATTCCAGTTATTCCCATTTTAAAAGACAATGCTTTCAATGTTGTTAGGGACTACGTGCATATATTCCCGTCATGGGAAGATTATAGTGAAGACAAACACCATTTTCACATCTTCCTGTCCCACTTACGTGTAAGTACTATTATTCATGGTGATTATTTTCCTGTTTTCTGCTGATTGAACACATCAATGATTTACATTACATTGTTGTAAGTAGGCGAGGGTCAATCTGGATAGTCATGACGAGCAAAGCTTGCTTGTGCTTTTCAAGGAAGCATTGTAGCAGTATCGGTGTTACCTGAGGAAATCACACTTTGATAACATGTCTATAAACGAATTTCTGGTGAAGTCTCCTATGCTAAATTTAGAAGACATTGAATGGAAAAACCTTGTTATGCATTGGTCTCGTTCCCAGGATGAGGTACTGTCTATGAAATCACATGACAATTTGAACTTCTACTTTTCCACATGTGCCTTACGGATCTTTTTTGCAGGAAATCTGCTCGAAGAAGAATTCCGGTTTGACAAGAACGACAGGATATCGCAAATATGATGTCCGCTGCTTTGCTCTTGTTAGTACCTGTTGTCCTGTATCACTGTACCTGCATACATACCTGGTTCATTATGTGACAGCAGTATGCATGATAGCTTGCTTATCAATTGTTCCCTCCAAATTATCTGATCTGTATGAATGGTTACATTAGTATAGAATATATCCAATGCCAATGTTTTTTTAGCTCTGCATTGTTCTTGTAAGTACACATTGTCCTTTATCAGTGTACTTATAATGACAGGTAGTTGTTCATGTACCATCACTCTTCAGCTTATTTTCCTTTGCCCTCCATTTTCTACACATCAGATCTATATTTACTCGTACCATAAGGTTGGTACTAAAGAAATTTAGCTTTGCATTGCTCTTGGTTGTACCTTTTGCCTGTATCGCTGCACTTACATTTATAGCTACTTGGTTATGTAGCATCACTCTTCATCTTATCTTAAATATTATCCCTTTTTCATATATTATCACATCTATATTTACTCTTAACAAAATGTAGAATAAAGGCAATGCTTTTGAAGAAGATTCTGTGGTAAACTTCTTGAATTGCCCCCCCCCCCCCATCAGCATGACAAGGCCTTTATAGAGCCTGTCTTCACCAATAATGTAAGTTTGTCCATCTCAAGCCTTCAAACTTTGTTATATATATTTGGTTAGGCATGACTGCAACAGCTGTTTATTTTTGGTGTTTGCATCAAATTGCTTGTTTAAAGTTTATTATGTAGTTCATAAACAAAAGTTTGTCCTTTCTTAATTTAAGTTTTCAGTTGTACAACCAAGTTCCTTCTTCATACCATGTAAATTAAACTATACAGAGCAAGTGATCTTCTTTTGCACTCCATGTATGCTTCTGTTCTTCATCCGTAATCCAGTGGTGTGGTGAACCTACCCACTACAGCACAATGTCATATTCTACAATGTCTTAACTATGAACAATGTCATATCATTCTACTATTATTTAAACCGTCCCTCTATTTGCCAATCTAAAATGGTATAAATTGACAGCACACTGACCATTGATACTTATGAGTTCTTGATCTATAATCCAGTGGTGTCATGAAGCTGCCAACTCCTTCACAATGTCATTTCCTGCCATGTCTTGACCTGAACAATACCATATTGTGTTAATGCAATTTTAAACTATGTCACTTTATTCGTCAGTAAGAAATGTGATGAATTGTCAGCACTGATACTTTTATGTGCAAAACCTGTCATCTGTCTGCTTGTTTATCTTTCAGAGTGAGGAAGATATAAGTATTGAACAGGTGTAGTCTCATCATCTTGCTCAGCTGCTTGCGCTGCAGCTCCCCAGCAGGGCTAACCTTTCTTCAACTATATTGAAGTGCTGTTGGTTTTGTATATTATTTTGTCGGCGTGTTTATTTGCACTGGTGGTGATCTTTGATGCCCAGTGTATGTAATCTGTTGTCTGCTTGTGCTTTATTATCATAGTGGCGAACTTTGATGCCCAGTGGATGTAATATGCCGTAATTTCTTTATTGTATAGTCTAGGTTTTTTCTTATTCACGATGCTGCAGTTATTTTACTGTATATATATCCTGTCTTCGGAGTAAACCGGCCAAACCGTAAAATTACAGTACATAATTGGGCCGTCATGCAATCACGATGTAGGTTGGGCCTAAAACATGCCGAACAGCTCACGGGCCGGCAGCAGCCCGAAATGAACCCCGGCCAATGATTGTGCGAATCAAATCACAGGCTTTTAACAGGCCAAAATTGTCTCGGTCCTTGTTTGGCCCAATCAGATATCGGCTGCGAGCAGGCCGGATGCAAACCGGGCCGTAGTTAGGCCCAACTATATGACGGGCTTTTAACAGGCCGAAATTAATATAGGGCTGAAATGTTAAACGGGCCTTTAACAGGCCAAAACTAATATCAGGCCGAATTACAAAGTGGGCCTTTAGCAAGTGGGCCCAAAAGCATAGTTTCCTGTTGACGGGCCGAATCTGATATGGGCCATAATTGAGCCCAAAGCCTCTTAAAGGGCCGGACCTGATCTAGGCCGTAATTTGGCCCAGAACATGGTAGGCTTTTAACGGGCCGGATCTCATATGGGCCACTATTAGGCCCGGAGCGTGGCAGGCCATTAATGGACCAGATCAAATATGGGCCGGCATTTGGCCCAAAACATGACAGCCAGTTAATGGGCAGGCCTACTAGGGTCAACAAAATCTTGTGGGCCTACAGCTGGGCTGGCCCATTAATGTCGGCGAAATCTCGTGGGCCTTTAGCTGGGCCGGCCCATTATGATCTGCAAGAAACTTGTGGGCCTTTACCTGGGTCGGCCCATTATGGCACACAAAAATCTTGTGGGCCTTTACCTGGGTCGGCCCACTATGGCCCGCAAAATCTTGTGGGCCTTTAGCTGGGCCAGCCCATTATGGTCCGCAAAATCTCGTGGGCCTTTGGCTGGGCTGGCCCATTATGGTCTGCAAAATCTTGTGGGCCTTTAGTTGGGCTGGCCCATTTAAACTTGATGGGTCGGTCCACGTGTCAACATATCATAGGCGCGTCTTGCCCATTGGATGAGTGACACCTATGCCAACGCGGACCTGACACGTGTCTCCTCCAGCCAATGATGATTTTACACGTGGAAAATCCCCATTGGTCGGGGCTGTTAACGGGTTACCGGATCCAAAACCCGACCCGATAGCTTAACGGCATTCCGTTATGGTGGATGCCACGTGTCGGTCACCCTTGATGAAAGCACTTCTGTGATGCGCGATTTATCGTCATGGAAGTGGACACTTCCATGATGATAATTTTGGTAATGTCATGGAACACTTCTACAATAGCACAGGTATGACTATCTTGATTCTGTCATAAATTTGTCATGGATGTAGATGCATGACAAAAAACGCGACCTACTATGACAAACACGTATCATCACGGAAGTGTATTTTTTTGTAGTGACCTGGCCAGCGGTGGGAGTAGTAGGGGGCGGTGAGGCCTCCGCCACATCGCAGCCGGCCACGGGAGGCAGGAGCGCGAGGCACGACCGTGCTAGTTTGGGCGGCTGGAGCAAGAAGACCAGAGGTTTAAGAAGCACTACGGCCGTTGGATGGACATGGTACGGTCACTAGAGCTAGAATCGTGCATATTAACTAAGTTGACAAAGCCCTTCGTCCCCGTCAACTTAGTAGGCCCACAAGTCAGCCGGCCACTATATTGGGAGTATTCATTTTTTTGTGCGTAATAAGGAGGCACTTCCTTGCGTGCGAAGATATAGCTAGTGGGTCCAAGCTGTCAGTGGCGGTAACGTTTTTTTCGTGAAATACAGAGGCCCTTCGGTGGGTCCCAGATGTCAGGTGGAGGAATCATTGTTTTGCACGTAATAAGGAGGCATTTCCTTGCATGCGGCCATGGACCCAGCTATCAGCCTCTCCACGTACAGTCCGCTTCAGATGCATGTCGGTCGCTGACCACGTTGACCAGGCCGCGCCGAGAGCACCAGGGCGGTGGACGACGACGAGGCCTAGGAAGGGAACGACACGGAGGCAGGGAAGACTCGGCAGTTGTTTCCCATACGGAGGGGAGTACGACTGTACGAGGGTTTACTGGTTCGTCTACCGTCGCCGGAGAATAACAGCAGGTGTGGGTGAGTAGAGGGATGGCTAGGCCAGCGATGGGAGTACGATGGGGCGGTGAGGCCTACGCGGCAGCACAGCCGACCGCGGGGAGGAGAGAGCAGGCAGTCCTGTCGGCGCTTGTTTGAGCGGCTAGAGCAGGAAGAGCAGAGATTGAAGAAGCACGACGGGCGTTGGATGGACATCCAACAGTCACTGCTTGTGCGTCAACCTTTTTTTTAGGAAAGCCTCAAATCTGTGGAAAACATCATACAACCCATCTGCCATTATTTCTAATAATTTATAGCCCATTTTCTAATTCTTAAGGTTTTTATTTGGAGCCCATATTCTTTTTGTTAGCATTACAGCCCATATTGTGGCCACGATTAAAAAATTATATAAAATTTTGCATTTTTCGGTGCGGTCCGAACTGTTTTTAATACCAAAATTTCGAGTAACATTCAATCTGATTTTAAAAATAAATGTATATCAATATAAAATCCAACAAATTGTCCACGCATAAAAATCAATGCAATTTAAAATCTCGAAATGAAAAACAAAAGAAATTTGAAACTAATTGCCGGTTTGATGTGTTTTAAAAATGTACAGCCCATTTCTCATTACTGATAGGCCATTTTCTCAGCCAGCCGAATGAAGCTCTCCTCGTCTTGAAATATTTGCAGCCCAACAAGCCTGACAAAGTGACTTACTTGGCAAATCACAAAAAAACTGGGTTGTGGCCGTGGACCCAGCTGCGGCCATGGACCCAGCTATCAGCCTCCCCACGTACAGTACTCTTCCGATGGAAGTCGGTCGTTGACCACATTGACCATGCCGCACCGAGAGCACCAAGGCGGTGGACGACGGTGAGGCCTAGGAAGGGGATGACGCGGAGCCGGGGAAGACGCGGCAGTGGATGCCCACGCAGAGAGGAGTATGAAGGTTCACTGGTTTGGCTGCGGTGTGAGGCTGTCGTCGCCGCAAAATAACAGGGGTTGTGGGTGAGTAGAGGGATGCCCTGGCCAGCAGTGGGAGTAGTAGGGGGCGGTGAGGCTTCCACGGTATCACAGCCGGCCACGGGAGGTACGAGCACGCGGCACGACTGGCACTGGTTTGGGTGGCTGGAGCAAGAAGACCAGAGGTTGAAGAAGCACGACTGCCGTTGGATGAACATCGTACGGTAACTGGAACTAGAATCGTTCATATTGACTAAGTTGACAAAACCTTCCATCCCCGTCAACTTGGTAGGCCCACAAGTCAGCCTCCCACTATGCTGGGTTCTAGCTGGCAGGGGGAGTATTCATTTTTTGTGCGTAATAAGGAGGCACTTCCTTGCGTGCGAAGGTAGCTGGTGGGTCCAACCTGTCAGCGGGGGGCACATTTTTTCGCAAAATAGAGAGGCCCTTCCAGTGGGTCCCAGATGTCAGGTGGAGGAATCAAAGACTTGAGAAGGCGTACAGAACAAGCTAGTGTACCAGTAAAGAGACGTTGCTGAGTTTTAGAAAAAATAGAGACGTGCTCCTGTAGCTGGTTCGAATCCAATCCTAGACTATGACTATATATGGTGCTATGCTACTCTACAAGTAATGAAACTGACATATCCAACGTTCGCTTCTCCTCTTCTCTACTTACTCTGGCTAGCATCAGAAGCTCTGGCCACAGCAACCATGTCTGTTGGCTGCTCGTCCACCTGCTCTTCAGCAGGCAACAACCAAATATGCGCCAAGTCTCCACCCGTACCATCGCCTGTGGGTCTCATCACACCCCCGCCGGCACGCGCACCGCAGCCGGTTGCTCATTGCAACCCGCTGCTGTTGGTGTGGTGCCACTACTGCAAATCACACAGAGTCATCCATCGCGTCTCAACCACAATCCTCGACCCTGGCCGAGTCTTCTACAAATGCCCGAATCATGGGGTAATAATATGTTTAAGTGTTGTTCTGCTGCTTTCAGTTGCTGATTTTTTTAATAGTTTGGTTGATGATCTTCCAATTTGATTCGTGCAGAAAAGGTAAGATTCGTGTGATTTGTATTTCTGGGAAGTTGCTGATGTGGGGGAGTGCAACTACGCTGACTATTTGGTTAGCCAAGGAATCCCAATACCAGCAGGTTGGGGTGTTGGACAAGTAACTGAAGGAACGGCAGAAGAGGAAGATGCAGAGAAGAAGGTTAAAGATGTAGTTCCTCTAATCATGGCCAAGCAACAGCTGCTGAACGGCCTTGACAACAATGAGGAGATGAAAGAGCTTGTGAAGATAATTGGCAAAATCGATGTGCTCTATAGGATGATTGTCTCTTTATTTGCAGTGTATGTAGCACTCGTGATGTATTCAGTGGCTATGACATGAGCACTTTGCTGAAACTAGTAATGAATGAAACCTGCGTAGCAGGCTGGGCGTAGTGTTGTGAACATCTAATGATTTCTATTAACGTAAATCAGGGGGTATCCCCTTTTGCTCATAAATAAATAAATAAATAAATAGCAAATGCCCTTTTGGTAATAAATAAATAAATTAGCAGAGGCCCTGTCGGGTCAGCTTTGTTCTCATTCGAAAACGTTGAGCAAATTGCAGTCCAACAGCAAACTATGTCATCAAATTCAAGTTTCACAACCAAATATGAGTACAACTAAACAACAATGTCATCATGTTTTAGTCGCCATACAATCACCAAACACAAATCAGCATACATAACAAGTGATGTTCTCACAGGAAAATACTAAACAACATGTTCATCGAGTTTCAGTTGTCATAGCAAACACAATTTCACATAGTAGATAAAAAACGTCTTCTGACGGGCAAATATGACAAAAGCAATGTAATCAGCATCTGCAGCAGCAGCGTCAACATCTCCGCCATGTGTATCAGTCTGAATCGTAATTCCCCATGGTGTCATCTTCTTGTTCATCCTCAACGTCCTCGAACGTTGGCTTCTTCTTGATCAACTCTTGTATGTCCACAGCACGACAGGCAATCTTTTTGCCGGCGTCATTGACGTGATGGTTCTCAAAGATATTAGGAACATTTGTGTTATCTGTACATCATGAGCAGTGTAAGCATCATCTTGTTGTGCAACTTCATTAAACGAATTCCTCTGCTCAAACCTTTGCAATACTCTCTAGTCATCGCTACGTGCAAATGTGTCTTCCAAGAAAAATATCTATGTTGCTTGATTTGCCAAAATAAAAGGCTCGTTGGTCTGGTACGCTGCCTTGACATTGATGGATTTGAAATAATCATCAGCTGTGGTTTCCCGATCCTGGAAAACAGGTTATACCAACGACAGCACAACAGAACCACACACCGATGATCCTCGAAACTGGAGATATACTACAACTGAACAATGTATGTTATGTTAGCATACATTTCAGTTGTTGCTTTGTCATATGTATCCGTGCTCATGATGGCACTGTTTTATTTCTTCCTGCCTTCGTCTCGTGCAAGGGTGTTGTAGCACGCATCTCCAACAACGCAAGATTCATAATGTCTTACCCGAGTATCAGGACCCATTGCTAGTGAGTAAAGGGCATCATCAACTGTCTGCCCATCCTCCCGCATCTTCTTAACCTATGGTTAGAAAATAGACAAGTTGATCATCTTATGTACTCATTTAAAAAACTGACAGTGCAATTCAAAAGCTTACATGGCTCTTGAACCATTTCGCAAATCCTGCCATAACCAGTTTGTCAATGTTTCTTGGATTTTGCGGCAGTAACTCCTTTTTGTAGATGCTGCACAACATAGTGATCGCGTTAAACATCTAAATATATAACAATGTGCTGCAAGTTTAGTAGATTATGATGTATAAGCTGCAGTACTTAGCACTTACTTGATATAAGGTAGTATCTCAGGACAGTTATTCAACACATACCAAACCATTTTGTCCAAATCTTTAGGTTTGTCCTCTTGTCCACTCTTCCCTGTAACTCGAACAGAATAATCGAAAACATTAAGCCCCGGATTGTCTTCATCCACCTCTTTGTTAAGTTGATCAGCTATTTCAATGTATTTTGAGCAGAATGTCAACGCTTCTGTAGCAAGGTAGGCCTCTGCAATGGAACACTCGGGTCTAGCTCTGGTCCTAACATAGCCCTTGAAAGTGCCCAGCCGCCTTTCAATAGGGTACATCCAGTCATACTGTATTGGACCTCTAAGTAGTGCCTCATCAGGTAGATGAACAGCCAAATGCACTATCACATCAAAGAAGGCTGGAGGATATATCTTATCAAGGTCGCATAGGATAGTTGGTATCTTGTCTCTAAGACGCTCCAAAGCATCTATCCTGATATTTCTACTGCAGAGTTCCTTGAAGAATGGTCCCAACTCTGCAACTGCTCTGTATAAGTCAGGGCGGCCCAATCCTCTAAGGATAATAGGTAAAACCCTTTGAAGTAGGACGTGGCAGTCATGAGTTGTCAACCCTTGTACCTTGTTTCCATCTGCATTGACTCTCCTTTCAGGGTTGGAAGCAAATCCATGTGGGAATCTCACACGTGACAGGACCTCGCAGAATTCTTTTCTTTTTACCTTGTCCAAGGCGTACACAACTGGTGCCATATCCCGTGGTTTACCTTCATCTTGCACCTGCAAATCCTCTCTGATACCCAGGTGTGTCAAATCAATCCTAGATTTTAAGGTATCTTTCGTCTTGCCTTCAATATTAAGAAGTGTGCTGATAATGTTGTCACATATATTTTTCTCGATGTGCATCACATCAAGATTATGCCGCAGATCCAAATCTTTCCAATACTCCAAGTCCCACAAAGTGGACTTGCGGGTAAACAATAATCTCTCTTCTGCACTGCCACGCTTCCTTTTCCCGCTACCATTATCAGGATGGTTTCTTGGTGTAATATTCCTGACCTTCTCTAACTCCACTTGCAACTCATCGGCGGTGAGCCTCTTTGGCGCATCACAGTTTTCATGCTTTGCATTGAACACGTGTCTTCGATATTTTCTAGGATGCGGCTTGTCCTTGGCAAGGAAACGGCGGTGTCCAATGTAACAGATCTTGCTAAGTATTGTGTATGACAGCGGATTCCTGTCACAGCGAACACGTGCATTGTACTCCCTCTGTCCGGGTTTATTAGGCCTCTCATCCACAATAGCAAGTCCTGATTTATTAGGCTCTTCTAATTAATTTTCTTGGAATCAAAGCCATTCAGTTGCAGGGACCGAAGGAGATTAACTATCCCGTTGCATGCAGCGACCTAAGCAGACGCATGGGCTTCTCCTGGTCTTTAGATTGGCCATGCTAGCGGCCATGCATCAGCATGCGCGTGAACTCTAGGCTGCTGTATGGATTATCTAGAGTGTGCATTAAATAACGTGGCTCCCGAAACGCACACCACAATTAAACACCAGAAATTTCCACCTTAATCAAGGCTAGTTACTACGTTCCTTGGTCTTGCCAATCTTGTCTCCGGGCCCAATAAACCCGGACGGAGGGAGTAACCATGTGTCGTTCGCCCTGACATAGTACCCAAAGCCGGATAATCATGGATGCACCAAATTGTAACAGCACGCAGAAAGAAATCAGCTGGTGGGCTGCTATATAGGTCTTGAGTGAGAACACGCCTCCATAGCTGTTGAAGTTCCTTCACAAGAGGCTCCATGAACAAATCAAAATCCTTTCCAGGACTTTTTGGACCTGGGATGAGCAAGGCCATCAATGTAGTTTGATTCTTTGGTGCAGACATTTGGAGGCATGTTGTAAGGGATAACAAGCACTAGCCACATTATATATGTGGCGCTCTAGTGGCCAAATGGGTTAAATCCATCTGAACCTAAGCCAAATCTAATGTTTCTTGGGTCAGCATCAAACTTTCCGTGTTTCTGATTGAAGCTTTTCCACTCACTACCATGTGATGGATGGCTCATTACATTCTGATCTCTGTACTCCTGGTTCCTAGAATGCCACAGTACATCCTATCTTGTTTCAGTATCCTGAAACAACCTCTGCAATCTTGGTGTAAATGGAAAATGTCTCAAAACATTATGAGGAGTCCTCTTCACAGCATAGCCATCTTTCCATCTTGATGATTTGCATTTTGGGCATTCACGTAAGTTGGCATAATCCTTCCGGAACAGAACACAATTATTCTTAAAAACATGGATCATATAATATCCAATTCCAACTGCAAGAAGGAAATTCTTCATTTTACTGTAGGTGTGTGGCAGCTCAGACGCACCTGGGAAAGCTTTGCGGAAAGCAGCCAACATCGCATCGAATGATTTGTTGGTCGTCCGCTCAGATGTCTTAACCTGAAGAAAGGTGACCATAGCTGAGAATACTAATAGCTTATTTCCTGGGGTGACAGCCACGTTGCATTGTTCCAACATGCGGGCCCACCATTTTACTTCTGCAGGTGAAAGTTCACGGAATGCACGAGCATTTCGTAGCATTGTTTCAATGTTGGTCAAACTCACTGGCTCCGCCACCACCTCCTCCTCCTCCTCTTCCACCTGAGCATCAGGCAGATCAAGATGGTGATCTGTTGCTTCCACGTAGTCAATAACATTGACGTTCACAGCTTCACCATGATGAACCCACCTAGTATATGTGACCGACATCCCATACAAGTGTAGATGATTTTGCACAGTTGACTGAGGTCTTGTAACTGAATTCATACAACTGCTACACGAGCAGAGCACATCTGATTTTGGACCACCGTAGTCAGCTCTGATAAAGTTCATGAAGTTTCAACCCCCTCGACATATGCAGCGGACAATCTTCGAGCAGAAGTTATCCAAGTCCTGTCCATCTGTTAGACATACAAATTAGTTCTTCTAATAGATATTACAGGAAAAACATATATGCTTTTTTATGAAGTCCAGAAGAAAATGCCTAGGTCAATGTCTAAAGCTATGGCAAGATATTTGGACGAGCAGATCTAAGTAACAAAATATATGTAAAGCTAATTCAGCAAACAGATTTGAGTGCAAAATTATGGCAGGCTGTTTCAGCAGTCAATGAGGATGAGCACACAGACATCAAACTATCGAAGGCCATCGCAGCAACAAAGATCGAGTATAAAACGGTGTAGAGCTATTTCACCTAACAGATTGGCTACTAGACCATGGCAATCTACGTCACAATAAATATATGGCAGGATATTTTAGCAACTAATCGGCCTTGGCATGCCATCTCAGCTAAGCAGATTGAGTGCAGAACAGGGCAAGGAAGCTTCTTAAGCAGAGCATATTGACTATAAACTACTTCGGAAAATAGTGAGATTAACAGCGTCTATCAGCTAACATTCAGCGCTACACCGACATGTACGGGGCCTCAGTCTAGAATGCGCGTAGCACGGGAGCAGCTGGCTGCCGTGCGTCTCCACACGAACGTCGCCAGTGGTGGCTGCGCTGACCGCCGTGCGCCTCCACAAGAACGTCGCCAGCGGTGGTGGCACGGCTATAGGATGGCAGTCTACGAGAGCGTATTGTGGGAGCGAGAGGATCGCCGTGCGTCCCCTCGACGAACCGTGGCGTTGACGTATCGGCGTGGCGGGGAGGGCGGCTTTGGCGGAGCGAATGGAGTGGAGGGGGCGGGGGGAGGGGGTTTGGGGAATATTATTGGCTAGTTGGCCGAAGGGCGGTTGAATCTAGGATTTGGGGGAATTTTTGGGTGGGGGGGATTTTCACGCGGTGGGCGGGGGCAGTTTGGCGCATGGTCGGTTTCTCTAAGTGCAGTCCCACGTGTCAGTGAAGAGCCAAGCCGAAGCGTGTTCCGTTTGTGTGAGCCGTGTGCAGGACCGAACGTGTGTGGGGTGCAATGCGACCGCGACAAGGGTGCTGTGATTGTACTGCCTTTTTTCCTTTTAAACTAGGTGCTTCGCCCCCTCAAGAAAAACGTGTTGCTTCACGCGACCCATCAATACTACTACTAGTAATCCGGTAATCCCGACTAAAACAGCACGGTCGGGTCTTTTCCCGCGTGATATGCTGGGAGGTTGGCTTAGTTGGGTTTTTTAGGACGAGTAATGCTACACCTACGTAGTCCCAGTTACGTAATTAACATAATGTGAAACGTGTGAGATGTTGATTGTAGATTGGGGGTAGGGAGGGGCCCACCACCATGAAAATCAAGGGAGGAGAGAGAGAGGCAATTTACGTTGACCCTTTCGTAAGTTCATGTAGAAGTAGAAAGATGTGAAATGCGCGAATGTGCATTTGCAGATAAGGCCTTCCCTCGTTCATCCTTTTCTCCCACAAGATCTTGATCTTCCGTGCAACGCACGGGCATCTTGCTAGTACTCCTACAATATACTATATTATTGTGAAAGTTCATATACACCGGCCGAGATTAATGCAAACACGGCAGATTTTCATTACATTTCGAACTTTTATAGGACAGAAAAATAAAAGAAACCCGACACTAAACCTATTCTACGGCGGCGGCCGACGTCCTCCATCTGCGATCTCCATGTACGGGGGCGGGGTTCAAGACCCGTGAAGTGAAGGTGCAGTCTCCAGCGAGGAAAATTAGAACACGGGAGATGGACCGGCCAGTTGGCACACCATGCCCTGCCGCCTCCCATGCCCTACTCATCCTCGGAGGAGTCCCCGACCTCGGCGGTGCCGGGCGTTGGATGGCGGCAAGTAGGTCACGTGAGTAACGGTGCTCCCGTCGTCGGCCGCCAGTGTGGCCACCGCTTGTGCGGTGACTTGAGCGGGGGCGGCGACCTCGAGCTTCATCCCCGAAGACAAGATCTCCCGCAGAGCGTTCGCGCTTGCGGTCATGGCGGATGTGGTGCCAGGTAGGAGGACGATGCGCTATGGTGTGGAGGTTAGTTGGGCGTTGCTGCCTTAAGTAGCGCATTCTGGTGAGGCCAAGCGTCCTGGTGCGTCATTAAGTCACCGGAGTTGGTTCCTCGGGCACCGAGCCTCTTAACGACGGCATACGGACGGACGGCATGAATGCAGGCAGCTGGCGCCGGCTGGGAACACACCACGCGACGGTGTGAGGGACGAGGGTTTTTGGTGTGCCAGGGTAGTCAGCTGCGGTCATGGCAACGTTGGAGATGCCCTTCGCTCACATGCGATCGACGGATGTCATTGAAAAAGCAAGACGACCCGGCATGGTCTCAGGTCCTGAGGATGCAGTTAGCCACGCTACACCACTCCGCAGACGCGTCCCGGCGCCCCATGCATCCTCAACGAGCCAGGTGTTGGGCTGTATTTTGATTGTGGCCAAAGTGCACCTTACCAAAATTTTGGTCATGACCCAAAGATTGGTCTTTGTTTGGATGGTTGCCATTTTTTTGGCATGCCAATGAACTCTAGCCAACTCTAGTTCATTTTTCTTGCCGATGTCGGCCAAATCATGGGCGACCAAAACCTCAACCAAAATTTTGGCTAGCCAATGCTTTGATGGGGCAACCTTGGGCACAAACCAAACATACTGTTGGTCGTGCCACAACACTAACGCCACCCTCGGCACACTAAAACCGACCGTGTCTAGTGACGATGAGTGTGTCGCTCACCGCGGTCGCTGTGTCCAGAGGCGGTGCTGGAGCTGCACCACGTTGTTGGCCCCCACGACCCACATGAACAGTTGCCGGTGGTGAGGAGGTCGTGGGTCAGCTCCTCCATTGGACTAGTTTGCGCTACATCGGCCCGACAGGTGTGCCCAACATGTCGGTTTCCCTGTTTTCCCGGCCATATTCGAGCGTCAGTGCTCCGCGTTGCACATTAGGCCTTTCACTATGTAGGCCAAGCGAGACAACTTATTATTTATTTGAGCCGTTCAAGTAGAATCATGTGGCGTTTGCTTATTTCTCATTCCTCTCCAACCCTCTTCTCCATCGATCATGTCGCATGCCTCATTAGAACATTCCCCGAGTATCATTCACATGTGGGCCTAGACCGTGCTTGTATTTCCAATGTTTATTTGTAATTTGTCTGACATGCATACAAATGGTTCGTTTAAAGTTTCACTTTGCCTCCACTACGTGTCGCTTCGCATCTTAGTTTTGACATCCCATTCGGTTCATGCCCCGACACATGTTGACGAGATCGATTGATGTTCAGAGATCAATTGCGTGTCGTGCAAGGAGATAAAGGTTTGGTCTGTTTCTATGATAGAAATGACCCGCGGGGGGGGGTCTGTGGGGATCAGAGGGAGTATATTGTACGTTCATAAGCGAAACGAATGTATTGTACCCACCCTAGTCCTCTTTCAATCGATCTCCGGACCCCGAGATGAAATCAAGACAGAACGAGTGGGGGCATGTGTGATACCTAAGGCAGATTAAAAATTTTGAACCGGTGTCATAGCATCCGCAAATCATATATAAAGGGTATTCAATGTTCGTTTCGTTTTTGAACGTACAATATACTCCATCCTATCCTTTCTAGTTTACATATAAGTTTTATGTGTAGTCAAAGTATCTCTACTTTGATAAAAAATCAACATTCAACAACGCCCAATCAATATTGTTAGATTCATACGTACTCCTAGATTTGTACTCGAGATGGTTTCCAATTTTTTCAACCACGTGAATGTGCTCGTTCTCGCGCATGCTCTTCCTACTAAGATTTCGCCATGTATAGCCAGTCCAATAGTAACTTTTTTAAGCTCCCTGTCCAATAGTACTAGTGGAGTACTGACAACATCTGTACTAGAGTATGCAGTGCTCATAGTTGTACTCCCTCCTTCCATTTATATAGGGCCTATGTGGAGGAGAGAGATGTGAAAAAGTAAGGGGAGTGAGCTCTCATGCAAGAGCCTAGCTATATACGCATTCCTAGTTAAATACGTACAATAAATATGAAGAAAGAGATGGAGAGGAGATGGAAAAAAGTACTAATACAATAGCCAACCTTATAATTTTTTTGCGGGAAATAGCCAACCTTATAGCCCACACTACTGTATGAGTGCATATAATAGATGATGGCTATAGATGACATGGCAGTTCCTTATAGCCATCGACTGGATATATTATTAACCATGCTCTAATGTGTTTTTCAAAACCACATTTGACTATTGACAAGATTAATAGTACATGAGATGTATAATGTGAAAATTATATCATTGGAAGCTCCTTTCACATACGTATCCCCGCCATACCCTCCCTTTCGGTCACTTACTTGCGGACCCCATGCTTGCTAGGCCCTGCATGTCAGTTACTCAATGGGTTCGGCCACGTCAGGGGATCCTCATCCGTAGTATACTCCCTCTATTTTTATTTACTCCGCATAAAATGACGCAAGCGGGGGAGGAGGAGGGACAGCGGTTTGCTCTCAACTGTGGTCCCACAAGCGAGCGAAAACGCAAGACGAAGCGTCTTCCATTCGGTGAGCGATGTGGAGGGTCCAGCATACCGGGCTGCAACGCGAACGCGACAAGAGCGATGTACAGTCAAAACCGATTGACCGGTCATCACCGGAACCACTATTCACACCAGAACCTTTGCTGCTCGGCCTACGCCAGCCACTGCCCTAAAACCACACCTAATCTCCAGCCCCTTCCCCTACCTTTCGATCCCCTAGCCTGCATCAAGCGTCCCCTAGTTCGCCGGAAAGCCATGGTGCACCGCAAGATCACGTACTACAAGATGCTGACGCCGGAGCGCCGCGGAGAAATCGTGGCGGCTGTCGGCTCCAGAGACCTTAGTTCCCAAGCTCTCTTCTTGGCGGGCCAATCAATGAGTTCTCTGGAGCCAAGCTACGAGGAGGAGGAAGCCGATCCAACGTTCATGGCGGAGATCGCGGCGCAGAAGGCCCCCGATGGGTATGAGACGATGAACATCGACTTCGTGCTGGCGTCCGAGTCCCCCATGGTGCAAGCGGACCAGCAGTTCAACCTGGCGATACTAAAGGAGGACTGGGAGGCAGAGGCTCAACTCGACATGGAGCATGCGCATGCCGCTGCCATCAAGGCTCTCCTGTAGGCGGAACTGGATGTCGTGGATCTGAACCGGGCGGCGGAGGCTCAACTTCAGGCAGTGCACGTGGATGTCGCTGCCATCGAGGCCCTCCTGCTGGCGGAACCGGACGTCCTGGAATTGAACCAGGCGGCAGAGGCTCAACTCGACGCGGAGCGCGTGGATGCCGCTCTCATTGAGTCCCTCCTGCAGGCGGAACCGGACGTCCTGGACTTGAACCGGGTGGCGGAGGCTCGACTCGACGCGGAGCGCGCGGATGCCGCTGCCATCGAGGCCCTCCTGCAGGTGGAGCCGGACGTCCTCGACTTGAACCGGGCGGTGCTCTCGTCCGTGCAGAGCGCCCGCACGCTCCGCGTGAATGAGTAGCTGGAGGCCGAGGACAACCACGTGCGGAGACACACGTCGGCAGCTACGGCTGGTTCGCACCGGCAGCCAAAGACGACAAGGTCGTCTCGTTCAGCGAGTAGTGATAGTTTTTCTTTATGTTGTTGTTTTTATGGATATTTTGCTGTGCAAAAACATATATTGTTATGCAAGTCGCCTGACTTGGGTCCGTCTACCATTTCAGGCGGTTGGATGAATATCCTATGTCTCCTAACCCTTCTTCCTCACCTCTTCTTCTTCCCCAGCAGACCACCGCACGGGCCGTACGGATACTCCCCAACATGCGGTTGGATAAACATACTCTATGAATGAAAATTATGTGTCAGCGGTAGGATGGATGAGTTTGGTTTGTTCACATGCGACAGCACATGTCAGTGAGGGTGCGTTCCCTTGGTTGGGTTTGCAACGTGCAGGAGCGACTGTGTGAGGGTGCGGTGGGACCGCGGCGTGCAGGAGCAACCGTGTGAGGGTGCGGTGCGACCGCGACAGCCGTGCGCAAGTGTACCTCCTTTTCATTTTGAAAACTTTAGGCAAGCTTGGCAAAAATGTGTGGCGAAGTATGGCAATGCAAGGCCTAGACCCAAACAGGATAAGTACGTAGTACTACGTACTAGGAGTACTAGTGTTAAAAAAGAAAGGCGGGGTTTTCCTTCGCGGGATTAATCGATACAAATCCTCGTTTCACGTGTCAATTAATGCGTATTTTTTCTCCAAAGCCCAAAGAGCTAACCATCTCACTCCTCATCGCTTGATTAATGCAGCGCCATGCAAACCAACCTTCTCACTTCCGCATGCATGCAGGGGATATTAATGTCCTTGGTTGCTAGTACGAGGCAAACCCCATCAATTTTGCCTCGATTAGTGTTAGTGGCCTTTTGCAAATTGTAATTTTGATATACTGGCCTTGTGTACAAAAAAATGGAGGTAGTAACTATATTTGACTTCCTTCCCCATTGCGGTGACGTCGACGATATCTCGAACGTTGTGGTTTGGCGAAGTGCGTTCGACGGAGAACACCATTGAGGGAGACCACGGTAAGTCGTTCGCAAGTGCCGCCTGCAAGCCGAGACAACCGCCTTATTTGCATCCAGGAAGTCCGTTGAACCAAAGGACGCGTAAATGTACTAGTACTACTCGTACACAATAGCGTCGTCCGTCCAGCTTAGTGCGGTGAGATGGTTTCTCGAAGAAGACGATGGAGAAGCGGAGTCAGCGAAGAGTGAAATGATGGTTGCTTCGTCCGTGCTTTGTGATTTGACGCCTCACTGCTTTGTGATTTGTGATAGAAGGGACAGGGGAGTAGACTCTGTCCTCTATACTGTACATGCGTCCAAGCACGGGAGAAAGAGGAGAGACGTTGCATTTTTCTATTCCTTCAATCAATCAATCAGGGAGCTTCGGTTCCATCCTTTTGGCTTTGGCAACACCGTCCACAATGGTTCCCACGATGCCAAAAGCTATTTTCACATTTGGCTACACATTGTGGATGCCCTTAACCGTACCACTTGGTTTTGCTCCTGTGTGCTATCTATACAAATCTCAATTATATTGATCTAAAAAATTATAGAATCAAGATTAGTAAAAAGGAGGTGATTTTGCCGCGTGGATGGCGGGGGAGGTTTCTTATTTTTAGAGGACGTCGTCCTGGCGGTTTGCTAACATGCGGTCCCACGTGTCAGTGCTTTACCAAGCCGATCCGCTTCCCACATGAGGCAGAACAACGGCAGAAGTAACACGTGGTTAACTTGAAGAAGATGAGGGAGAAGCGGATTTAGCAACGAGTGAAATGATGGTTGCTTTGTCCCTCCAACTTATTTTTTAAGCATTATTACTTCGTCCCTCCAACTTAACTGCGGGAAAGGTGCAGCTTTGTGATTTGATGCCTCATTGCTCATTACAACGCCGGCGCCATGACTGGGTACTTCACCCCGACTGCTCTGCACTGTATTCCGGTGTGGCACGTGGACCCGGTAGCTTGATGCCCCACATGTCGGCGAAAGGGACTAGAAGATTTATGAAAGTGAGTGCTCCACTTTTACGACGGAGGAGTACACGACACGACGGCCCAGTGAACTGTCACTTGTACTGTATATAGTACTATAGTTTTGCTGTTTCGCACGATCCATCGATACAAACTCGATTAAACAGGAAAGGGCGGGATTTTACCCATGCGGTATATGATACTGGCCATACATTTCAAAGGTAATTTCAAAGGCAATATGATATCTAGTAAAACTAAAAACACATATTATTTATTGTGTTAGAGTGTAGTAGTAGTTCTGTATTGCATAGTTGTCAGATGTAACATGCGAGAACGTGTAGAGATGTAGTTTTGGAGGGCCTACAGAGAGAAAAGCATAATACATTCACCGAACTTCAGAATAAGCTGATTACGGTCACTATATACGTTTTGCAGTGATTATACGGTCACTTGCTCACGGTTCAGCATCGGATTGCACTCTGTTGGCCGGCCAAATAGTCTGCATGGTACCATGTTGACTAGTTAAATTGACCGTGTTCCGTGTGGGTCCCACCTGTCAGTTCGCATAGGGAAAAGGTCACATAAACACAAATTTACGCAGGCGCGACAAGACTCCACCTCGTGCGCGGGAATCACCTGGTTGTGTATGTGTCTGTCAGGGCCTGATGTGTGCGCATGCACGTGTAGGTTGTGCACTTGAGCGTGAGAGTGTGTGTTGGTCGTGTGGTGTACTGGTGTGTGCATGCATGCGTACGTGTGTGCGTGTGTGCGTGTGAGTGTTGCGTGCGTGCGTGGCTGCGTGAGTACGTGTGAGTGTTGCGTGCATGCGTGGGTGCATGTGTTTGTGTGCGTGTTGCGTGCATGCAGTTCGTGCGCATGTGTGCGTGTGTCTATAATCACCACACTAGCTCATGTGTGTTAAAACAGACGGCTCAACATACCAATACAAGGCCACCTTGTCTGTTGTGCCCGCGGTCATGACTTTGAACCACCGTCCAATATTTTTTTGTCATTTGTTTTTATTCTTACTAGCAAGATGCCCGTGCGTTGCACGTAACATCAAGATGCATTTGTATGACTAGTTTATCTTGTGAGAGAAAAGGATGAACGAGGGAAGGCCTTATTTGCAAATTTGGAGAGGTGTGTGGGTACCTTTTTGCAAAATTGTCATAGTTTCTTTCCTATCCGTCAGATATAAATCGGACGGCCTATATTGCAGGATGGCAGGCACACCATCATCACCAACTCTGTTTTTTATAAGAGTGTATTTTATCCCTACTCTTATAAAAAGCATAGTCGGTGATGATCGTGTGCCTGCCATCCTGCAATATAGGCCGTCCGATCTATATCTGACGGATAGGAAGGAAACTATGGCAATTTTGCAAAAAGATACCCACACCCCTCTCCACACTTGCAAATAAGGCCTTCCCTTGTTCATCCTTTTCTCCCACAAGATAAACTACTCATACAAATGCATCTTGATGTTCCGTGCAACGCATGGGCATCTTGCTAGTATTTTATAAGAGTGTAGATGTAGAGTAGATACAAGCCGACAGGTGGGCCCGATGGTAGTGAGATAATGTGATGCAACACTAGAGGTGCCACGTGGAGCGTTTAACTGGTCAACTAGTCGTGTCTTGAGCAAATACAGAGTTGTACGGTGAGCCCGTGACTGTATAATAACCACAAAACGTAAATGGTGACCGTAATGAGTGGATTCTGAAGTCCAATGTACGTATCGTGCTTTCGCTTCAAATACAATGATCGTCACTGTATATATCGCGAGAGAAAGATGAAACATGCGTGAATGTGCTGGGGGCTTACTTTTAGAGGACCTGGAGATAGTTTGTGTGCGTACGTGAAAGGGGCGTAGAGGGGGGGTATGCGATGGAGAGAGAGATGCTCTTCGTTTCTCTTTATTATGAC
Source organism: Triticum aestivum (assembly GCF_018294505.1). NCBI lineage: Eukaryota > Viridiplantae > Streptophyta > Magnoliopsida > Poales > Poaceae > Triticum > Triticum aestivum. The sequence goes on along the minus strand of NC_057810.1, from coordinate 719,814,677 downwards.
TAACTTTATATATAGTATAAAAATATACAAATTCACAGTGCGGAATAAATATCATTGTGGGCACCATGCAATGCAAGCGTTCATACTCCTCCATATAACTTTGTAATGTTGTATATATGTAGAAATTCTAAAATATTTTTTGGCCACACTTTATTCAAAAGGAATGTTGTATGCGAAATAAACGTGAAGAGAGGGCTTTTTAGATCAATGGGGTACGTGATGTAACATGTGTGAATGTGTAGTTGATGCATTTGGCAGGGCCTAGAGAGGTATGTGTGTGTATTACGTATTCGAGAGAGGCATGGATAGAGGGGCCGGCGGGGGGGGCGTGGGAGAGATAGCACGAGAAATGAGAGTGGTCTAGAGAGAGAGAGACGAATATGACGTCACGGCGAGAGATTCCCTTGAGTGTGTATATGCAAGGGGGGAGTGGATAGAGGCACCAGGAGAATATATTTTTTGTGTGTGGTGTCTGTGTTGGTATGTGTGGGTGTGAGAAGATAACGAGACGTGGGGGCAGAGGGTGTGTCACCGCGTGAGGTCCGGTGGGTCGAGGTGAGGCCCTTCGTTCGGTTCCGTCCTGCGCCACATTGGTCGGCCCGTGACGCATTTAGGGAGACCCATGGATGACTAGTCGTACAAGACAAAGATAGCATAATTGTGAAGGACTCTATGTCCACTGACAAAGCCGGCTAGGATTTGTAACCCTAGGTTCTCGGACTAAGGTAACCCCTTTATCTCTGATATTACTATTCATCCAACCTAACTTTAAGGGGCATCCTACAGAATGCTCTGCTAGAATCATACTCGTCGATTAGGAAGAGAGGTGTGAGACAATGCGTGAGAGACAGGCCTAAAGATAATGTGCGTACAGGAGACACGTAGGCAGGTCTATGTATATAGAAAGGGTCGATGGGGATTGTGCGTGTGTATGCTTGCGAGAGGAAGAGTGCTTGTGATAAAGGTTAGTGAAAACAGTCGTAAATGGTTACGAGAGGGAGGGAGGGTTATATCGAGAGCATGTGTGCGAGAAAGACACCTCGGGAGAGAGTGTGTGAGCATGTGTGAGAGACCACCGATGGAGAGTGAAACTACACGTACAAGACTGTTGTACACATTGATTAAAGATATAAATTGTATCCAAATATTAGGATGGGATCATGATATTTGCAATTCGCGTAAGGAACGGTCATTGATCCATCAGACATCTAGATTCTATCGAATTTGAGCATGTCTATGTTATTATTCGACACAATTGATCCACATAGTTAGTATTTTGAACTCCAGACAATGCATCGCTTTAGCAATCGAATATAAACGTGAGTATAGTTCATGTTGTGTGTGTAAAGCACATTATACATACGAAAGTTACACAATGAACATTATAAATAGCTACCTATGAACTAGCATACATTTGAATTCAACTTAAGGTGGTTTAAAAAAATCGAATTCAACATGAAGTCCATTCAATTATTTGAATTTGATATCATGGCATTTGTAAATCATACCTAAATTATGGGGGCACCAATCTTTGCTCTGATTTTGTACATAATAGCATATGTAGTCGTGTACAAAATAGATTCAAATTTAGCTCCTCCATTCCAAAATAATCGTAGTTATAGGATTTTCAAGTGTCAAAATTTCAAAAAGAAGCGGATAATTTAATGAGGTTTTCAAACATACAAGGTCAAATTTAACGTTGTCTATTTAGGTCAATCCTCAAAGTTCAAGAGTACTCTAAACGTGAATGCTTGTGTTTCAAAATTTCGAACGAAGCGCCAAAAGAGCCTCTACTCGCCCGAAACCGCGTGAGACCAATGTTTGGTAGTACAAGGAAATTACTTTTCTAATAACTCCGACCCGTGAAACCTACCGGCCCGACGTCCAAAGGTCTAAACCGGGGTAGGTTTGTAGCTTCATCTAGACGCCACGCAACCGCCTCCGAAAAACATTCATACACAATGGCCGCCTAAGCACACATGCGCGCGGCCGAAATCGCTCCCGCCCACTATTTGGGACACCTGGGATTACCATCCTACCCCCGACCCGCAGTAGGTCCGAAATTTAAGAGGGGGGCAAAGTTTGTACTTTCCCCAAATTTCAAACAAGCGCGTCCCATCTTCTGTTCAAAAAAGCCAAAAACAAGCGCGTCCCAGACCGAAACATGGTTCTCCCCCCTCCCCCCCCCGCCCACCCGTCCGATTCCCCATTCGTACTCCGTGGGCGCAAAAACTACCTCTCCACCAGCCGCGAAACCCCGGCGTCCTCCGTCCGCCACCCCATTCCACCCATCAACCGCCGCCCTCCTCCATCACGCCGGAGCCGATACCCCGACGTCGTCGTCCACCGCAACCTCAACCGCAACGCCCTCCACGGCTAGTAGTTGAAGCCGAGGCCGAGCCGTCCGTACCCGAGCCAGTTCAACCACGCCGTCCTGCGCCTCACCGCTGCCGCTCCAACTTCGCCACCCTCCACCGCACCGGAGCTGTTCCTGCTACGCCGTCCTTCGCCGCCTCGGATCTGCTTCCCCTCCGCCGACATACGGCCACGGCAACACAGTCAACAATTTGGCCATGGGTTCGTCCAAGCCTGCACCCTCCTCCAGAACATCGGTTTCCCCGGCAAAAAGAAGAAGATCGGCGCGACATGTGGAGGCGACCACACCGGCAACCGAAAATGGTACTCCTCTTCCCTTATTCGTGCAAATCTTACGTGTCTGCTTGCACGGTATTCATCCCACAGAAGACACTAGTTGACCGCTTCTTCTTGATACTAGATGTTCCTAGTAACTCGCGATGCACAAGGTTTCTCCTCATATACTATTTCACCTTAGCTAGAGGTCCGTCGCCCCCCTGAATTTCAATTCCTGGTCAGTTGATTCCCAATTAACGGAAGCATTCCCCGGCGTAACAGGCGCTAGTCCGCCTATTACGCCGGGGAAGCAGCGCCTCGGTGTTTATCTTAGGGGCGTGTGGGGCCTAGAGCTACTGGCGCCCGATCTGGAGGTCGGCCGGGATTAAAGGGATGGCCTGGGGGCGCTGCCAAGCACGGCGGTGGTGTGAGGTCGAGGGGAGGGCGGGGCGGCGGAGGCAGGGGTCTGGGCCGGTGGTCGCTGGCGGTTCGAGAAAGATCGTCAACAGTGACTGGCGGGAGGTAGACGAAGGCCATCTGCCCGTTCCTTATAGATCGGACGGTTCATTAAAAAAATCGACTGACCTATTTATTTTCAGTCGACTGTTATCTTGATATGACCACATGTGGTGGTGTGCTGGAGGAGTACCTGCATTTCCTGTGCTCATATATTACAAAATCATACGGAGTAGAATCTAATTTTGTTTGCCATGCAATGTTGTAGAGCTATCATATGTCTCCTGTCATTTATTTTTCAGCCACCTGCTATCTGCTACTTTTACAGTGCACTAGTTCTGCACACACTTCACCCATACTCTCACTATTGTGTTTTTATGCAAGGGTATTTCAGACTCTGCTGCTATGAGAGAAGCAAAAAAGAAAAGAGAGAAGTCGCTCCAGCGTCGTACGCGGATAGGCCAGACACGTTTCAGCCTATAATAGGTGCAAGTTCAGCAGATGGAGACGGTAAACGTAGCTCTGGAGTTGATGACCTCGCTCGCAATGAACCACCATCCCAGGTGCTTGCTTTAACTTCGCGGTGTCATATGTGGTTGCATGTTCCATATGGTGTCTAGCTTGTATTCGAAAGGCCGAAGTCGGTCTTTATTAAGATAAGGAAAGATATTTTTTACATGAACCACCATCCCGTGAGCACCAGAAGACAAATAGCTAGTCAGGGCACTGGCCGAGCCAGTGACAAGCCCAGCAAAGAGAGGCATCACCTGGAAGCCAACTAAAAAGCCGCGATGGTGGCGAAGCAGCCCGCCTCCCACCAGGCTCTCAGGTCCTAGATGATCATGCTCACCACTCCAGCCGGATGTCTAGCTTGTATTGCTTCCAATTTGGTTAAATTGCATCTGCTTAGCTTACACATTATACCTTTGAATATGACATGCCTTTCTGTTTTTGGTACATACTAGTACATCTGTGTATTAACCATGTTCTTACATCAAACTAATGTTCTTGTGTATCCCTCATCAATCACTTATGATGAGGCAGTCAGGCAAGTGGATTACTCCTCATTTAAAGAATGCAGCGTCAGCCTCCCGACATGATTCTCAAGAAACAGCAAGGCTAGATGAAGATAGTGAACGTAGCTCTGTAGTTGATTACCGCATTTCCCCTACACTAGCATCGCAGGTGCTTGCTCTAACTTGGCAGCGTGATATGTGGTTGCATGTTGCATATGGTGTCTAGATTGTAATTCTTCCAATCTGGTTAAACTGCATGTGCTATTCTGCTTAGCTTATACATTATACCTGTTAATGTGACATGCCTTCCTGTATTTAGTACATAGTACATCTGTCTATTAAGCATGTCCTTACATAAAACTATTGTTTTTTGTATCCCGCATCAATCAATATGACGAGACACCTTTAGTATATGCAGTGCGATATTAGTTGCATCTTTCATATGATTTATAGCATGCGCTGCTTCTAATTTGTTGAAATTCCATTTATGATGGGACGCTTTTAACTTGGCAGAGTCATATTGGTTGCATCTTTCATGTGGTGTCTAGCTTGCATTGCTTCTTATTTGTTGGAATGGTTTCTGCTTAGTTTACACAAACAGTTGTGAACATGCCATGCCGTCCTGTTTTTCGTACATATTCCATCCTGGTATCATGTGTTTGCCTTACATCAAAGTAGTGATTGTCAGTATCATGCATGAATGAGTTCTGAAGAGAGAATTTTATTGCTTTTTCTTGTCGGTTTTACTTGACAATTCAAAATCAATAAAGCGGAAGGAAGTTAGCAAGGCAGCGGATAAAGGTGCTCCTTCCAAACGGAGGGCCTCTACAGTTTCTACTCCTCCATCCCCCCAAGATGATTTCCAAGACAACACATGCATAGACACTCAACGTAGCTGTGTTTATGATGAGCACGTCTCCCCTAGTGCACCATCACCGGTGCTCCCTCTAACTTGGCACTGTTATATGTGGTTGCATGTTATGTGTGATGTCTAGCTTGTATTGCTTCTAATTTTGTTGAATTCCATCTGCTTACTTTACACATTATACTTGAATAAGACACGTGTTCCTGTTTCTAGAACATACAATATCTGTCTATCACACCATGTTCTTACATCAAATTACTACTGTTGTGTAACCTGCAACAATCACTTATCATAAGACACGTTTGACTTCGGAGTGTGATATAGGTTACATCTCGCATTCTTTTCTAGCTTGTACTACTAATTTGTTGAAATGGCACTTATGACGAGACAGTTTTAACTTGGTAGAGTGATATTCGTTGCATCTTTCATATGGTGTCTAGCTTTCATTGCTTCTAATTTGTTGAAATGCCTTCTCCTTAGTTTACACATCATAAGCTGTGAATATGCAATGCTGTGAATATGCAATGGCACTAATGACGAGAGACCTTTAACTTGATAGTGTGATGTTGTTTGCATCTTGCATATGATTTATTTCTTGTACTGCTTCACATTTGTTTAAACGGCATTTATGATGAGACACTGTTAACTTGGCAGAGCGATATTTGTAGCATCTTTCATATGGTGTCTACCTTCCATTGCATTGCTTCTAATTTAGTGAAATGTCTTCTGCTTAGTTTACACATCATAGTTCTGGTTATCTCATGCCGTCCTGTTTTTCTTACATATTACATCCTCCTATCATGTGGTTGTCTAACATCAAAGTTCAGTTCGTCTGTATCACGCATCAATTTGTTCTGAAGAACTAAATTGTTATTCGTTTTTCTTGTCGGCTTGACTTAACATGGCACAGAGAAAGAGGAAGCAAGACAGAACGACAGGGAAAGGGAAGCGGAAGAATCCTGCAGATTCTGCTGGTACTGATGGTGCAATAGAAGGTCAAAGTCCAGCGGAAAATTGTACCGACAGGGTATCCCGTGCTAAACGAGCTGCAGAACAAGCCAAACAGAAACAAATAGCTGCCACCAAACAAGCAGAGACAACCCTAGTTGTTGCAACACCTTCCACAGTACCACCAGCTGCACGATTTACTCGTTGGTCAACTCAGCTAGCAGCACGTTCCCAAGCTCCCTTGCCACCTGACACTACTTCCGAAGCACTCTTGACACAAGATGAGTTGGCAAGATCAGATGAACTTTGTGAGCTTCAACAGCAAGAAGGTAGTTGCTGGAGTCAAGTTACAGTTGCATGCTTCTTTATATGTAGTCTCACAGTTTGATGTACACTAACACTTCCTATGTTTGTTGTTGGACTAGCACCTAGGCGCAAGAGGAAACAAACATCAGGGATAATGCTCGATAGGTTAACTAAATCTAGAGGAGGAAGAATGGAGATCCGTTTTGAGGCAGGTTTAAAAAGGCCACGTGATGCTACAGAGTCAGCCAAGTTAGTATCAGAGGCAGCGGTTGCTGTTAGGTGTCATGTACGTATCCTCCCAACATGGATTCAGTACAGGAATGACAAAGACGAAACCCAGTTCAACACCTTCCTCGACCATTTATCTGTAAGTATGGTTATGTATGGAAACTAGTAATATCGTCTTGCTCTGTCCAATACTTTCTAGGTTGCTGATAATGAGACTCCCATAATTTTCAACAGATGAGGTTCAAGTTGGATAGCCAAGATGATGCAACCAGACAAGCTTGCACCCATGTTTTCAAGTCTGCTCTGCGACAGTATCGGTATAACTTGAGGAAAACTCACTTTGAAGGCAAGGCTAACAGTGAACTTGCCCAAACATCTCCAGTGGAAAATATATCTGATGAAGACTGGAGAGGCCTCGTTAAACACTGGTCCGATCCGAAGTATCAGGTACATTATATATATGTGATCAGATCACATGTTGAAGTCCTATTTACGCATGTGCCACACAAATCTATCTTCTTGTAGGTGAACTGTTCAAAGAACAAGGCCAACCGTACGAAAGTGAAATTCCAACAGACGACAGGATCTCGTAGCTATATTGCACACTGCGAGGCTCTTGTAATTAGCTGCTGTTTCACTCTTTTCGCTGTACCATATTATCAGATCTATATTGACTTGTTCCAAATGCAGAGGAAAGCCCGCAAGGACCAAAAAGTACCTGAACCAAATGTTGTGGAAATCTTCAAGGACTGTCACACCAGCAAGAAGAAGGGCATGACTACACCAGTCAAAGCCGCTGTTGTAAGTCCTTAATCCTCATGCCTTTTAACTACTACTTACTCTGACTTGTGCCTTGAACTGCATGGTTTGCAGCCAATGTCTATTACTCTTTTCAATTTTATACACAATTGTCTTAGCGTATCATTGCACCTTACAAGGTTTAAAAGAGAGGAGTGATGTTCCTTTGATCTTGACCTGTAATCTAGTTCCGTGCTGGACTTGCCCACACAACGTTACAATTGCCTGTTTGTCTGTTCTCAGTTGTTTTGTGATATGAATGATGTCATACTATGCTTACCGTATTATAAACTTCGTCTCTTTATCCTTAGCCCTCAATACAATGTGAAGAAATAGACAATACATTAGCGATGGTACATGGTCATATGTTTGGAACCTGGTTTTATTATGTACTTTGCAATAAAATACAACTATTATTTTACATGGGTTCACCAGAATAAGTTCTGTATATAGACCAAAGCTATTTTGTTTGGTTTTGCTGCCTCCTTAATATCTTCTGTTCTGGTACTACTAATGTAAAACCTCAACTTTTCAGCGAGTTATGGAAAAAATGGTGGAACCGCCACCTTCTGAAGGTGGCAAGGCAACTATAACCGCAATGTCAGCTCTTGCTGCAGTGGGTTAGTACCTGTCCACTAATAGTGCCAAAAGCACGTTCCTGCGTAATCCTGGCTTGGTTGTTAAGGAAATCTCGTCCAAACTTCCTCATGATCAAGATATGCAAGCTCAAAACAATGTTGTATCTGCGCTCCAGACACAAGTCCATCCCTAACACAGACCCTTTGTGAAACAAGGAGAGACATTGTTCCATGTTGTCAAGATATGCATGGTTTTGAAACCAGACTATCAGACATTTGCTATGTTGTTCAGGAGCCTAGGAGAACTGAAGGCGAAGGTTATGGTGCTCCATCGGACAATACGGCATGAAAACGTAACAGTCAGGTCAAATGAACTGAGGTTCTAAACTTCTGGTGGTGCATTTATCTGCTAGATTGTTAACTTTTATGCCAACCTTCCTTTTGTTCTATAGTTTTAATTTGTTTTGGTGCGATATAAAATTTGTTCTTAACGTGCAGCCACTGGCTGAAGAAAAGAGCAAGCCATTTTTGTATAGTGTAGGGTGTTCCCTATATTTGCACTGGTGGCGAACTTTGATGCCCACCGGCTGTAGTTAACATGGGCCTCCTACGGGTCATAGAAACAATGGGCCTTCTAAGGACCGTAGAAACAATGGGCCTTCTACGTAGCATAGAAACAATGGGCCTTATACGGGCCGTAGACACAATTGGCCTTCTATGGGCCGTATCATCAATGGGCCTTCTACGGGTCGCATGATCGGTTGGCCAAACATGGGCCAATAACAGACCACCTTATGGTCGTAAATGGGCTAGAGTTGAAATCGCCCGTTCATGGGCCGACCATAACGGGCCGTCGTTAATCCCGTATTTTGATGACTGCTATGAAAACGGCCAACGTATAACGGGCCACAAACGGGCCGACTGTAACCACGGCTGAATTTGGCCCACAAGCAGAAAATGACAGTAACGGGACGTAAGTAAACGAATGTGGAAATGAGCCCAAGAATAAATGGGCCCCGAGAAGGTCGAGAGATAACATGGGCTGGAAACGGCCCAACGAAATAATGGGCCGTTAATGGGTATAAAGTGATACACTGTTCATTACGGGCCAGATTCACCACGTGCCGTTAATGGGTATAAAGTGATACACTGTTCATTACGGGCCAGTTTTACCACGGGCCGTTAATGGGCCGAGAGTAATAAGGGCCTCATATGGGTCGAAAGACGTCATGGGCCATACATGGGACAAAATTTAAAACGGGCTGGAATTATATTGGATGCCCAGATGACGCTACTGGGCCTAATTCGGATAGGCCGTAAACAGGCCCTGGGTTAGCGGGCTGTAAATGGGCTATATGCGAACGGGCCGTTAACAGGCTTGCTGTGGGCCGGCCCACCACCTTTTGACCAAGTCAAACGGGCCGGCCTTTTCACAGGAATGGGCCTCTGTTGGGCCGTGCCACATGTCGACGTATCATAGGTGCTTTGGGTCCAATGAGTGGATGACATCTGTCCCAACGATGAGCCGACACGTGTTTCCTCCAGCCAATGATGATTTTACACGTGGAAAATCCCCATTGGTCGGGGTTGTTAACGAGCTATCGGATCCAAAACCGGACCCCATAGCTTAATGGCGTTCCGTTACGGTCGATGCCACGTGTCGTCACCCTTGATGAAAGCACTTTTGTGACGTGCGATTTATCGTCATGGAAGTGGACACTTCCGTGATGATAATTTTGGTAATGTCATGGAACACTTCTACGATAGCACAGGTATGACTATCTTGATTCTGTCATAAAATCATCATGGATGTACATTCATTATAGAAAACGCGACCTACTGTGACAAACACGTATCATCACGAAAGTGTATTTTTTTGTAGTGTCCCTAGATGGCAACCGACCATATGTAACCCTAGATACCTCCAACATCTATATAAGCTGAGGGGTTTAGTCCGTAGAGGTTAGATTTATCATTACTCACCTTAGGGTTAGAACGCAACATATGATCTCGAGGTAGATCAAGCATGTACCCGACACACCATCATCAATATAATCGACGCAGGGCGTAGGGTTTTACCTCTTTGAGAGGGCCCGAACCTGGGTAAGTATTGTCCCCTTCGCCTCATGTTACCCGTTGATCCGAGATCCACATCCTGGGGCCCCCTACCCAAGGTCTGCCGATTTTAGTATCAACATTGGCGCTTCCATTGAGAGCCTCATTGTCTGATCGGAAAAAGACTGAAACTACTACTCGAACTTGTTGTGTTTTTCAGAGCATCTACATACACAGACAACAAATCTAGCCCGTCAAATGACCGTAGAAGCGCCTGAGTGGACGGGCACGTCCGCGGAAAGTGATCGTGAAATCCTCAAATTTCCATGTATGCATCCGGACACCTCATAGTTCAATCATTAAAACCATACAAAGCATGGAAAAAACACATTTGCGTACTACGTAGATCAATATTAAAACCTACATGTAAAAATAAATAAAGCAATGCGACCTTTATTAGGTAGCAAGCTCCTTGTAAACATCTTATGTACCCCAGATTCTTCTATTTGCATATGTCTAGTTATAAACGTGGCTATCAAGATATTATTTACACCACATGATTAAGTATTTATTAAGATATTTAATGACACACGCATACATATACACTATATTACTGTAAGATTCAAAAGTAAATTAAGGAAGACATGCAAATTTTATTTTCTAAATTTACATATTTAAGTGGGATTTATTAAAACAAGGTTTAAGGCATATTGTACCAAAAAAATGTAAAGAAAATATAGTTTAATTTTATCACAATAATTAACTATAGCTCTATTTGACAAAAAGGAAGACTTATGAACATGTATTAAAGTTTATTATAAATACTAATGGTGCGCTTAAATTATTTTAAAGGTTATCTTAGTACCAAGTACATAGCATATACACATCATCAACAAACTATTAAACCCACAGTAATATGTTGGACATAGTTGACCAGTAAAAATAAATAAAGCAACGCGACCATTATTAGGTATTAAGCTCCTTGTAAACATCTGGTGTACCCCGGATTCTTTTATTTGCATATATCTAATTATAGACGTCGCTATAAAGATAATATTTATACCACATTATTTAGAAGTATTTACTAAGATAGTTAACGATAGACACATATATGGAAACTAAATTACTGTAATATTCAAAAATAAATTAAGAAAGACATGCAATTTTTATTTTCTAAATTTACACATTTAAGTGGGATTTATTCATATAAGGTTCAAGGCATATTGTACCGAAAAATGTAAAGAAAATATAGTTTGATTTCATCACAATAATTAGCTATGACTCTAATTAAAAAAGTGACTTATAAACATGTATCAAAGCTTATTGTAGATACAGATGGTGTGCGTGAATTCACGGTAGTATTGGTGTGTAGACGAGAGGGAGGGATGAGGGGACGGGAGACGACCAGAGGATGAAGAAGAGGCTCGACAGGTTAAATTGTATCAGAGGAGGCGGATACTTATAATATGCATCTAAACATGGTCTCTCCCCATGCTTCGGAGAAACAATCACCAAACTATATATCCAAAGATAGAACAGAAAAAGTGACGATTCTCATCACTGTCAACAGGTGACAAATATTTATACTTCCTCCGACCTGAAAGAACTTGATTTTGCCTGGATAACTTTTGTGATAATGTATTAGTGAAAAATGGCCCAAAGTGTCTCGCAGCCGCCATGGGAGAGACTAATCTTTTGCAGGACTCACAAAATAATAAAGAAAGGGATGTAGAAGCTTAAGAACAAACACCCCAATATTGACGACATGTTGCAAGAATGGGTAAAGAACATGAATTAAATATTCTCCATACTAACTTGCATCAAACAAATGGGGATGCCAAAGAACCATCTATCTTGGATGAAGTGTGCCCAGAGGAAGGGAACACCAAGGAAAATGAAGAGGGGGGACAGATTGATCACCCACCCTCATCTTCCACCCATGAGAGTAACCTTTTCCATGCTCTTTATATTGTTTTTGATGAAGCAACTCTTGGAAAAGATATAACTTCCATGGATATTAAAGAACTACAGTTATTCGTAGACGAATGTGTAGGTATGATGTGCTCTTTGTATCAAAGTCGTTGCTTATAATGTGGTTCTCACGAGCATGTTGACTTTCAGTGCACGAATGCTTATGACCAAGTGATAGGAAATTATAAAAACAATATGACAGATGTCATTGATGAACTCCTATGGTATGTAGTAAGCAAAAGTGCAGGTATATTATTTGTTGAGCTACAAGATGTTGCTCGAGCCCACAACAATGATGCCATAATTGAATGGATGTACGATAAAATGTACTGCATATACGAGTATTGTCAAGAGCATCATTTTGAACAAGAGGAAGAAGAGGAGGAGGAGGAGGAGGAGGAGGAGGAAGAAGAAGAACACGAAGAAAAGCTGTTCACAATAAATAAATTTCTTCGTACACCCCCCCCCATTTATGCAAACCCTTTGAGATACCTGAACCAGAGTATGATAATTTTAGTTTGAATGAACTTGATGTTAATGAAGTCATCCTCCAAGTGAGGGGGATGATGATCATGAGTCAGTAAGCATCTTATTTGAAGAGCATAGTATTAGCTATAGTGACAAACTAGATGAAGGAAATACTCTTGATTTATCTACACTAATGTCCAACTATGATTCTTTGGTGCATCGGTTCTCGCTTGAGGGTGAGGACCTCTTCAGATATATGATGTCGATGCACCGCAAGAGGGTACGACTTCGACCACACTTTGCTTTGAGATGCTCCAAACAGTGGCCGGAGGCAAGTCCAACTACACACCGGGTCGATATCCCTTGGGATCCAGGTGGATTTATGGAGCATCGAAGCCTAGCTATATGGCTCTAAAGAAAGCGCTATCAGGAGGCATCCCGGAAGTAAGTTGGAGTCTTTACTAGTGGGTGTTTATAGTTTAGTTTGCATTCATATTTTTTGCATTGGCACTTTGCATGAATTGCTATTAAAGTTGGTTTGCTTTAAGTCTTCACTAGGTGAAATTTTTCGTCTGCTCAAAATTTTATACGTAGTACAATTGCACTGTTGGATCTTCTTAATATATGCCTAGTACAAGTGTTGGAGCTAACCCTGCTGGAATTTTTGAAGAAAAGGAAGCTCCAAACGAAATAGGGCAAAAGACATCATTCTATACGACTGCTCATGGTTGTATGCATAGTCGTATCGAGCCCGGGAGGCACCAACACACACAACCATAGGAATCAGACCCAACGACGGCATATCATATAGACTCATGCGCTCGTATGGTGCTCGTATGACATTCGGGCAAAAAGTGAATAAAGATCCAGATTCCAAGACGGTGTTTTATACGAGCACGAGCACTCGTATGAGTGCTCTTTTGGTTGGTTACCAATGTCGTTGTCGGTGCCAAAACCGGTGGATCTTGGGTAGGGGGTCCAGAACTGTGCGTCTAGGCGGATGGTAACAGGAGACAAGGGACACGATGTTTTTACCTAGGTTCGGGCCCTCTCGATGGAGGTAAAACACTACTCCTGCTTGATTAATATTGATGATATGGGTAGTACAAGAGTAGATCTACCATGAGATTAGAGAGGCTAAACCCTAGAAGCTAGCCTATGGTATGATTGTTGTCCGTCCTATGGACTAAAACCCTCCAGTTTATATAGACACCGGATAGGGTTAGGGTTACACAGAGTCGGTTACAATGGTAGGAGATCTACATATCCGTATCACCAAGCTTGCCTTCCACGCCAAGGAAAGTCCCATCCGGACATGAGACGAAGTCTTCAATCTTGTATCTTCGTACTCTAGGAGTCCAGCCAAAGATGATAGTTCGGCTATCCAGACACCCCCTAGTCCAGGACTCCCTCAGTAGCCCCTGAACCAAGCTTCAACGATGACGAGTCCGGCGCACATATTGTCTTTGGCATTGCAAGGCAGGTTCCTCCTCCGAATACTTCATGAAAGATTTTGAACACAAGGATAGTGTCCGGCTCTGCAAAACAAGTTCCACATACCACCGCAGAGAGAATAATCTTTACATAGATCTGCTAACATATTCCGCGGCGTGACATCACACCACGGCCAGGTCTTTATATGAATCGTTTTTATTGTTCCACCTCAGTGCGTTTAGCGAGGCGGTTTCCTTGGCACGTCTTATCAAAGCGGAGATCATGCCCCCCTTATTCCAGGATTCTCATCAATACGGGTGTGGGTAACCCAGTCGTGCCCGTTGGCACGCCTCCTCTATCGAAGGCGAGTCCCGAACGGTCACGGGGAGGGCTCTTGGTATTCAACCTCTTTTATAACGAGACCAAGGCCCGCTCCTTTCTTTCAATCTCAATCGAATCCACCCCTCGCCTCGAGTTCCAACACCCAAAGCTCCAGATTCAGGCGCTTCGGACCTTCGACGATGTCCGGCTCCGACCTGCACGGCCGGTGGATGCCTTCCTCCGTCACGGAGGAGGACGTACTAAAGTTGAGAGACGCTAGGTATCTAACCGGCAAAATTTCGCAGAGGCTGCCTGCCCAAGGGCAGGTTATTCCCGCTCCCTAGCCTGGTGAGAGCGTGGTGTTCATGTCTCACTTCCTTCGGGGTTTAGGCTTCCCGACGGACCCCTTTGTGAGGGGGCTCATGTTTTATTATGGGCTGGAATTCCATGACTTGGATCCGGAGTCTATCCTCCACATCTCATCGTTCATTGTCGTATGTGAAGCCTTCCTCCGCATTACCCCTCACTTCGGATTGTGGCTTAAGACCTTCAAAGTGGAGCCGAAGATGATCAAGGGGCGGCCGGCAGAGTGCGGAGGGGCTGTTATAAGCAAAAGTGTTGACGCTCCATGGTCCGAGGGCTTTTTTCAAGAGGAGCTCGGTTTGTGGCAACAGGAGTGGTTTTATATCACCGCTCCCAGGGGCACCAAATGGGTGGCGCCACCTGCCTTCCGCTCGGGTCCTCCACAACGGCTGGCATCATGGGTCAACAAACGGCTTGACTGGGGGCCGCCCAAGGACGTACCTCTACTGCAGGGCCGTATTTGAGACCTCCAAGAGAGAGAGATCAATCTGGTCGTAGTGGGGTAGGTCATGCTGATTCGGCGCATTCTGCCCTGCAAACGTCGCCCCCTCCACCTGTGCGAATTTAATCCGGAGGGACCACGAGCTCTCCAACATTTTATGGGCGCGACGCCCGTGGAGATGTATAAATTGTTCTTCGGATCACAAGAGAAGTGTCCGGACTTGACCGAGGACGCAGGTCTAAGCTGCAATCGCCCGGATACTCAAGTAAGTAGTCCTGTACCCGGACATGCTATCCATTCATTTATCATAAAATTTCCCTTTAGAGAGTTGTCCCTTGAACAGGAGTGGATAGGGAAGGCAAAGCTAATAAGGTGTTCGGCCCCCCTTCCTGAGACCACGCCGGATCCTGTGTTAACCAAGATGCTGACAGCTGCGCCTTTGAAAGAGGGTGAAGGGGGGAACAGGGAAGCTACTGCCTCCGCAAAGGAGGTTTTCAAGGAAGGAGGGATCGAGAATCCCACCCCCTAGGGGGAGAAGAGGACCTCTTCTGAAGATCCGGAGGCCAAGGCCTCAAAGCGGGGAAAGAAATCTTCGCCAGAGGGTCCGGCACCGGGAAACACCCTAGCCGCACTATTTCCCCAAGGGGATCAGCCCTCCAGCGAGTCGTACGTACAAAGAGGAGTCTTGTAATAAGGGACATCCCTGTTTTTATTTCTGAAGATAACCGAAATTTTACCTTGTAGTTCGGATCTCATCCCTTCTCAGCAGAGCTCGTCTTCGGGGGATCTTCGTCCGGAGATGATGGAGAGCGAAACGCCTCCACCTGCCGCACCATCATGCGAGGCGGACGACCCTTAGGTGTCGTCGCGGAGGGTTTCCCTGAGTCCGGCGGGGCCGGAAGGTATGGCGCCAACTGGTATGCATTCGGAGGAGCTGAAGGATCTGCTCGGGCGAGCGTCTTCCGGCAGTTTTGCATATAGAATGCGTCCTGTATAGATAGTAGCCCCTGAGACTCGGTACGTTGTCAAAAGTGACAGCGCACCGAGGATCATAATCTCAGTTGTAAGATGTCGCCTTTCCTATATAGGTGGCGGAGCGTCCGGTGGCCAGCCGGACTAATGAATTTGCCGAATTGAAGCGGCAACTTGACGTGGCGGATGCGGACATCACGCTTGTCAATAAGCGACTTGACGAGTCACAAGGTATGTAACTTCTCCGTGGACACCTGGTAAGGGAGCTTTACACCCGTGCCTTACAACATGTATGCTTGATGCAGATGGTGCCGCTGCTATGGAGGACCTTCGGGCGGAGCTCGCCCGAGCCAAGGAGCAAGCTAGAAAAAGTAATGCGGTTGCCTTGAAGGCGGCCGAAGAGCTAAAAGCCGAACAGGCTGCTCACTGCCGAAGTAGGGAGGAAATGGCCGAAATGGCTGTAAAGTTGAAGAATGCTACCGACCGCTGCGAGTTTCTTGAAAAAGAACGTCGAGCGGAACAAGAGGACCTAAAAAAGGCCACCACCGAAGCCAAGGATGCTCGCTCCGCGATGAGAGCTATAAAGGAGGAGCTACGTCAAGCCGGGGATATCGTGGCTGGAAAGCCCTTTCTGCTCCGGAGGAAGTTCACGGATCCGAAGTATGCTCAGTTGGACTGGCTGTGGGGTGCAGAAGATGCTTATCTGGACTTGGCGGCGAGTGCCGCGGATGCGGTCGAGCACTTCCAAGGTCAAAAGGATCACGGAATGGAAGAGCTTTTTTGGTCGCAGTTCCATAGTCCGGAGCGTCTACTTCCATTAACCGATCGTTTGGCCGAATGGGCTGAGCTGAATAGGTTGTTCGGCCTTGCCATGAAGGATGTCGTGACTCATTTGTGGCCGAACAGGCCCGAGCCGAAGAGTTATTTTGGCTTGGTGCAACAGTTTCTTGGTGCGGTGCCGCATATTGATGCAATGAAGCGGTCAGCATGCATAGAGGGTGCGCGGATGGCTCTTGCCCATGTCAAGACATACTGGGTAGAAATGAAGGCCACCGACGTTGCATCCCAAGATTCGGACAGAAGCTGAGTACCTGCCGAGCACTATTTTGAGGAAGTCCTGTAGGGCGCTCGTTTAATAGAGACGCAGTGCTCGAAGGATATTATGTTCTAATGACATGTATGATTGGTGAAACAATGTTTCAATGTAATATAAGAGCTTTTATACTTGTGCGTTCAAGTAGTAAAACGCCTCATGTGCGGCCGTTTATGTATATGTGTGTATAACTTGAAAGATGGCAGTCTTCGGCTTCAGCCCCCACGCACATAATGCGGGGGTGTTTGCAAAAAAAGGGGCGCATTTTCACACTTAATCCAACGTCTTGGTCCTGTAAAGGAGGTGATAGCGTAGCAAACTAGGCAACCGGACTATGATGCTTTATCACTTTCACTTAGCCATAGGAGTTCTATGGTGGGGCTACTATATAGCCCCTGGGGGCACCGCGCTCTCCCAAATTTGGGGCGCGTATGTGCCTGACCGGGAAACGGTCCTTCGTTAATGCGGAGGAATTCTAAACATTCCTTCGTCATCGAGCGGTTGACCAGTCTCACACTATATCATGACAGTCAGTTTTTGGCTTTCTCTACTGAGGTGCTCACCCGGCCGAACCGGGGCACAATCGTAGTAGTTCTCCTGGTGCCGAGTTAGCCGATAGAGCGGAACGTAAGGCAGCAAAACACAGGAGCCGGGCAAATCCAACATTTGACCAAAGACATGATTCGGAGCTGATGCATATAAGGCCTAACTCGAGACGCCGAACACTCCCTAAGGTATTCGGTCTTTATGAAAACGGGCCAAACAACGCCCTTGATAACAAGCCCCTGGTGTCCAGGTACGAGCAAAATTCTGGCGCGGCCGATGCCAAAATGCCAGCCTCCTCTTCGGCTATATCAAGAAGCCGGAGGATGTGTATCAACAAGAGACAGTAAGAAAGGTTTACGCAAGGTCTTAATCTGAAAAGAATCCTTGCAACGGGTCCCTACTGCACGTCTGCGCCTGTGTCTCCGTTGTGCCGTGTCCTGGACGGGTGTAGCACGGTGTTCATCTGTAAAAGAGAGGAACTTAGTTGAAAAAAGATCGTGCGAAGAATGTACTTTGTACTGAAAAAAGAGTATGATTCAAAAAATTGAATAAAATTGAGCTTTATGGTCTCTCATTGTACATGCGTGAAGCCCCTTGTACAGGGGTATGTAGCTAATGAGCTGTTGTATGTTTACGCCGGACTCGTCTAACCGTTTCCGAGGTCTGGACGACCTGTTTGGGTGCGTTGATTAGCAAAACCGGATTAGTGTGAGGCTGTCAAGGCAGTCTCACATCCTTCCGTGCTCGAAGAACGCTCAATATTCCCTTTTAGTGATATGATGCCGCGTGGACCGGGCATTTTAAGTATAAGAGATGCATAATGCGGTATTGCGTTGAAGCGGGCGAAAGCTTCACGTCCCAATAGTGCTTGATAGCTACTTTGAAATGGGGCAATGTGGAAGGTTAACTTTTCGCGACGGGGCTTGTCGGATGAGCCGAACACAACTTCTAGCCGTAGGGAGCCCGTACAGTGGGCATATGGGCCTGGCATTACCCCTTGAAAGGCGGTGTTACTATGGCGAATCGTGGTTGGTCTATCCCCATTCTGCGGATTGTATCCTCGTATAGCAGGTTTAGATCACTCCCATCGTCCATTAGGACTTGCGTAAATTGGAATCCGTTGATTATAGGATCTAATATCAGAGCAGTCCATCCTGCGTTCCGGACATTTTTGGAGTAATCCTGATGGTCGAAGGTGATTGGTTTTGACAACCAGTGTCGGGATTCCGGTGGGATGGATCGTGCGGCACGTACTTCAATGGGCGCCGCTCCGTTTTTCCCTTTGGTCACTTGAAGTGAGTTTACTGTTTGGACTTCTCATGGGAAATTCTTTTGTTTTCCGGTGCTCTACTTGTGGAGTTCGTCATCATCCTCGCTTGGTGTGTCGAGCCCCTTGTGTTCGGCGTTGAGTTTGCCGGACTGCTTAAAGACCCAACAATCTCTGCGGGTGTGGTTTGCAGGCTTCCCAGGGGTGCTGTGGATTTGGCATATCTTGTCCAAGATTTTGTTTTAGTTGGATAGCTTGTCACTATTATCCTTAAGGGGCAGTTTTTTATTGTTTTGCCGAGAGCTTTTGAATCCGGCGTTGACTGACGTGCTCTTCGGGCTATTCCCCTTGGTCCGGCGCTGGTCCTTGCTGCGTCGTGGTTTCCCGTTTCCATCCCTGACTTTGGATGTACTTGGGTCGCTAGTACTGCATCTTGCCAGCCAGCTATCTTCTCCCGCGCAGAAGCTGGTCATGAGGCTAGTCAATGCGGCCATTGTTCTTGGCTTTTCTTGGCCAAGGTGTCTGGCGAGGCATTCGTCTCGGACGTTGTGTTTGAAAGCTACTAGGGCTTCGGCGTCCGGACAGTCGACTATTTGGTTCTTTTTGGTGAGGAACCTGTTCCAAAATTTTCGGGCTGACTCTCTGGGTTGTTGAGTTATGTGACTTAAATCGTCTGCATCCGGAGGGCGGACATAAGTCCCTTGAAAATTTGCCCGAAACGCATCCTCGAGCTCTTCCCAACTTCCAATGGTGTTTTCGGGGAGGCCTTTAAGCCAATGCCGGGCTGGCCCTTTGAGCTTAAGGGGTAAGTATTTTATGGCGTGGAGGTCATCTCCTCTAGCCATGTGTATGTGCGGTATGTAATCCTCAATCCAGACTCCAGGGTCTGTTGTTCTGTCGTATGCCTCTATGTTTACGGGCTTGAATCCCGCTGGAAATTCATGATCCAGCACCTCATCGGTGAAACATAGGGGGTGTGCGGCGCCCCTGTATTTGGGTGTGCCGTGATGTTCAGATACTTGACGTATTGTATTGCTTACTAAAGCTTGTTTTCTTGGCCCATAGATAGACCTAACTGGGCCATCCTTTTGGTGTGAATCCTTATGCGGATCGCGTGCCGGCTTGTATGCGGCGCCGCTTGCTGCTCCATGTTTGCCATGTGGTCATCTATCCGACCGAGCGGCCTCTTTGTTCTTTGATTGCGAGGGCTCTACGGCCTCCTCATCGAATTCGGGCAGTAGTTTGCGTTTCGGATAGCTCTTTGTTTGGCGACTGTCGCCGTATTTCTCTGCGGCGTTGAGTACTTTGCTCCATCTAATTCTGAGTGCATCTTCCGCTGTTTTGAGCTTCCGCTTCTGCTTTTTCAGGCTACGTGCAGTGGCGACAAACCTTTTGTGGAGGTTCTTCTGCTCCAACAACTTGTCCGGCGTGAGATCGTCCGAAATGTTATCTTTTCCGGGGACGGGTTGTTTGTCCAAGTTGTCTAGTTCGGATGGTTGCTCGATAGCATGTTCGTCGTCCACCGGTTCGCCCTGCTCTATGGCTGGGTCTGTGTGACTGCCCTCTTTGTCGAGGCGGGACTTGGTGTGGCGTTTACGTCGCTGTTTTGACTGCTTTTCGAGGGATTTGTCCTTCGCAGCGTCCCGTTGTTCCTCGTCGTCACTTCCTTTAGGTGTATCCACCATGTATACATCATGGGGTCAGGTGTCTGTCTAGTATTCTATAGGTGCTGGTTCATAGTTATCTCCTACATCGTCGTTCATACCGTCGATGTCTTCGGAGTTGAAATGGAGCACGTTGTTTAAACTTTCGACAGTGGCTATGAAGTGGGTGGTGGGCAGGCGTTGAATTTCTTCGCCGTCCGTATCCCAACCTTCCTGACCATAGTCCGGCCAGGGCTCTCCTTAAAGAGAGAGACTTTAGTGAATTCGGACATCGGCAAAGGGCGAGTGCTGAAAGATATCCGCGGCAGTGAACTCCATAACCGGCGCCCAATTGGATTTGATTGGCAGGGGCACGGAGGGTTCGGAGTCCGGAGAGGAGTCCGGCACCTTGGAGTCACGGTCTTCGCAAAGGACAGGGATGATGTTCGGCTCGATCGCCGTAGAGATCGTGGCCCCCGAGGTGGTGTCTAGCCACTCATCCTCGATCGGCGAAGTCGGCTCCGAGCTAAGGGTCGGGGCGGACTCTGGTGCGGCCTCCAGGGCACTGTTCGACGGCAGAGCTAGATCATGCCCATTGAGACAGTGCAGCGCGCTTGGCTGTGGCTCGAATCCGTTGAAGATCAAGTCTCCGCGCATGTCGGCCGTGTAGTTCAAACTCCCAAATCTGACCTGATGGCCAGGGTCGTAGCTTTCGATCTGCTCCAGATGGCCTAGTGAATTGGCCCGCAGTGCAAAGCCGCCGAATACGAAGATCTGTCCGGGGAGAAAAGTCTCACCCTGGACCGCGTCGTTGTTGATGATCGATGGAGCCATCGGGCCTAAAGGTGACGACATAGAGGAACTCTCAATGAAAGCACCAATGTCGGTGTCAAAACCGGCGGATCTCGGGTAGGGGGTCCCGAACTGTGCGTCTAGGCGGATGGTAACAGGAGACAAGGGACACGATGTTTTTACCCAGGTTCGGGCCCTCTCGATGGAGGTAAAACCCTACTCCTGCTTGATTAATATTGATGATATGGGTAGTACAAGAGTAGATCTACCACGAGATCAGAGAGGCTAAACCCTAGAAGCTAGCCTATGGTATGATTGTTGTCCGTCCTACGGACTAAAACCCTCCGGTTTATATAGACACCGGATAGGGTTAGGGTTGCACAGAGTCGGTTACAATGGTAGGAGATCTACATATCCGTATCGCCAAGCTTGCCTTCCACGCCAAGGAAAGTCCCATCCGGACACGGGACGAAGTCTTCAATCTTGTATCTTCGTACTCTAGGAGTCCGCCCAAAGATGATAGTTCGGCTATTCGTACACCCCCTAGTCGAGGACTCCCTCAGCCGTGTATCATGATAGATCAAAAGATGGCGGACCGAACGGACACAAGCAGTCGTACGAGCTCTCGTATGAAGGTCAGAAATTACTTATTTTGCTTGTTTCTTCGAGCCAAGGTTAGTGGGTCATATTTTGACGTTCGTTTGCACTTCGATGTTTATTATTTACCTTTGAATCCTCCAATCCAATAAACTTTGTAATTCTTCATGTTTTATTTTATTCCTTATGCCCAGTTGGGTACACAGACTACAATCATATACTGAACCGTGTTCTTTTTATCGTGTGAGTTATTTTCGTAGTGGTCTGGACCTAGTGTGGTGACATGTACGGTATGGTGCCAACCGTATGCAAATCCACACAAGCCGCTCGGGCACTTCGATTCAACAAAGTCTTCAACTACAGTTGCCCGATTCTACCAGGCCATATCACAAATGTTGATGAAGCGTAGGTCCATGTCCATTTTAAAAGAGAGGTTATTCACACCTCATTAGTAAAAAGTTTTATTACCCTTGCTTATATTTAATCTTGGGGAGGTAACCACTTTCCATACTCTCCTTTAATAATCTACACTTTCTCTTTTCGTTTCATGATTTTCTTGAGATTAGTTCTTGCAAAGTTCTAAACTTGCGGAAGTTATTTTTGCATGTGTAGAGTTTTGTGCAATGATCTTCATCTTATGAATACTTTGCAATCATGTGTCCCACTATTTATTATGCTTGCTTAAGTATGATTGCTATTTGTATAAGGGAATCACTTGCTCAAGTTAGGCCCCATATTGCCAAGTTAATTGTTTTTATGCACTTTGTTCAAGTTTTTGCTTAGCGTGGGAACAATCTTGTGATCCTCCGAAAGACATTCCACAATCTCTACTTTAAAATAATGATGATGATAGTTGAATAAAAAGTTTGACACAGTTAGAATTGTTTCAAAAGAAAAGGTTATGGAGTAGCTTAACCCCATGGTGTTTGATATAATAGACTCAATTTCCCTTGTGAATAAACTTGTACAGAGGAACTTAGTTGAGAAGTGATTGAAATTGTGCCAAAATATGTGTTGCAATACAAGGCGCTTCAGCTTCTCGTTGGTTCCATGGCCTTGTTGCTACATGCTGCTTTTATGTCGTGTAAATGTGACTTCGTCACCTCTCTTGATGTTATGCTGAGAACTCCGCTGGCCAATAAATGATCCACCAGAGTTTTGGCTCAGATTTCGGCTATAAGTTTGTTAATGTTCGTAGTGGCAACACTGCAGCAAATATTATTCGGCTTTTCTCTTGAGTGAGTGTGGTATGTGGTAATAAATGAGTACAGATCGCAAGATCTCGAAAGATACAACATATTGGTCCATAGTACTCAAACTTAAGCCACTGCAAAACTCAAGCATCATATTTCGTTGGCATGATCCCATCGCCTGACAATAAAAGTTTTAGCAAACAATGATTGAAGTATGTGGCTGAGAGCCTTGAGTTGAGAATGTTAGTGGGCATGGATGAAAAACTCCATATCTTGACTTTTTGACAACTCTCTATGTTCAAGTTTGTTTAAAAATAAAAGAAATAAAAAGAAATGAATAAGCTAATAAGTAAGAGGGTCCAAATATTTGTTTACATGCTAGGTTAAACTTTGACAAGGGGCATAGACATTTTTACTAAAGCTCTAGTGGTTTGGTTATCAGAATGTATATATGTTACCTAGTTGAGCATGTGATACCTTGTACAAATATGTTCTATCTTGCTTATAGCTTGCATAAAAGACAAGGATACGCCTTTGGGCAATATTGTGATTGACGAGCTAGGTGGATAACTTTGGTTTATAAACCTGTTTGCTTGAGAATGAGCAAGGTTTAAGCTTGGGGATGTTGATGAGTGGATTTCATGCATATTATTTAGAGTATATTCTAGTGCGAAAATCCCTCATATCATATCCATCTAGCACTTATTCATGTCTCCAATGCATATTTTTGGTATTTACTTGTTTTACCAAGTTCATTGCACACTTTTTATTTTTATTTAGTTTTTATTTTTTTTTCTTTGTTTTGTGGTCTTTGTAAGTGTGTTGACGTGTTCATGGACTTGGAACATCAAAAGAATCAGGCTAGATCAAACAGGAGAAGTACCAGGCACCAGATCAAGGCCCTTTGGAGAGTTTGATTATTTTTCATTTATCAAAGTGTCCAAAATGAAGATCCAAGGCAACAAACGCATATGGATTTTTTCTAGCAATCCAACGAGCCTAAAAACGTCAAAATCGGAGTTCATGTGAAGAAATGGCGACCAAAATACGAAGCAGCCCCCGAAGTCCAGAGTGAAAGATGGCCTTTCATACGACTGGAGCCACCCGTTTGAGCGGTTGTTTGAGCTCCAGACAACCACGAAAATTGGTCAGAACTTTCCAAATTTTGCTCCAATTTCATCGTTGTATTTCCTACGAGATCCTTGATGACCAAGGCTTCTATTAGACGTGGATTTGGCTCCCCTTGAGCCCTTGGATGAAATGGAGGAGGCTAGATCAACGGAGGAGACCTGAGGAGGACTCCTATATGAAGACCTCCAACCTTAGCCGCCGGCATACACCATCTCCATCCTCCACAAGTCTGATCTACGGCCACCACATCTCCATTTCAGCAACTCCACCATAGAGAGAAGGGTCAAGCCAAGGAAGAAGGAAGGGAGGAGGCGCCCCCTACACCCGGCGTCGGCCGGAGGGCCGGTGCCCTCTCCATCGCCACCACCACCATGCTCCTCGCCATCTCCAACATCATGTTGGCTTATAACTTGTCTCAATCCTCTATGTACTCCATCTACATGTTTGAGTGGATTACTAGTTCTTGGGGAATGGGATGAACTCTGGTTTGTACTAGCACCGAATAATTTTGCGCGATATGAAATAAGATTTTCATGTATTGTTAATGTTCTTCGTGATGTTGGGTGAAGTCCACCAACATTTTCCATTTGTACTCAAGGATATTACTATTGGATGAAGTAGAGAGCGGAGAAAGCAAGTGATAGCAGAATCTCTAGGGAAAATGGAGGAGAAAAAGTGACAATAGTATCCTCTACCTATCCCGTCTCTACCAATTCGATATGGCACAAAGTCTACCACGAGTAGAATGTGTTCTACACCAGGCTCCACCCACAAATAACTACATGAAAAGTGGCTTCAGTATCCGTAGGACGTGCGGGTAGTAATGATTCTGAACGCCTCGAGAACGCCTTTTATTCAAGTATTGCCCCCTTATTTTATTCAATGTTTTGTTTATGTTTCTACTTTGCTTAGTTATTTAGACAAAGCCACCCTTATTATTGTTCCGTTAACAACCTACGAATAGACTATTTCTACATAATGGTCTGGGTGTGAACGTAGTCGCGTGTGCGAGGATGTAGCTGCGGGGTTGGTAGTTACCAATGCAACCACCGCTCCCTGTGGGATCGACATACTCTACTTAGCACGAATTGCAATAGCCCTGTGCCTTGCAGGCAAGCAGTGCTCTCCCATCTAGTTCATATCTGTAATCATGCATCACACAAGGCATCCATTGTAAGACATATTGCAATCAATCAATCTCAATATATGTCCTTAAATGTTTTCTTCACGCGATCTGATCTCCATGTGTGAGTAGTTCAGTAAGGTATGGGTTGAGGCGTGAGCCTTGCAACCCGAGGTATTTTGTTGAGGGGATCAATGGAAGACTTTGACATAACGTCTCGTATGTGTGAAATAAAAAATTTCCGTGAAGATGTCTCTTGTCTTGTCCGCGATCTTCATCCTTGCAGGTACCCAGGATCATGGAGATCGAGCACCACTGAGGTTAGGAGCAAGGAGACCGTGAAGTGTTATACCAAACACCGGTGACAGTAAGGTTTAGTAGGGTAACATGGATCATATCCTTGGGGATAGATGAGGTGTAGTCATTAAACGCCCAAAGCTCTTATGTGATTTTATTATCTTAATTATCGAGGCAACCCCGCATGATGGATAGGGCCTGCGGTAGGGCAACTGATTCTTCATGCAGGACTCGTGCCGGTCAAGATGTTATTTGGACACATCCCCACTTCGATCTATAACAAGCACATCTCGATGGGTGACTTCTAGCGCAGAAAATAATATCCTATTTGATCCCAGAGCAAATACAAGGTTGTAAGCATAAGACCTCATACCCGTACCTCTCTTTATTATAAGTGTTTTGAATCACTATTTGCTTGTTGATCCGGTCAAAAACTAGAATTGACACTTTGACAAAAGCTTGCTAGAGACCATTGCTTCAAGGGAATCTTCTTTTCGTGGGTTCAATAACCCAGGGACACCTCTGAGGAAATAGGTGTGGGATACTCTTTTCTGTTCCAATACCGGATCAATAAAAGGAGGTATCAAGCCCTTGTTCTGGCGCCGTTGTTGGGGAGGAGTTTAACATTCCTATCTTTGTGCTAGAGTATTTGTTAAAGTTAATTTTGAGTTTCAGTTTTTACTTTTCTGTTTTAAGTTTAAGTTTTATTCTTGTTGCAAGTCTTGTCAGTTGAAAAACAAAAGGATTACTATGGCTCGTAATCTTGGGAGTTTTGCTACTCCTAGCATCAACTTTATGCGTGAACCTATAGCACAACCTTAGGTAGCAGCTATTGAGTATGAGATTAAACCGAACTTAGTTTCCATGGTTCAACATGACCAATTTGGAGGATCTGCTTCTGAGGATGCCGGTATGCACTTACACAATTTCACTGATTTGTGCAACATGACACGCATGAAGGATTATGATTCCGACACTCTGAAATTGCGTCTATCTCCTTTCTCTTTGAGAGGAAAAGCTAAGGAATGATGACAGTATCCTGGATAGGTGGTACCAACCTAGTTGACCTACTATCTGTGGGCCGAGTGTCGTGGTACTAAGACTGACAGTAGAATAGGGGGTAGGTATGGAGAGGCAAGATCCTAGCTATGGAGTAGTTGTATACGCAAGCGATTTACGAGTTCGAGCCCTTCTCGGAGGAAGTAACAGCCCTACGTCTCGAAGCCCGGAGGCGGTCGACTGGATTATATGCGTATGAGTTACAGGGGTGCGACCCCTTCTGCCAGTGGAGGGGGTGGCTTATATAGAGGATGCCAAGACCCCAGCCAGCCCACGTAGCGGAGGGTTTAAAGTACATTAAGGCCGGGCGTTACTGGTAACGCCTTACATAAAGTGTCATCATGACCATAAAGACTACTTAATTATAGACCGTTTGGATATAGAGTGTCTCTTGAACTCCTGGTGGTCGAGTGAGTCTTCATGGTCGAGTGTCTCCAAGTCCGTCGAGTGGAATCCCTCTAGGTCGACTGGAAGACAGTTTCTGCTAAAGATGTCCTTGGGGAGGGTACCTTAGACAGGTTCATGACCCTATCCTAGGTACATGACTTCATCATTAGCCCCCGAATGGATTGAGGTTTGAGTGAGGAAGGAGTTGATAATCTTTCCGACCTGTTTTCTGGTGTTGTGAATGTGTCTTACTCTGGATCAATGACTTTTTAGTGATGGTGTCAACTTCTCTTTCAGTCGCCTTGATCCATTCTTTATATCTGTCGAGTGAACTTTATGACCTTGGAGATTTCCGAGCGACGGATCGCAGGAGATCTTCCGTCTGACAAGTTGCTCTGCTGTAAGCGGATTTAGTGGGATCCAAATTTTGGGAAGCGTGTGAAGCGGAGAAGACCGCGGTACTCGGATGGGATAAGGCAGAGATGCCTTGATTTCCACGCCGCCTTTTTCGCCACGTATCGCTCACGCGACTATTTCGGGATTTGACAGGATTGCCCGGGCCTACCAGTCAGCCACTCGGGAGCGACTCCATATAAGGCACCGGGCGAGGGTTTTTCAACAGTGCGCCCCCATTTTCCCCTCCTCCATCTTCAGATTCATCGGCCTCGCTCGCCACCTGCTCCGTGCTACTGCTCTGTGCCTGCTTCCCCGGTGACAATGGTGAAGCAGAAGATGGCGGCTTTGGAGCGGGCGAAGAAGGCGACGGCGAAGGCGAAGGGAAGAGCGACCAGTCGGGCTAGATCCTCATCGCGGTCCCACCTGCCACAAGGTTGGATCCATGGGGATTGGATCCGCTCGACCATCACCCAGAAGGATCTCGACGATCTGGCGAACGAAGGGTTGATCGAGCATGGGGCGGCTAGGCTTCCGGGGACGGAGTGGCAGCCTCAGCCTCAGGAGGGTGAGTGTGTCCTTTTAGCCACCCATGTCGACTGTGGGTTTTCTCTTCCGCCGCATCTTTTCTTTCGGGGGTTTCTGAACTTCTTCGGGGCACAACTCCACCACTTCACACCCAATTCCATTGCCTATCTCGCCGCTTTCGTGTCTTTGTGCGAAAACTTTTTGGGTTGTCGGCCGCACTTGGGCCTTTTCAAACACATATTCACCTGTCGCACTCAGACGGTGAAAAAGGCTGATCCGAATGACAAGAGAACCCAAGTAATCCAGATATGTGGGGGTCTTGAGGTCCAGATGAGGAGTAAGAGCGCTTTTCCAGCTATGACCCTTCCCGAGTCAGTTAGAGGGTGGCAGTCGACTTGGTTCTACTGCCAAGACCAGTCGACGCCAGGGCAGTCGACTGGGCTCCCTCCCTTCTCCATGA
The DNA here is from genome assembly GCF_018294505.1 of Triticum aestivum. Classification (NCBI taxonomy): domain Eukaryota; kingdom Viridiplantae; phylum Streptophyta; class Magnoliopsida; order Poales; family Poaceae; genus Triticum; species Triticum aestivum. The sequence continues at coordinate 719,786,316 of NC_057810.1, read as the reverse complement.
GTCGAGCGAACAAACCGTCTTCTCTGAAAGTGCTTCCGGAGGAGAAGGCTCAGGTAAAAATGTTGATGGAGCGCGTAGTCCAGCTCATTCGTGACGGGGTCACCGGCATGGACCTCCTAGAGGTTTTCCTTCGACGGCGCATTCAGCCACTTCAATACCGAGGTCACCCGATGTGGTTGTATTCTGGTACCGAAGACACCACTCGAGTCCACCCAGAGGAGGTCGACGACGCCACACTAGAGAGGTGGATGACTGCCATCACAAGGAATAAAGATAACCCTCATGGGGCTAGGAGGATCCCGCCACTCGACCAGTATTACGAAGCAGACAAGGTATGACCACTTGTCTCCAACTATAATCATGCTTCGTCCATTCTGTTTTGCTGCGGATCAGTCGATTGACTTCTGTCTTGTTTGTTGTCTTTCAGGCTACCACTGAGTTGTATTCGATGCCCAATGGGGCGCAAGCACAGACCGAGGAGGAGGAAGGAAGTAGAGGTGAAAGTCAAGAGGAGTGGAATCGGATGGCGATGAGGGTGATGAAGATGGTGATTCCGATGAGGAAGAGGAGGAGGAAGTCGCGCCTCCCCGTTCTGAAAGAAGATCCAAGCTTGCCCATGACCCTGCAGTCGAGCGCGGCAAGGGGACCACGCCTATTGTGCAGTCGACCAAGCGTCCTCAGACGACCTCTCCGGCGCCGACTGAGAAAGCGCCGAAGCAATCTCGAGTGGCGCCGTCGAAGCCGACGAAGGCCTTGCCGAAGATGAAGATGTTGATTCCCACTATTTCTGGGTAATGACGTAACTTGTGTCTTCTTGTTTCTTATGAATTCATTCTTGGTCGATTTGCTCGCTGACCGACTGATTTCTGGAACTGCAGTGCTGCAACTTCTGAGACCTCGACCAAACCTGAAGATCAAGAGATGGAGGATGTTGTCACTTCCAACCCTAGTATGACCTTTGTAGTTTCGTTTTCAGTCGATAGGATCTTCATTTTTAACTTCGAATCTTTTTCTGCAGCTCCACCTAATATCGTCATTGATCTTCTTGATGATGATGACGAGGAACCACTGAGGCAGAGGAGGAATAGGAGAGCGTCTGCTGACAAGACAACTGGGGTCATATCAGCACCTGAGACGTTGGTTGCGGAGGGGGACAACATCACTCGGCCTACCGTATCCTTTGCGGTGCCGCTAACGAGTGCTCGCCGTTCATCGTCGAGTGCTGATCAACCTTCACTTTTCTCTACCCACCACGTCCCAGAGGACCAAGCAAGCGCTGCCAAAGAAGCCATACGCCAGGCGGGGGTTATGATGGAGCAAGTGAAGGCGATCCAAGACGCCAGTCAAGCGGCTTATGACACCAGTTCAGCCCTTCAGAGCAATGTTCAGGTTGGTCGATCACCGCCTGTTCTGTTAGGATATGATACCTGAAAACTTTTCTTTCTGAAAATCTTAGTATCTGTCGTACACCCACTGGGTGCGTCGGTTGAATATCTGGATCGGTGGGGGCATGCTGAGTGCACCCACTGGGTGTAGTCCCCAAGGCTATGGTGGACTGCTGGCAGTCGACCATAGTCTTAATGCCTTGAACTTTTCCTCATTGCTTGTTTTACTCGATCTGGTCGATTGGAATCATAAACCGGTGGGAGTACGCTAAGTGCACCCACTGGGTGTAGTCCCCGAGACTATGGTCGACTGCTGGCAGTCGACTACGGTCTGAAGAACACACACACATTTTTTTTTGGAACTGTGACTAACTGTTGGTGGTTAGCCTTTCTGCCTTTTTTGGCCGACTGATCGACACTAGCTGATAGAACCAGTGGGGGCACGCTGAGTGCACCTACTGAGTGTAGTCCCCGAGACTACAGTTGAATGTTTAGGTTCGGCTGTAGTCTTAGAAATACTATGCTTTTTCTCTTAGTCACTCGGAAGTGACCTATTTTTGATGTTTGTCGATTGATCCTTCGCAGAAATCTTGCGAGCTTGCAACTTGTTATACTGAATTGGAGAACAAGCATATCCAGCTTGAACTTGATTTGAAGCTTGTCCAGGAGAACTTCACGAAGGCGAAGGAGGAGGCAAAAGGTATGTTTGGTGAGACCCTCGACGACTGCTTTTGTTCCTTGATCGCTCCCGAGCTTGATCTCACTGTTATTTTGCAGACAAACTGAGGGATTCTTTGAAGAAGAAGGATCTTGAACTCGTTGAGGCGTAGAAAGCAGCTTCGGAAAAGACCAAACTCGCAGAAGAAAAGTTGGCTTCCATCAGCAAACTTGAAGAGGACAATACCAATCTGAAAGCTGCTCTCGACACGGCCAACAAGTATGCCAGTCGACTGAAGAGTGACAAGTTGGCCTTGAGTGATAAGGCTAGTGAGCTGGCTAGAAAGAAGAACGACTTAGAGATTTATCTGGGGGGGCTCTCCAAGAAGTTGTTCCTCATGCTCGAAGGTAACCCCTTATATCCGACTGGTAACACTGACTTATTGTAGAAATGTTGGCTTATCCTTGGATCGTATCCGCAGAATTCAGCCAAAACTTTGAGGAGGAGACTAGTCGAGTGGAGACTGGCTTGCATCCCATCAACTCTCCTATGAAGGATGAAGCCGCCATGAACGTGCTCCGACTCGAGTCTCGTGTTACTGCTGTGGTCGACTATATTGCAAGGCTGAAGGTTGCAACATCGCGCATCGACACGGTACTCTGGCCAAGAGAAACACTTCAGAACGACCTCGAGTCTCTGATGACTCGACTGAATGAAGTTCCAAGTCGAGTGCAAGAATGGGAGAAGTCTTCTGCCAGGTGCAGTGCCGACGATGCTCTATCTCTGGTCCGTGTTCACTGTAAGGATGCGCGAGAGGACAAGCTGGCAGCTCTCAAGGTGTCCAATACCAAGAAGCATGACTTCCGATCCTTCATGGAGACCTTCATCGCTGCTGCCACTCGGATCGTTGATGTAATTGACCTGGACGAGTTCGTTGCGCCTTCCAGCCCTCCAGAGGAGGGGTAAAAAACTTCTCTGCTTGATGCTTTAAATTTGCCTCGGTATGCCGAGTGATTTTTGTAACCGATAAACTTTAACAGGCTTAGCGCCTGAGCACTTCTGGTTCCGTAAGACATCATCTGAACTTGGATTTGATGTTGAATATGTTTGCATCTGCCTCCGAATGAACATTGTCTTTCGCTTGGTCTATATGTTGTTGTTTGAAATGCTCTTTTCCAGGTAAGGATGAAGCACAGATTGCAATCGACTTGTGCCTCATCATACTTAGGCGAGCACTGGGCTGCAGCTAAGCCCCCGAGTGGGAGGTCTGGTCTCCACTCGGTAGGATTTTCAAAAACTTAGGCGAGCACTGGGCTGCAGCTAAGCCCCCAGGTGGGAGGTCTGCTCTCCACTCGGTAGGATTTTCAAAAACTTAGGCGAGCAACTAGGCTGCAGCTAAGCCCCCGAGTGGGAGGTCTGCTCTCCACTCGGTAGGATTTTCAAAAACTTAGGTGAGCACTGGGCTGCAGCTAAGCCCCCGAGTGGGAGGTCTGCTCTCCACTCGGTAGGATTTTCAAAAACTTAGGCGAGCACTGGGCTACAGTTAAGCCCCCGAGTGGGAGGTCTGCTCTCCACTCGGTAGGATTTCCATGGTGTACCTCTGAAGAAGAAGGTAACAGTCGACCTGCACCTCGTCCTCCTTGCGGGTCGCACGTTGTATTTGTGGCGTAGCTCGGAAGGAGAGGGTAGCAGTCGACCTGCACCTCGTCCTCCTTGTGGAGTGCATGTTGTATTTGTGGCGTAGCTCAGAAGGAGAGGGTAGCAGTCGACCTGCACCTCGTCCTCCTTGCGGAGCGCATGTTGTATTTTTGGCGTAGCTCGGAAGGAGAGGGTAGCAGTCGACCTGCACCTCATCCTCCTTACGGAGCGCATGTTGTATTTGTGGCGTAGCTTGGAAGGAGAGGGTAGCAGTCGACCTGCACCTCGTCCTCCTTGCGGAGCGCATGTTGTGTTTGTACTTAGGCGAGCGCTATGCTGCAGCTAAGCCCCCGAGTGGGAGGCTGGCTCACCACTCGGCAGGATTTTGTTTAACTTAGGCGAGTACTTGGACTGCAGCTAAGCCTCCGAGTGGAAGGCTGGCTTGCCACTCGGTAGGATTTCGTTTAACTTAGGCGAGTACTTGGACTATAGCTAAGCCTCCGAGTGGAAGGCTGGCTTACCACTCAGTAGGATTTTGTTTAACTTAGGCAAGTACTTGGACTGCAGCTAAGCCTCCGAGTGGAAGGCTGGCTTACCACTCGGTAGGATTTTGTTTAACTTAGGCGAGTACTTGGACTGCAGCTAAGCCCCCGAGTGGGAGGTCTGCTCTCCACTCAGTAGGATTTTCAAAAACTTAGACGAGCACTGGGCTGCAGCTAAGCCCCCGAGTGGGAGGTCTGCTCTCCACTCGGTAGGATTTCCGTGGCGTACCTCTTAAGAAGAAGGTAACAGTCGACCTGCACCTCGTCCTCCTTGCGGGTCGCACGTTGTATTTATGGCATAGCTCGGAAGGAGAGGGTAGCAGTCGACCTGCACCTCGTCCTCCCTGCGGAGCGCATGTTGTATTTGTGGCGTAGCTCGGAAGGGGAGGGTAGCAGTCAACCTGCACCTCGTCCTCCTTGCGGAGCGCACGTTGTGTTTGTACTTAGGCGAGCGCTATGCTGCAGCTAAGCCCCCGAGTGGGAGGCTGGCTCACCACTCGGCAGGATTTTGTTTAACTTAGGCGAGTACTTGGACTGCAGCTAAGCCTCCGAGTGGAAGGCTGGCTTGCCACTCGGTAGGATTTCGTTTAACTTAGGCGAGTACTTGGACTGCAGCTAAGCCTCCGAGTGGAAGGCTGGCGTACCACTCGGTAGGATTTTGTTTAACTTAGGCGAGTACTTGGACTGCAGCTAAGCCTCCGAGTGGAAGGCTGGCTTACCACTCGGTAGGATTTTGTTTAACTTAGGCGAGTACTTGGACTGCAGCTAAGCCTCCGAGTGGAAGGCTAGCTTACCACTAGGTAGGATTTTGTTTAACTTAGGCGAGTACTTGGACTACAGCTAAGCCTCCGAGTGGAAGGCTGGCTTACCACTCGATAGGATTTTGTTTAACTTAGGCAAAACGGATTCGCAGCTAAGCCCCCGAGTGGGAGGCTGGCTCACCACTCGGTAAGGATTTTTTTACAGACTTAGGCGAAATGGATTCGCAGCTAAGCCACCCACTGGGGGACTGCTTTATGAGGACAAAAGTAACAACAATCACTGGGAAAATTATAAAGCTCTTGTCTTTGATAAATAAACTACAGAAGTACTTTTATTACAACTCATCCGAGTGAATACTTAAGTATAAAAGGGCGGAGTAGCTCCGCGTTCCACGCTCGGGGCTCGTCAATCTGGTGCTCGACATTGTAAAGGCAGTATGCTCCATTGTGGAGAACCTTGGTGACGATGAAGGGACCTTCCCAAGTAGGAGCGAGCTTGTGTGGCTTCTGCTGATCCACTCGGAGAACCAAATCTCCCTCCTGGAAAGCTCGGCTCTTCACATTTTTGGCATGGAAGCGACGCAAGTCCTGCTGATAAATGGTCAATCGGATCAAGGCCATCTCTCTTTCTTCTTCTAGAAGGTTGACTGCGTCCTGCCGGGCTTGCTCGGCTTCAGCTTCGGTGTAGAGTTTGACTCGGGGCGCGTTGTGAAGCAGGTCACTTGGCAAGACTGCTTCAGCTCCGTAAACCAGGAAGAACGGAGTTCTCCCAGTCAACCGGTTGGGTGTGGTCCTTAATCCCCAAAGTACCGACGGAAGTTCATCGACCCATGCGCCAGCTGCGTGCTTGAGATCACGCATTAATCAGGGTTTCAACCCTTTGAGAATTAAGCCATTTGCTCGTTCTGCCTGTCCATTCGACTGGGGGTGAGCGACCGAAGCATAGTCGAATCGTGTACCCTGAGATGTGCAGAAGGCTCTGAATTCCTCAGAATCGAAGTTTGACCCATTGTCTGTGATGATGCTGTGTGGAACTCCATATCTGAATATCAACTCACTGATGAAGCTGGCGGCAGTGCCGGCATCAAGATTTTTTATGGGCTTAGCCTCGATCCATTTGGTGAACTTGTCGACTGCTACCAGCACATGGGTGAAGCTGCTTTTGGCTGTTCTTAGTGGTCCAACCATATCCAAACCCCATACAGCGAAAGGCCAGACGAGTGGAATGGTCTTCAAGGCTGAGGCGGGCTTATGTGACACATTGGAGTAAAATTGACATCCTTCACACTTGTCGACTATCTCCTTTGCCATTTCATTCGCTCTTGGCCAGTAAAATCCCGCTTGGTATGCTTTAGCCACAATGGTCCGAGAGGACGCATGATGGCCACAGGTCCCCGAGTGGATATCGTCAAGGATTATCCGACCTTCTTCTGGCGTTATACACTTCTGCCCTACTCCAGTCGCGCTTTCTCTGTACAACTGTCCCTTTATCACGGTAAAGGCCTTAGATTGGCGGACGATCTGTCGAGCCTCTTCTTCGTCCTCTGGGAGTTCTTTCTTCAAGATATACGCGATGTACGGCACTGTCCAGTCGGGAGTGATGACCAATGCTTCCATGATCAGGTCGACCACCGCTGGAACTTCTACTTCAGTCGGATCTGTAGCACTTTTTGGCTGTGGAGCTTCTTCGGTAAAAGGATCTTCCTTAACTGATGGAGTATGGATATGCTCCAAGAACACATCACTGGGGATGGCTTCCCTCTTAGAACCTATCTTCACCAAATCATCAGCCGCTTGATTCTTTAGTCGGGGTATATGATGGAGCTCTAACCCCTCAAATTTCTTTTCAAGCTTCCTTACTGCATTGCAGTATCCAGTCATGGCTGGGCTTCTAACGTCCCACTCCTTCATCACCTGATTGACCACCAAATCTGAGTCGCCATAGACCATAAGGCGACGGACGCCGAGTGAAATGGCCATGCGCAACCCATACAAAAGCGCCTCGTATTCTGCTTCATTGTTGGAGGAATCAAAATGAATCTGGAGCACATATCTGAGCTTATCTCCTCGGGGGGAAACCAATACAACCCCAGCACCGGAACCATTTAACATTTTAGAACCATCAAAGAACATGGTCCAGTGCTCCGAGTGAACTTGAGTCGGCTGCTGTTGTTCAATCCACTCGGCAATGAAATCTGCTATTGGTTGGGACTTAATGGCTTTCTTTGCCTCAAACTTGATATCAAGGGGAAGGAGTTCAATTGCCCATTTTGCCACTCGACCAGTTGCATCTCTGTTATGCAAAATCTCTGACAGTGGGGCGTCACTGACGACTGTAATGGAATGATCAGAGAAATAATGAGCAACCTTCTTCGTGGTCATGTAAATCCCATACACAAGCTTCTGATAATGAGGGTATCTTTGCTTCGATGGGGTCAATACTTCGGAGAGATAGTATACAGGGCGCTGAACTTTGAAGGCTTTCCCTTCTTCTTCCCGCTCGACCGTAAGCACGGTACTGACGACTTGTCCTGTGGCTGCAATGTAAAGCAACAAAGGCTCTTTGCTGATTGGAGCAGCAAGCACCGGCTGGGTGGAGAGCAGAGCTTTTAGCTCTGCAAACGCTGCATCAGCTTCTGGAGTCCACTCGAACTTGTCAGATTTCTTCATCAGTCGGTAAAGAGGCAACGCCTTTTCACCGAGGCGAGAAATGAATCGACTTAACGCGGCCAAGCATCCAGTAAGCTTCTGGACATCGTGCACACGCACAGGGCATTTCATCCGGAGTATCGTACCAACTTTTTCTGGGTTGGCGTCGATTCCTCGTTCGGAAACGAGAAAACCGAGTAACTTTCCGCCAGGAACTCCGAATGTGCACTTTGATGGATTAAGCTTGATATCGTACCTCCTGAGATTGGCAAATGTTTCAGCAAGGTCAGTCAACAGGTCGGAACCCTTCCGTGATTTGACCACAATATCATCCATGTATGCTTCCACGTTCCGACTGATTTGAGTGAGTAAACACTTCTGAATCATCCTCATGAATGTGGCTCCGGCATTCTTGAGGCCGAATGGCATGGTGACATAGCAGAAGCACCCGAATGGAGTGATGAAAGCTGTTTTGATCTCATCGGGTCCATACAGACGGATCTGATGGTACCCGGAATAGGCATCTAAAAAATATAATCTCTCACATCCCACAGTCGAGTCGACAATTTGGTCGATGCGAGGGAGAGGAAAATGATCTTTCAGGCAGGCCTGATTGATATGTTTGAAATCAATGCACATGCGAAGTGACTTGTCCTTCTTGGGGACCATGACAACATCGCGAGCCACTCGGAGTGGTAAATCTCTCGGATAAACTCTACTGCCAGGAGCCGAGCCACCTCCTCGCCAATGGCCTTTCTCTTCTAGATGGCGGACCGTCGAAGATGTTCCTTCACAGGTTTTATCTTTGGGTCGACTCGTACGCGGTGCTCAGGCAACCCCCTGGGAACACCCGGCATGTCAGCAGGCTTCCATGCGAAGATGTCCCAGTTCTCACGGAGGAACTGGATGAGCGCTTCTTCCTATTTGGAGTCGAGTGTTGTGGAGATATGAGTCAGAGCAGCATTGGGGTCGGTCGGGTGGATGTGAATCGGCTTGGTCTCACCAGACGACTGAAACGCTGATTCGGTAGCAAGCTTCTTGGCTCACAACAAATCACTCGGATCTGCGGTTTTCTGATATTCCTGTAGCTCTACTACCGCCATCTGAGCATCGGCGATCTTTGAGCCTTTCTGAAAGCACTCTTCTGCCTTTTTCCGATTGCCAGTGATGGTGATCACCCCTTTGGGACCAGGCATCTTCAATTTGAGGTACACGTAACATGGTCGAGCCATGAATCGTGCGTAGGCTGGCCTGCCTAAAATGGCGTGATAAGCACTCTGGAAATCCACAACTTCAAATGTTAACTTTTCTTCGCGGAAATGCTTCGAATCACCGAAAACCACATCGAGAGCTATTTGGCCGAGTGACTCAGCTTTCTTCCCAGGAATGACTCCATGGAAACTCATGTTGCTAGAACTGAGTCTGGACATCGGAATGCCCATTCTCTTTAGCGTCTCCGCATACAGTATATTCAATCCACTAACACCATCCGTCAGTACCTTAGTCAGTCGAGTGCCTTCGACTACGGGGTCGACCACCAAAGCTTGCCTCCCATGGGTGGCTATGTGCGTCGGATGATCGGACTGGTCGAATGTGATGGCGGTCTGAGACCATTTCAGATAACTGGGCGTTGCCGGAGCAACCATATTTACCTCACGGTTGATAACTTTCAGTCGACTTTTGCTCTCAACATCAGCAAAATCATCAGAGTGGAATTGACATGGGGATATTCTTCATCACTGCCCTCTTTGTCCTCAGCCTTGTCCGACTCCTTCTCCTTATTCTTGGACTGTTTTCCTTGAAACTGCTGGATTAAGAGTCGGCACTGGCGAGTGGTATGTTTTGGGTAGATGAAGTTACCCGCCTCATCTTTCTTCGTGTGGATATGGCATGGCAAATCCATCACGTCATTTCCTTCCTTGTCTTTCACCTTCTTGGGGTTCCAGGATCGTTTGGGTTTCCCTTTAAACTTGCCCTGAGTCACGGCCAAGGCTTCTCCAGGAGCAGCGGGTTCGGCTTTCCGCTTCTACTTCCGACTGTAATTTCCTTTTTTCCGACTGGCTTAGCTTGTACTTCCCACTCTGGAGTCGATCCTCTTCTTCACCATTGGCATACTTGGTGGCGATCTCCATCATTCGACTCAGGGTCATGTCTCCGGTCCGACCAAACTTCAAACCATTGGCATACTTGGTGGTGATCTCCATCATTCGACTCAGGGTCATGTCTCCGGTCCGACCAAACTTCAAACTCAACTCTTTGTTCTTAACGCCTTCCTTGAAGGCACATACTGCTTGGTGAACAGACACGTTTTCCACTGTATGATGCAACGTGATCCACCTCTGGATGTAATCTCTCAAGGTCTCATTCGACTTTTGCACGCAAACTTGCAGCTCGGTCAAACCAGCTGGTCGCTTGCAAGTTCCTTCAAATGTCCTGACAAACACTCGGGCAAGATCCTCCCAAGTGTAAATGTTGCTAGGCGCCAATTGATTCAGCCAGGCTCTGGCCGATACCTCCAACATGAGTGGTAGGTGTTTCATGGCCACTTCATCATTGCCACCGCCAATCTGGACAGCCACTCGGTAGTCCTCAAGCCAAGTATCTGGCTTGGACTCACAGGTGAACTTACTCACCCCAGTCGCCAACCTGAAGTTGGGAGGGATCACTGCGGCCCTGATGGCTCTGCTAAAACACTCTGGCCCTGAAACATGAACCCTGCTGCTGGTGGGCACGTCTCTGTCATGGCCTTCTCGGTGAGCTCTGTTCCGGTCGACCAGACCTTGCACGATAATGGATCTCGCATCAAAGCCTGGTTCCCTAGGGTCAACCAGAGCTCTTCGACCAACCTGTGCTGGCGTCTGTCATCTTGTTGCCGAGGAGCGTAAGACCCACCTCTCGGGGGAGGAGTGGGCACTCGACGCCGATCATCGCGATCGAATCGGTCATCATATGGATCACGTCGACCCCCACGTCCCTCACGCTGCGGAGGCGATCTTGGGCTATGAGCCGACTGAATAGTATTCGCAGCGACGGATCGACTGTGAATCCTATTGCTGACTGTGATACGGCTGAATTCTGATCTCCTGCTGCCCGGAGCAAATCCCTAATTTGCATCAAGCCTCTGCCAGCCTCTGATTGAGAGGGTTGAATCGACCCCGCTATCCGGGTTGCAGCTGCTAGATTCTGAATTGGGGTTCGGTATACCTGAGTCGTGGCGGAAAGAGTTGACGTCGACTGGAGTCTGGAACTCGTTGCCGCGCGCGCTCGTCGAGTGCTCGCTGGAGGTTCTCCAGTCAAGTGCGCTTAGCCAAGTTGGCTAAACGCGCATCCTCCAAGGCACGAGCCTCGGGGGTTTCTCCTATGATGGGAGTATGCAGAGCATCCATATTCCAGCGACAAAGCTCTTCTCTTTGCAGAGAAGTGAGTGGCTCGGGTTGATACTCCTCGTGGACCTGAGCGGGGTCGCCTCCGCCGTCCGCTCCATCGGTGCGAGGGAAGCCGGGAGGACTACGAGGCCCATTGACCATCAGGACCTCCGCCGCTGGATCACTGCTGTCGCATTCGGATGCGGTCTCTACGGAGCCAGTCGACAGATCGAACAGGCCGTAGAGAGATTCATCGGGCTCGATCGCCGCGACTTGGGTGGTGGCCGATTGGCGAGCGACTGCGTGTCTCAGCCACCGCTGAAGCCTCGACCGACCAGAACGCTTGCGCTGGCGGGAGACAGGGAGTGAGGACGACGCAGGAGTCGACCGATACGGGGCCAACGGTTGCCGCAGCAGGACGCCGCGGACACATGCGCGAAAGTGTGTCGCCCCGCGGACGGGAAGCGTGTCGATGTCGAGTGGAGTCTCCTGGAGCCAAGCGGAGTCGTCGGCGATGAACGTGAGCGCGCTGAGACGGATCTCGCGGCCCTCGACCAGAACTCCGCCAGAAACCATGATGAAGGCGATCGGAACAATTGCAACTTCTCCAATGAGTCGCTAAGACACCTGCCCCACGGTGGGCGCCAACTGTCGTGGTACTAAGACTGACAGTAGAATAGGGGGTAGGTATGGAGAGGCAAGATCCTAGCTATGGAGTAGTTGTATACGCAAGCGATTTACGAGTTCAGGCCCTTCTCGGAGGAAGTAACAGCCCTACGTCTCGGAGCCCGGAGGCGGTCGACTGGATTATATGTGTATGAGTTACAGGGGTGCGACCTCTTCTGCCAGTGGAGGGGGGTGGCTTATATAGAGGATGCCAAGACCCCAGACAGCCCACGTAGCGGAGGGTTTAAAGTACATTAAGGCCGGGCATTACTGGTAATGCCTTACATAAAGTGTCATCATGACCATAAAGACTACTTAATTACATACCGTTTGGATATAGAGTGGCTCTTGAACTCCTGGTGGTCGAGTGAGTCTTCATGGTCGAGTGTCTCCAAGTCCGTCGAGTGGAATCCCTCTAGGTCGACTGGAAGACGGTTTCTGCTAAAGATGTCCTTGGGGAGGGTACCTTAGACAGGTTCATGACCCTACCCTAGGTACATGACTTCATCACCGAGCTTATGATGCACCGATATCACAAGGAAGGACTTCGGAAGGCTCGAACCTTGGCGTGGTGAAGATGGACTCTGCCGAAGACTTGACGTGTTTCTCAAGGATGGCTTCAGTTATCGACGTGCTTATCCCCAGATGACAACCGACCATATGTAACCCTAGATACCCCCAACATCTATATAAGCTGAGGGGTTTAGTCCGTAGAGGTTAGATTTATCATTACTCATCTTAGGGTTAGAACGCAACACACAATCTCGAGGTAGATCAAGCATGTACTCGAAACACCATCATCAATATAATCGAAGCAGGGCGTAGGGTTTTACTTCTTGGAGAGGGCCAGAACCTAGGTAGATATTGTCCCCTTCGTCTATTGTCACCCGTCGATCCGAGATCCACAACTCGGGGCCCCTGATCCGAGGCCAATCGACTTTAGTATCGATATTGCTGTTTTCATTGAGAGCCTTGTTGTGCGATCGAAAAAAGATTGAAACTACTACTCAAACTTGTTTTGTTTTTTAGAGCATCTACAGGCACGGACAACAAATCTAGCCCCTCAAATGATCGCGGAAGCGCCCGAGTGGACAGGCACGTCCGCGGAAAGTGACCGGAAATTTTTCAAATTTCCCTGTATGCATCCGGACACCTCATAGTTCAATCATTAAAACCATACAAAGCATGGAAAAAACATCTAAGTACTACGTGGATCAATTAAAACCTACACTACACTACTTATAGTAGGAGATGTCCACGATCTCCATGGCCAAATTCGGGTACTGGCAACAGTTGCAACTCCAGCTCATACAGCTTCTCCGCATCGGCCTCCGCCTACTCCTCCGGCTCCAGTTTAGCAAAAAGCACGTCAATCGCCGCCTGTCCTTGCTGGATGAACGGTCGGTTGGCCTCGACATAGGCCTCATCCTGGATGGACGCTAGCTTGGGCGCCCTCGTACTCCACCATGGCGAAGCCAGCAACCGGCTTAGCTCCGCCGCCGCCTCCTCATCATCATCCTTATGCTCCGACTCCTCCTCCTCCTCCAGCTCCGCCTAGAGGCGCGAAGAGGGTGGGAGCGGATGTGGCTAGGGTTGGGACACCGTTCGGCTTAAACAGTCGGGCCTTGGCCCTTGGGCAGCGAGTCAGAGCAACGCCACACGACATTTGCACCCTCGCTGAAGGAGATACCCGCCAGACCGATGGGTTTCCGGGCATTTACACGAGGGATCCAACTGTCAGCACGACATGACGGACACGCTCGGGCCACCTCATATCAGTCGTATATTTGGATTGAATATGAGGTGTGCCGGTCAATCCGGACATTTGAGGCCAGTTTGAGACGCTCAGGTGGGCTGAGTTTTTTTACCGGTGAGATCGGGCTGACCGCACGGGCGTAGCTTCCGGCTGTTGATGATCTTAACTATTTTTTCTTGTGGGGTGTAGATGCTCTTAACTATGGCTGGCGGTGGCTACACGGGACACAAATTCGGTCCACAAACTTTATTTTAGGGAAAATTCGGTCCATACGAGCGGCATGGTTCTTAAACTGGCTGTCATTCTGCGGCCATGGAGCTGGCACTTTATTACAATGTAAAAGGACCAGGATTTACCGTGAGAATCTACTACTCGGTTGCCTCCTGGACTAGCCGGCCGGCCAGTCTGCCACTAGAGCGAAGAGATGCCCGACCAGCGCGTGTGGGGAAGAGGTCCCAGCCAGCAAGCAGCAAAGGCAGCAGCAGCGCGCCCATGTCATGACTTTTCCACCTCCCTGCGGCTTTATTTGCCTCTCGTCATTACTCCTTTCGATGCCTCGCCTGCGTCTGCGTGCGAGGATTCCCTGGCCGCGCCGCTCGGTCGGGCCAGTGTCACAGCACGGGACCCACACAGCCGGTCAGCAGGATGGGCGAGAAAGAGAATCCAACGGAGTGCTCCTCCTGTGACGCATCCACGTTTTCTTACCGTTGGTCGTCTCGTTGTTGGACGTGGACACTGAGCTCTGGCCGACGTTTTTTCATTTCTTTCGCAATATAAATATCTCTCGTCGAAGCTGCTGAGAGTTGCCTGGGGAGTTGCCGAGTTGGGCGCGGGACGGCACCGGATTGGCCACACCACGTCACCGATCCCGCGCGGCGCGCTCTCATTGGCTGGCTTGACGTGGTGTGCTTCCTCTGGCTGCTGCGTGTCCGTGTTTTCGTCGGTGGGACACTTCTTCTTTCGCAGCGATTTCGAGGAGTACGAAGTGCCGGGCGGCCACTGTACTGAGGGTGGCAGTACTTTTTTTTTTTTGCGGGAAGAGGGTGGCAGTACTTGTACGAGCCGCGTTTGTGTTAAAATATTTATTACCTTGGCCAAAATTTTGGTACAGTAAATTATGTTTATATTAACCTGTCTATGCTGATTAGGTTCTGGAGAAGTTCTGTCTCAACTACTACAACTTAACTCAAGACATTTATGTTGGGAAGGAGGAAATATATTACTAACATTGACCCTCTTAGCCCGAGAACGTTCGCCGGGTGACATTTGTGAACATTTTAATGGCACTTTTAATTGTGTGTGAACTGGTAGTTTTTTAGAACAACATTATATTTTGGGTGCTGATACATACTTTCCAACATTATATTTATGTTGGGCCGGTCAAGCTACAGCCACCCGATACATACTTTCCCAACCGTCTGATTACTTCGTTTCAAAAGTCAAACGCACAGGGAACAAGGAAAAAAGCCAGTGTGCGCACATGCCAGATCCCGAGCGCTCGCCGGCCGCCCGCCCTTCTCCTCGTCTTCCCGTGCTTGCTTGCAACCCTTGCCACCGCGTCCGTCACCCGCGCTCGCCTGCCGCTCGTGCACGGCACTTGCCTCGGATGCCTCCGCTTGCCATGGTTGCAACTCACACACAGGAGGGTTCCACCACGCTGTCATCATGGTTGCAGCGTCCCCAACGTCCCCGTCTCCGGCTCGCCGCCGTTGTTAACTTGTACCACCATGTCTAGCAAAAAAAGCAACAAAAACGTCAAGTGTTGGGTTGAAGCAAAAAGATTTGCCGGTTCCAGCAAAAAAAATAATGGTTCCAGCAAAAATCTTAGCAGCAGAAAAACTTCAGTAGTCAATTTGTAGCAAACAAATTAGTTAGTTCCAGCAAAAAGAAACGCTAGTTCGAACAAAAAATCATGCTGCTTCGAACAAATGTTTGCTGGTTCTAGCAAATTACATGATGCCGTGATGTGTGTCATGTAAATGGATGTAGCAATTGAGAACATTGGTTGTAGCAAAAACTCAAACGGTGGTAGCAAAAAAAGTGATGCACTGGTTCCACCAAAAATACATGGTAGCACAAAAATTGACTGGCTCCAGCAAAAACCAAAGATGGTGGTAGCAAAATTGTACACTGGTTGTACCAAAAGCAAATGACATGGTAGCAAAAATTTGGGTTGGTTCCATCAAAAAAGAACATGGTGGTAGCAAAAAAATTGATCGGTTCCAACAAAAACTAGAGATAGTAGTAGCAAAATTGTACACTGGTTGTACCAAAAAGCAAATGACAAGGCAGCAAAAACTTGGGTTGGTTCCATAAAAAAACAAACATGGTGGTAGAAAAATCTTACACTAGTTCCAGCAAAAGGCAAGGGCGTTGGTAGCAAAACTGGGGCTGCTTCCAAGTAAAGAAAGGCTGGACCTCCATCACTTGTCGCCGTGGTTGCAACGCTCCAACGCCGGCCGCCGCGGCTCACCATCACTGGTCGCCGTCATCGACAGCGCTGGTGGGGATTGGTTGGCAGCACTAGTCGCTGGTGGGGAGTGAGGGGGCGGGGTGGGGGCAGCCACGGTGGGGAGGCGCGGTGGCCATGGCTGGCGGCACAGCCAGTCGCCGGTGGGGGAGGCGCGATGGCCATGGCTGGCGGCACAGCCAGTCATCGGTGGGGGGGGGGGGGCGAGCATCTACAGAGAGGAAGAAAAGGGGGAGAGCGGAGGTTGCGGTGTAGACGAGATGTGTTATGAGCGGTTGACATTGTTTCTGAAGAGATAAGATAACGTGGGAGGTGGTCGTTCGGTGGTGGGCCTACTTACAGAGGAAGCGAGTCACGGAGCGAGCGGTGCGACCGGCCAATGATTCGGCCGGTGCACCGTGGGGAAACGTTTCCCTTATATTTTTGGGATGAAGGCCTAAAACCGTCATGCGAACATACACCAGATAAGATTTCGGTACAAACTCGTACCACGGAGGATTTTTAAGGTAAATTGACACATTAGCAGTTTTACAATCAATCCAAAAAAAGTTTGTCATCCTCTATCCATTTGCAAATGTATGACGATTAGGAATGTACGGCATCCGCATGTCCATAATACATCCTACTTCTATAAGCTGCTTCAAGATATTAATGTAGCATAACATTTTGAGATTGATGAAGTCATCAAAGTCGCCTTGCTCGACCAGAACGTCTCCTTTGACTGAACAAATATCGTCAGAAAGACTGAAATGAATCCAGAAAAATGCATGCATTAGTGTCATGTTTAGAACTTGGGCTGGTTCCACCACAAGGAATCTAGCCATTTAAGCTACACTCAATTGGCTATTGATGTATGTGTTTGTCATATAAAACAATTAAAACATATTTTGTATCATCTGCTCCTCGATATATAGACCAAACATAGTAGTTCTAAATGACACAAAAATAACATAAACTCTGCCGTAACATGAGATGAACCCTTTTTGTAAAGAAGAGGGCAACTTTGAGCACTTGGAATGATCGGCAAAAAAACGTTTGGGAGCCCCCACTAGCCGCCCGCTGCCAGACCCCCTCATGGCGTGACCCTTCCCATCTTCGTTGCCGGCAAAGCCTCGGGCAATGGCACACGAAGGCGGGGCGCTCTTTCCCTCTCCGCTCCCCTTTGGCCTAGATCTGTGTCGCTGCCAGGGGCCTCAGTGACGCCATGCAAGGGTGGTTATCGCCGACTTGGGGGGGGGGGGGTCACAACAAGGTGGATCTATGGCCTTGTCCCACCTTGCCATGGACTGTCGGCTGGGAACTTGTCTCTGCCCAGTTTTTGGGCAGGACGGGGGAGAAGAGGAGGAGGTTGTCCTAGGTTGTTGGTCACGACCTGAAGGACCATGGTCGCCATCCTCGTGCTCGATGGTGAAGACCGCTACCGGGAGGTTCATCCTTGCTCTGTTTCGTCTGTGACTAGGTGGGGATGGCTTGAAGGCTAGTCGGTGGCCAGGTTTGACCATGGCAATGGCTAGGGGCGATCTAGGGTTTCAAATGCAATGTGGTGTATTCTTATAGTGGTTGATTCAGGTGAAGTCTGGTGGTGGTGCAGGGGACTTGGCCCTCGGATGACGGGGCATCATCATTGGTGATGTTGAGTCGTTGGCTTTCTCCTTGGTCATGCGGATGAAAGGGTGCACAATGGCGGCGATCCCGGCAAGGAAGTCGTCTTTGATGGTGGCCTTCCCCTAATATGTCTTGGTAGCAGCACTAGCTAGAGTGGTGGTTATAAATACACACACACACACACATACACACATTGACACTTGGTAATGAATGAGAAATTCCAGGGAGCAACAGTGAGATCATGCCAGTATTCCATTGATGATGCAGTATGGAGATTGTTCACTTTTTGCAATGAATATCATCAACACCAGTTTAGTTTTTCAAACCCATAGGCCGCATATGACCTCAGATGGAAATGCCTCAAAAAGCAAAGTTGTTCTACTCAATAATACATAAACTATTTTTTCTATCCGAGGTAATCTTGGGGCCGAATAACTGACGCCGGGTATCAAACATGGTTGTCTGGGCTCGGGCGTCACTTTTCTGGTCATTATAAGGTTGGACCGTTTTGGCTATAGAATTTGCATACGACATCAAATTGAGATGATTCAAAAGGCAAAACCATTTGCCTTGATAAAACAAGGAAACTTGATGTTGAACAATTTTCCATTGGAGGTCATTTTGAGGATGTTATCATGATCAAAAGAAATGAACTTCTAGACATCAAGTTCGGATCATGGAGTAAAGATAAAAAGGTTGATCAAGATAAAGCTTGAAGATCGAATTCTAAATGGTCAGCATACAAGCGCAAACCATGTACCACACGGGATCTTGGTATGGTACGAATTCTTCAATCATGCTTTGTGTACTGACACATACTTTGTATTTTTCATATCTATGTTGGTTAGATGATTCACATGGGTCTGTGTCAAGAGAGAGGTTCAAAGTGCCCATGAGAGAGCATGGCATGAAGTTTGATGATCATGGTTGACAAGGGCAAGTTCAAGATAGGCATCCCAAAAGATTATATACTTGAAGTTCGCAAATGATCACGTAATAGATGTATGAAGATAATCTATGAGAAGAGGCTTCCCATGGTATACGTGGGAGGCATTTGAAGTCTTCACCAAGTAACATGATCAAGATTGTCTTCCCAACTTGAGCCAAATATAAACGTCAACATCAAGCTCAAGTCAAAGGTATCACTGTCTTTGGTTTTAGATGTGTCGATCGCTGACCCTCGAAAAGCATATATGCTCAAGAATGGATTTACAAAAGGATACATGCTCTTGAGTTATAGAGATCCCAAAATGCCAAGAGGGGATCAAAAGGGTTTGTGATGGACTTGCTCAAGTCAACATCTCATATACACCATTTGATTTGAATCACTCACAAAAGTCTGAAGCCGAATAAACCTATCCAGATCAAACTTTCTGGATGTCCGGCCTGGTGCCATGTTTCCCCTATCCTCCAGGCTTCTTAGTGCAAAGCTACAACAACTAGACGTCCGGGTTCCTACCCAGGCGTCCAGCCCTTGTAGAAAACTTTCTCAAATGGCTAGTTTTCTTCTAGTCTACTTATACCCCTTCACCACTTCATAGAGGGGTTGAGCACACACACACTTTTCACTTAGATATGAGAAGAAGATCCATCTCCTTACTCCTACACCAAATCATATATTTGGATTGATTTGTGAGAGTTCTTGAGAGAGGTTTCTGGCATTGGTAGATCCACTCCTTCGCCCACTTTTGACAAAGGTAATTTGTGATTTGAGCAAATCTTGAGCATTTTCCTTTGATCTTGTTACTCTTGAAGGTTGGATACTCATAGGCGGTAGGAGAGCTCCGGTGAGGAATCTTCTTGTGTTTTGCCCCTGGAAAAAGTTTGTGAAGGTTTGGAGACCACCTCAAGGTCTACCACTAGTGGTTGAGAATTGCCTTCATGGTGATATTTCAAGGACAATAGGGTGAGCCTTCGTGGTGTTGGTGTGCCTTTGTGGTAATACACATCCTCCAATGGTGACTAGTTTCCCTCCAAGGAAGTGAACATCAAGATACGTCTTCGTCGGCGTGTATTTGGTTATCCCTAACTCTAGCTCCTTACTTGGGGTATACTTTGGTCACTTGACTTTGCATTCATGTATCTTGTTGTCCTCATTACATTGTGTTAATTAGCTATCCCATGGTAGAGATTATTTAGGCCTTGACTTTGCATTCATATATCTTGTTGTCCTCATTACATTGTGTTAGCTATCCCACCGTAGAGATTATTTAGGCCTACCTTTATACACCGCTACTCATACTTTTTAGTATTGATATAGCATGCACTTAGTGTCAATTGCTAACTCATATCATACATCTCCGTATTGCCCAAGTAACGACTTCCCGATTGTCGACTACAATAAGTTGTGCCCGACTCCGGCAATGGAGGGGCGATGACGGCGGCGCGCCTTTGGCTCGCTGCAGTGCTTATAGTCGTCGCTAGGTGGTTTACGGATCTGGTTATAATTTTTATTATTTCTGGTGTTCGTTGTATTGTCATGATTGAAAATGGATAGATCAAAAGTTTTCTCGTAAAAAAAAAGTTTGCGCAGCTTACCTAGGCTCGTTAGTATTATTGTTGTTCTCATCTTGTTTAGAGTAAGCCTTTGGTGCATTTAGTGGAGTCTACTACATTTAGATTTTGTGCTTGAAAAGTATCGGCTTAGTTTATTTTTGCATTCAGATAAAGCCAAATCCGTAAATAAAATAAAATAAAAATGCCTATTCACCCCCTCTAGGCAACATCTTGGCCCTTGAGTAGGTGTTGTGTCACACTTGGAGCCTTGGGGGCAGTGCCTTTGCCTCTCTCCCCACTCTTTTAGCTAGCACTCGGGATGAAATTTCTCATTCGTCTCGAGTAGACGCAACAACAACGATACGGTGTGTTGTGCCCCTTTTGGGGGTGTCATCGTCAGGCGTGTGTGATACCAATCCGGGGTGTTTTCGAGTTGTCTCTTGTATTCCTTCTCAACGACATGCTTGAGACGTCTAGTTGTGCATTTCTAGTACTTTTAGCTTGTTCAGTTTGTTTTGTCGGGTTTCTTGGCGATATGGTTGTGTATTTCTAGTAATTTATTTTCTTTTGTACACACATGCAAGAGCTGCCAACGAGCATTTCCTACTAGACAAGGCCCATGAAGAAAATAAATTACTTCACTAACTTTCCAAAATAAATCAAGAAATATCAAAAAAATGTTCATACAATGTAAATTGTTTTTGCGCAATTTATTAAAAATGCTGATAACATTAACAATATCCATGATGTTTCTATATTTTTCATGTATTTTCAGAAGATATTTGTGATTTTTCTAAAAAAGTATATATAATGTGAAAAAATGTTCGAGTAATTCATAGATATGTTTCATGACATTTCAAAAAAAATACGTGTTTCAAAAATATCTGCATGACATGTCAAAAGATGTTTATACAATGTAAAAAATGGTCTCATAGTTTAGAAAATAAATGTTTCGCACCATTCAAAGAATGTTCAACATGTATATGAAAAATGTTTGACATGTATTAAAAAATGTTCAAACATGTATTTTAACAAAATATTTATCATGTATTTGAAAAATGTTCAACCTGCATTTGAAAAATAAACAATGTGTATTGGAAAAACTAGATGTGTATTAAAAATGTAAAAACGAAAAAAATCCTATGAAAACAAAAAAAAGATAAGAAACACTAAAAAATGAGAAAAAAGAAAAATCACGTGGAAGGTTCTAAAATGGCAGTGTCGTTCTAAAGAACCTTCCCAAACCGTTTTAATGGGCTGGCCGACTGGAGACATGGGCACCCCAGCAGGCGAGGACACGCTACATTTCGCAATAAGCTTATGCGATGAAATAGTCAGTGTATGGTCCATGTGTAATACCACGGATAACATATAACTAGGAAAGTGTTAGACTTGCCCACGAAGTAATGCTGAAACATGGAATCTACTTGTCATACTAAATGTATGGCAATATTCGATGCAAGTATTGAGGAATAACTTCTACTCCTTTACACATGCATTTGTTTATAAGGCTCATTATGTTTCCAGAGGTCGGTATATACCACTATTTTTTACTAAACATTTCCTTTCGTTGTCTACATTTATTTGAGTTACAACCTTTTGTATGTTTCAGTTCTTCCTTTAGTTTTACTTTTGTGAGTAGAGATGCATTTTTGTAGCACTTAAAAAAAGATTTGCATGGGTTTGAGTTGTCCTGCATGAGGCTCTCCTTCCTGAAGGGAAGCCCCCCCCCCCCCCCCAACCACCACCACCAAAAAAAAGAAGGGGAGTTGCTCTCCGTAAAGATAAACTTTTGGGGGACAACGGGGGGAGCTTTCGTGCCTGAAGAGAATCGTAGAAACACAACCCTCATTTGGATATGTTGCATTGGCCTCAAAGATCATCTTAAAGGGGCATATGTGAACTTATGAACTGCAAACAATCAAACTTTGGTAATTACACTTGCATCATTAAAGATGCTATGAAAATACTGCTAACTGACAATTTTTAGCACAAGCCTAATATAATTTCCTTTAAATTTTAACATGTTTTTATATTTGAGTCCCAATGTAAAATAGATGAACCGGTAAGTAAGTACAAATAATTTTCCTTTCTTAATACATCAACTTTACTATGACTTAGATAATCTAGAGGAGATAGCCAAGGTAGAACTCAAGTGATTTATGCTACATGTGTGCTGATAGAGCTAAATAGAGCACCATTTCTCGTCAGCCGAGAGCGGTGCTAGGAGAAGGTGTGTCATCAATAACTTGGCTCCGAAAGGAAGACCTTGTGCCAAAGGTTTCATGTTCTAAGGTCATTGTTCAAGGTAACGACATCGTAAAGTGACATATTTGGTCATTGATGTGTGAGAAATTGATGTGTTGGGTCAACTTAAAAATAGGTGGAATAAATGTATTAGATGTGTATGTGTTAGGGCATCTCCAACGCCGACCATCAAACTGCCCGCATAGGTCTGCACCGCCTGTCCGAACCATGGAAGCCATCCAACGCAGGCCTGTATCGGTCCGCCGAGTGGTCCGGACGTGTTTCTCTTGCAAATTGGAGACAAAGTGTGTGTGTGGGGGGGGGGGGGGGGTTGGTGTCCAGGGTTAGGGGGTGTTTTCCACATCAGTTTGCCGACAATGGGTCGGGCTGAGGACCCATCGAGGACCGATATGGGCCTAGTTGGCTCTGACCCTCGGCGTAATCAAGACGAAGATCTCCTGGAGGCTTGGTGTACACTTCAAGCACTTTGAATAGTTGGCATGTTATCCCTGTTGGAAATATGTACTAGAGGCAATAATAAAAGATTATTATTATATTTCCTTGTTCATGATAATTGTCTTTATTCATGCTATAATTGTATTATCCGGAAATCATAATACACGTGTGAATACATAGACCATAATATGTCCCTAGTAAGCCTCTAGTTGACTAGCTCGTTGATCAACAGATAGTCATGGTTTCCTGACTATGGACATTAGATGTCGTTGATAACGGGATCACATCATTAGGAGAATGATGTGATGGACAAGACCCAATCCTAAGCATAGCACAAGATCGTGTAGTTCGTTTTGCTAGAGCTTTTCCAATGTCAAGTATCTTTTCCTTAGACCATGAGATCGTGTAACTCCCGGATATCGTAGGAGTGCTTTGGGTGTACCAAACGTCACAACGTAATTGGGTGACTATAAAGGTGCACTACAGGTATCTCAGAAAGTGTCTGTTGGGTTGACACGGATCGAGAGTGGGATTTGTCACTCTGTATGACGGAGAGGTATCTCTGGGCCCACTCGGTAATGCATCATCATAATGAGCTCAAAGTGACCAAGTGTTTGGTCACGGGATCATGCATTACGGTACAAGTAAAGTGACTTGCCGGTAACGAGATTGAATGAGGTATTGGGATATTGACGATCGAATCTCGGGCAAGTAACGTACCGATTGACAAAGGGAATTGTATACGGGGTTGCTTAAATCCTCGACATCGTGGTTCATCCGATGAGATCATCGTGGAACATGTGGGAGCCAACATGGGTATCCAGATCCCGCTGTTGGTTATTGGCCGGAGAGCTGTCTCGGTCATGTCTGCATGATTCCCGAACCCGTAGGGTCTACACACTTAAGGTTCGGTGACACTAGGGTTATTAGGAAGACTTGTATGTGATTACTGAATGTTGTTCGGAGTCCCGGATGAGATCCCGGATGTCACGAGGAGTTCCGGAATGGTCCGGAGGTGAAGATTTATATATAGGAAGTTGTCATACGGTCACCGGAAAGTCTCGGGGGCATATTGGTATTGTACCGGGGCCACCGGAGGGGTTCCGGGGGTCCACCGGGAGGGGCCACCTCTCTCGGAGGGCCTCATGGGCCGTAGTGGGCAGGGAACCAGCCCCTGGAGGGCTGGGCGCCCCCCCTGGGCCCATGCGCCTAGGGTTGGGGGGGAAACCCTAGTGGGGGCGCCCCCCTTGCTTGGGGGGCAAGCTCCCTCCCTTGGCCGCCGCCCCCCTCTAGATCTCATCTAGAGGGGGCCGGCCCCCTTCCCCCTTCCCCTATAAATAGAGGGGCGAGGTGAGGGCAGCAAACAACATCCAAGGCGCAGCCCCTCCCCTCCCCAACACCTCTCCTCCTCCGTTAAGAGCTTGGCGAAGCCCTGCCGGAGTACTGCCTCTCCACCACCACCACGCCGTCGTGCTGCTACTGGAGCCTTCTTCCTCAACCTCTCCTTCCCCCTTGCTGGATCAAGAAGGAGGAGACGTCATCCGCTCCGTACGTGTGTTGAGCGCGGAGGTGCTGTCCGTTCGGCACTTGGTCATCGGTGATTTGGATCACGGCGAGTACGACTCCATCATCCCCGTTCTCTTGAACGCTTCTGCTCGTGATCTACAAGGGTATGTAGATGCACTCCTATCACTCGTTGCTTAGATGAACTCATAGATGGATCTTGGTAAAACCATAGGAAAATTTTTTATTTTCTGCAACGTTCCCCAACAGTGGCATCATGAGCTAGGTCTATGCGTAGTTCTCTATTGCACGAGTAGAACACAATTTTGTTGTGGGCGTAGATGTTGTCAACTTTCTTGCCGCTACTAGTCTTATTTTGCTTCAGCGGTATTGTGGGATGAAGCGGCCCGGACCGACCTTACATGTACGCTTACGTGAGACAGGTTCCACCGACTGACATGCACTAGTTGCATAAGGTGGCTAGCGGGTGTCTGTCTCTCCCACTTTAGTTGGAGCGGATTCAATGAAAAGGGTCCTTATGAAGGGTAATAGAAGTTGACAAATCACGTTGTGGCTTTTTCGTAGGTAAGAAAACATTCTTTCTAGAACCCCATTGCAGCCACGTAAAAGATGCAACAACAATTAGAGGACGTCTAACTTGTTTTTGCAGCAATTGCCTTGTGATGTGATATGGCCAAAAGTTGTGATGAATGATGAATGATATATTGAGATGTATGAGATCATGTTCTTGTAATAGGAATCACGACTTGCATGTCGATGAGTATGACAACCGGCAGGAGCCATAGGAGTTGTCTTTATTTTTGTATGACCTGTGTGTCATTGAAGAACGCCATGTAAATTACTTTACTTTATTGCTAAACGCGTTAGCCATAGATGTAGAAGTAGTTGTTGGCGTGACAACTTCATGAAGACACGATGATGGAGATCATGATGATGGAGATCATGGTGTCATGCCGGTGACGAAGATGATCATGGAGCCCCGAAGATGGAGATCAAAGGAGCTATATGATATTAGCCATATCATGTCGCTGTTATATAATTGCATGTGATGTTTATTATGTTTATGCATCTTGTTTACTTAGAACGACGGTAGTAAATAAGATGATCCCTTATAATAATTTCAAGAAAGTGTTCCCCCTAACTGTGCGCCGTTGCTAAAGTTCGTCGTTTCGAAGCACCACGTGATGATCGGGTGTGATAGATTCTTACGTTCACATACAACGGGTGTAAGACAGTTTTACACATGCAAAAACACTTATGGTTAACTTGACGAGCCTAGCATGTACAGACATGGCCTCGGAACACAGAGACCTAAAGGTCGAACATGAGTCGTATGGAAGATACGATCAACATGGAGATGTTCACCGATGATGACTAGTCCGTCTCACGTGATGATCGGACACGGCCTAGTCGACTCGGATCGTGTAACACTTAGATGACTAGAGGGATGTCTAATCTGAGTGGGAGTTCATTAAAATAATTTGATTAGATGAACTTAATTATCATGAACTTAGTCTAAAACCTTTGCAAATATGTCTTGTAGATCAAATGGCCAACGCTCATGTCAACATGAACTTCAACGCGTTCCGAGAGAAAACCAAGCTGAAAGATGATGGCAGCAACTATACGGACTGGGTCTGGAACCTGAGGATCATCCTCATAGCTGCCAAGAAAGCATATGTCCTAGATGGACCGCTAGGTGAAGCACCCATCCCAAAGAACCAAGACGTTATGAACGCTTGGCAGTCACGTGCTGATGATTACTCCCTCGTTCAGTGCGGCATGCTTTACAGCCTAGAACCGGGGCTCCAAAAGCGTTTTGAGCAACACGGAGCATATGAGATGTTCGAGGAGCTGAAAATGGTTTTCCAGGCTTATGCCCGGGTCGAGAGATATGAAGTCTCCGACAAGTTCTATAGTTGTAAGATGGAGGGAAATAGTTCTGTCAGTGAGCACATACTCAAAATGTCTGGGTTGCACAACCGCCTGTCCCAGCTGGACATTAACCTCCCGGACGAGGCGGTCATTGACAGAATCCTTCAGTCGCTCCCACCAAGCTACAAGAGCTTTGTGATGAACTACAATATGCAGGGGATGGTGAAAACTATTCCTGAAGTATTTTCAATGCTGAAGTCGGCAGAGGTAGAAATCAAGAAAGAACATCAAGTGTTGATGGTCAATAAAACCACCAAGTTCAAGAAGGGCAAGGGTAAGAAGAACTTCAAGAAGGACGGCAAGGATGTTGCCGCGCCCGGTAAGCCAGTTGCCGGGAAGAAGTCAAAGAATGGACCCAAGCCTGAGACTGAGTGCTTTTATTGCAAAGGGAAGGGTCACTGGAAGCGGAACTGCCCCAAATACTTAGCGGACAAGAAGGCCGGCAACACTAAAGGTATATGTGATATACATGTAATTGATGTGTACCTTACCAGTACTCGTAGTAACTCCTGGGTATTTGATACCGGTGTCGTTGCTCATATTTGTAACTCACAGCAGGAGCTGCGGAATAAGCGGAGACTGGCGAAGGACGAGGTGACGATGCGCGTCGGGAATGGTTCCAAGGTCGATGTGATCGCCGTCGGCACGCTACCTCTACATTTACCTACGGGATTAGTTTTAAACCTTAATAATTGTTATTTAGTGCCAAGTTTGAGCATGAACATTGTATCTGGATCTCGTTTGATACGAGATGGCTACTCATTTAAATCCGAGAATAATGGTTGTTCTATTTATATGAGAGATATGTTTTATGGTCATGCCCCGATGGTCAATGGTTTATTCTTAATGAATCTCGAACATAATGTTACACATATTCATAGTGTGAATACCAAAAGATGTAAAGTTGATAACGATAGTCCCACATACTTGTGGCACTGCCGCCTTGGTCACATTGGTGTCAAGCGCATGAAGAAGCTCCATGCTGATGGACTTTTAGAGTCTCTCGATTATGAATCATTTGACACATGCGAACCATGCCTCATGGGCAAAATGACCAAGACTCCATTCTCCGGAACAATGGAGCGAGCAACCAACTTATTGGAAATCATACATACCGATGTGTGCGGTCCAATGAGCATTGAGACTCGCGGAGGATATCCTTATGTTCTCACTCTCACTGATGACTTGAGTAGATATGGGTACGTCTACTTAATGAAACACAAGTCTGAGACCTTTGAAAAGTTCAAGGAATTTCAGAATGAGGTAGAGAATCAACGTGACCGAAAGATAAAGTTCCGACGATCAGATCATGGAGGGGAATATTTAAGTCACGAATTTGGTACGCACTTAAGGAAATGTGGAATTGTTTCACAACTCACGCTGCCTGGAACACCTCAGCGTAACGGTGTGTCCGAACGTCGTAATCGCACTCTATTGGATATGGTGCGGTCTATGATGTCTCTTACCGATTTACCGCTATCATTTTGGGGATACGCTCTAGAGACAGCTACATTCACTTTAAATAGGGCTCCGTCTAAATCCGTTGAGACGACACCGTATGAATTATGGTTTGGGAAGAAACCTAAGCTGTCGTTTCTAAAAGTTTGGGGATGCGATGCTTATGTCAAGAAACTTCAACCTGAAAAGCTTGAACCCAAGTCGGAAAAATGCGTCTTCATAGGATACCCCAAGGAAACCATTGGGTATACCTTCTACTTAAGATCCGAGGGAAAGATCTTTGTTGCCAAGAACGGATCCTTTCTGGAAAAAGAGTTTCTCTCGAAAGAAGTAAGTGGGAGGAAAGTAGAACTCGATGAAGTACTACCTCTTGAACCGGAAAGTAGTGCAGCTCAGGAAAATGTTCCTGTGGTGCCTACACTGACTGAAGAGGAAATTAATGATGATGATCAAGGTACTTTGGATCAAGTTGCTACTGAACTTCGTAGGTCCACAAGGACACGTTCCACACCAGAGTGGTATGGCAACCCTGTCCTGGAAATAATGTTGTTAGACAACGGTGAACCTTCGAACTATGAAGAAGCGATGGCGGGCCCAGATTCCAACAAATGGCTTGAAGCCATGCAATCCGAGATAGAATCCATGTATGAAAACAAAGTATGGACTTTGACAGACTTGCCCGATGATCGGCGAGCGATAGAAAACAAATGGATCTTTAAGAAGAAGACGGACGCGGATGGTAATGTTA
Source organism: Triticum aestivum (assembly GCF_018294505.1). Taxonomy (NCBI): domain Eukaryota; kingdom Viridiplantae; phylum Streptophyta; class Magnoliopsida; order Poales; family Poaceae; genus Triticum; species Triticum aestivum. The sequence continues at coordinate 719,757,957 of NC_057810.1, read as the reverse complement.
CCATCTATAAAGCTCGACTTGTCGCTAAGGGTTATCGGCAAGTTCAAGGGGTTGACTACGATGAGACATTCTCTCCCGTAGCGAAGCTGAAGTCCGTCCGAATCATGTTAGCAATTGCCGCATACTATGATTATGAGATATGGCAGATGGACGTCAAAACGGCATTCCTTAACGGACATCTTAAGGAAGAACTGTATATGATGCAGCCGGAAGGTTTTGTCGATCCTAAGAATGCTAACAAAGTATGCAAGCTCCAGCGATCCATTTATGGGCTGGTGCAAGCATCTCGGAGTTGGAACATTCGCTTTGATGAGATGATCAAAGCGTTTGGGTTTATGCAGACTTATGGAGAAGCCTGCGTTTACAAGAAAGTGAGTGGGAGCTCTGTAGCATTTCTCATATTATATGTAGATGACATACTCTTGATGGGAAATGATATAGAACTTTTGGACAGCATTAAGGCCTACTTGAATAAGTGTTTTTCAATGAAGGACCTTGGAGAAGCTGCTTACATATTAGGCATCAAGATCTATAGGGATAGATCGAGACGCCTCATAGGTCTTTCACAAAGCACATACCTTGATAAGATTTTGAAGAAGTTCAAAATGGATCAGTCCAAGAAAGGGTTCTTGCCTGTATTGCAAGGTGTGAGATTGAGCTCGGCTCAATGCCCGACCACGGCAAAAGATAAAGAAGAGATGAGTGTCATCCCCTATGCTTCAGCCATAGGATCTATTATGTATGCCATGCTGTGTACCAGACCTGATGTAAACCTTGCCGTAAGTTTGGTAGGAAGGTACCAAAGTAATCCCGGCAAGGAACACTGGACAGCGGTCAAGAATATCCTGAAGTACCTGAAAAGGACAAAGGACATGTTTCTCGTTTATGGAGGTGACGAAGAGCTCGTCGTAAAGGGTTACGTCGACGCTAGCTTCGACACAGATCTGGATGACTCTAAGTCACAAACCGGATACGTGTATATGTTGAATGGTGGAGCAGTAAGCTGGTGCAGCTGCAAGCAGAGCGTCGTGGCGGGATCTACATGTGAAGCGGAGTACATGGCAGCCTCGGAGGCAGCGCATGAAGCAATTTGGGTGAAGGAGTTCATCACCGACCTAGGAGTCATACCCAATGCGTCGGGGCCGATCAAACTCTTCTGTGACAACACTGGAGCTATTGCCCTTGCCAAGGAGCCCAGGTTTCACAAGAAGACCAGGCACATCAAGCGTCGTTTCAACTCCATCCGTGAAAATGTTCAAGATGGAGACATAGATATTTGCAAAGTACATACGGATCTGAATGTCGCAGATCCGTTGACTAAACCTCTTTCGCGAGCAAAACATGATCAACACCAGAACTCTATGGGTGTTCGATTCATCACAATGTAACTAGATTATTGACTCTAGTGCAAGTGGGACACTGTTGGAAATATGCCCTAGAGGCAATAATAAAAGATTATTATTATATTTCCTTGTTCATGATAATTGTCTTTATTCATGCTATAATTGTATTATCCGGAAATCGTAATACACGTGTGAATACATAGACCATAATATGTCCCTAGTAAGCCTCTAGTTGACTAGCTCGTTGATCAACAGATAGTCATGGTTTCCTGACTATGGACATTAGATGTCGTTGATAACGGGATCACATCATTAGGAGAATGATGTGATGGACAAGACCCAATCCTAAGCATAGCACAAGATCGTGTAGTTCGTTTTGCTAGAGCTTTTCCAATGTCAAGTATCTTTTCCTTAGACCATGAGATCGTGTAACTCCCGGATACCGTAGGAGTGCTTTGGGTGTACCAAACGTCACAACGTAACTGGGTGACTATAAAGGTGCACTACAGGTATCTCCGAAAGTGCCTGTTGGGTTGACACGGATCGAGACTGGGATTTGTCACTCCGTATGACGGAGAGGTATCTCTGGGCCCACTCGGTAATGCATCATCATAATGAGGTCAAAGTGACCAAGTGTTTGGTCATGGGATCATGCATTACGGTACGAGTAAAGTGACTTGCCGGTAACGAGATTGAACGAGGTATTGGGATACCGACGATCGAATCTCGGGCAAGTAACATACCGATTGACAAAGGGAATTGTATACGGGGTTGCTTAAATCCTCGACATCGTGGTTCATCCGATGAGATCATCGTGGAACATGTGGGAGCCAACATGGGTATCCAGATCCCGCTGTTGGTTATTGGCCGGAGAGCTGTTTCTGTCATGTCTGCATGATTCCCGAACCCATAGGGTCTACACACTTAAGGTTCGGTGACGCTAGGGTTATTAGGAAGACTTGTATGTGATTACCGAATGTTATTCGGAGTCCCGGATGAGATCCCGGACGTCACGAGGAGTTCCGGAATGGTCCGGAGGTGAAGATTTATATATGGGAAGTTGTCATACGGTCACCGGAAAGTTTCGGGGGCATATCGGTATTATACCGGGGCCACCCAGAGGGGTTCCGGGGGTCCACCGGGAGGGGCCACCTCTCTCGGAGGGCCTCATGGGCCGTAGTGGGCAGGGAACCAGCCCCTGGAGGGCTGGGCGCGCCCCCCCTTGGGCCCATGCGCCAAGGGTTGGGGGGGGAACCCTAGTGGGGGCGCCCCCTTGCTTGGGGGGCAAGCCCCCTCCCTTGGCCGCCGCCCCCCCTCTAGATCTCATCTAGAGGGGGCCGACCCCCTTCCCCCTTCCCCTATAAATAGAGGGGCGAGGGGAGGGCTGCAAACAACATCCAAGGTGCAGCCCCTCCCCTCCCCAACACCTCTCCTCCTCCGTTGAGAGCTTGGTGAAGCCCTGCCGGAGTACTGCCTCTCCACCACCACCACGCCGTCGTGCTGCTGCTGGAGCCTTCTTCCTCAACCTCTCCTTCACCCTTGTTGGATCAAGAAGGAGGAGACGTCATCCGCTCCGTACGTGTGTTGAACGCGGAGGTGCTGTCCGTTCGGCACTTGGTCATCGGTTATTTGGATCACGGCGAATACGACTCCATCATCCCCGTTCTCTTGAACGCTTCCGCTCGCGATCTACAAGGGTATGTAGATGCACTCCTATCACTCGTTGCTTAGATGAACTCATAGATGGATCTTGGTAAAACCGTAGGAAATTTTTTATTTTCTGCAACGTTCCCCAACAATCCCTACATTGTAACTGACCATGTGTAAACCTTAGGTACCTCTGGCATCTATATAAGCCATGGAGTTTAGTCCGTAGAGGCATTCATTCTCACAAGGTTTAGAGCTTAGACAAACTCATACAATCTCGAGGTAGATCAATCACAATCTATATATATATTTATTTATTTTCGAAACGGAGGCAAAAGATTTACCTCATCAATTAATTAAGAAGAAGTGAATTTCCCGGTTAATTAACGGAAAACCGGGCGAAAACCGACACATATAGATCACATGCGGACTACTCGCTAAGAAAGAAACTCCATGACCTCACGGTCAACCCGACAAACATACATAACACGCAACAACCGCAAACCCTGGCACATCTATGTCGCAAAGAAACCCTCAACAAAACCAGTGTTGAATACATCAGACGCCAAGAAATCCATGGAGACGAGCCACTCAGAGATGGAGGACGAAGAGACTGAGTATTCTCCATTAAGAAGCCGCAGACGCCTTATCAATGGCGCCACTCTTCTTGCCTATGCTCCTGAGAGCCTTCTTCACGTTCTTTATTTTGCCTGTAGAAACCTCATCCACGAGGAGGCAAGCAATCACATTGCGAGACCCAGGACAAGTTGCCTCCAAGGAGGCGAGCAAACAGTCAAGCTTTTTCACAAAGACCACCTCATCAATACGTGCCAACATAGCGTCACGGTCAAAGATGGGCGACCGAATGGGCTTCGGTGCCTCAGAAGTAGCTGACAAAACACCAATCTCAACAACCTCGGCACCCACAGATGCCACCTGGGCAACAACCTCGGGTGAGAGAGCAATAGCAACATCCAAACCTCCACGGTCCACATAGGCGAGTGCCTGACTGGACTCCAACAACAACGGTGAGGTCGCAGTCGGCATCGCCAAGTCCCCTTCAAGCGACCTCATCTCCTTAGGAAGCACCATCGAAATAGGCGAAGTGGGCTCCCCACAAAGCTTCTGCAGCTCAGGCATAATCTGCAACACCGGAGGCACGACCTCGACAACAGCTTCACTCCCAGAAGCAATCGGCACGACGGGCAATGACAACCGACAAGATGTAGCACGAGGGGAGAGATCTCCATACATGCCTGCTTCCCCATCGGCAGAACCAACCAGGATCTCAAGGGACGGGGACAAATCAGGGGCAACCCCAATCTGAAGCTTAGGCAGCAAAGTCACATCCGGCACCACCTCAAGCTTGGCGAGAGCGGCCTCCGCTCTCACCAAAACACTCCCGACTCGCGCAATGCAGTCACGAAGCTCAGTGCGAAGCAGCTCGGTCTCCTCCGCCAACCCGACTTGCTGAGCCGAGACAAACTGGAACTGCACGTCTGACATGGAGACATCACCGGTGGATGGAGGCGGTGGAGCATGACATTAGGCCCGTGAAGGTTGGTGGACAGGCTTCTTAGCACGGCAGAAGCGGGCGATGTGACCAGATCGAAGGCACTTCGTGCATCGGATTGGATCCCTGCAGGAATGTGCATAGTGACCTCGACAGAGGCATCGGAAACACCTGTCTCTCAACCACACTGGCGGAGGACGCCACATATTGATAGCAGGGCGATGGAAAGGAATGGAAGTCGATCTGCGGCCCCTCGAGACAAGCTGCCATTCCCCCAACACATTCCCACTTGGAGCTTGACACACAGGGGCTTCCGGCGACACCTCGCGATCGAAACATCCTCCCCAATCTCCCCAACCTGGACGCACCGGAGGCGCCTGCATGACGTGCCCGTCGCCCTCAACAGCGGTGTGGGAAGCTACAGCAGCAGGCACGCCGTTGTCCTCATCTGAAGCGCGGCCATCAGAGGCAACTCCCCGAAGGCTGTTGTCTCCGGCAGCAATGACGGCCGGCATGGTAGGCGTCAGAGTTGCCAGAACCAGATCGGAGTTGGCCGACATCTCGGTCGCGGAGGGAAGCTTGCGTGAGGCAAAGTGTCCCCGCACTGCCGGGTCGGCCTTGCGGGAGGCGAGGTAGGCTGCAGCGATGTCTTTGGCAGAGGGCGACGGCGGATGGGCTGGGGCCGCGCCGGCAGAAGGAGCCTGAAAGGCCGGCGTCGTCGGAGCAGGAGCGCCGACAGGAGCAGCTGAGGCGGCCTCCACCGCCCGAGCGGGGTCGCTGGCAGGAGGAGCGGAGCCGAAGAGGCCGGGACGGCCACCGACATCATAGCGGGGAGGACACCGGCCAGAGGGGCCGTGGCGGCCGCCGACGTTGGAGTGTGGGGAGCCATGACGGCATGACAGACAGGGAGGGGAGCTGGCGGAGGAGAGAGAGCACGCGACCGGGATTCCGGATCTGGTCTCGCTGGACGCAGAGCAGGCCAGTGCCAGGAGATCAGGCCAGCGGCGGCCGCGCAGCCACGCGCGCGAGCGCTTTCGCCATAGCTATTTGGGGGGAGCTCCCTACTCTTTCTTTAATGTGAGTGTGACACTACTGGTCTTCTCCTATCTATATATATAAGAAGTAGGACATAGAGTTTTACCACGTCAAGAGAGCCTGAACTTGGGTAAAACATTGTGTCCCTACTCTCCTTGTTACCATCTAGCTTAGATCATCACGCTTGGTACCCCCTATCCGAGATCTGTCGGTTTTAGCACCGACATTGGTGGCCCATATAGGTCCTGTCAGGTGATCACGAGAGCTCGATGGCGGGTCTTCGGATCGACGATAGCATTGGCTATGGCGACGTCTTTTGTCCTAGCCAGATTTTTGCTTTCGGCAGCATCGCACTGCACACCGACTCTGTTGGCTGCCTCGGCCAGGTGGAGAGTCTCCAGGCCAAGCCCTTTGGTTTGGAAATCTAGAATATGCCACAAATTCTCACGATGAACTCGTCTTCTTAGGCTGGGTGTCATACCAGCCCAATGAACCTACAGGTGTCGTCACTCACAACTTAGAACCAATCTGGAGAAGGCCTATGACGAGATCTGTCCCTCGGACCCAGCTTTGAGCTCAGTTACGAACATTACTCTTCCAGATCAGGCACCAAAGCCTTCCAGCAAAGATCCCGAGGTAGCATCAGGCCACATCCCGGCTCTCTTACAGGTCGGCTCTCCCTACCGTCAAGATATGGGTGAAGCCGAACTCTCCGCTTTAAACGGGATGTTAACCAAAATCCTAACTCTCGGCCTCTCAGGTTGGGCACTTTGTAGGATCAAAAGTAAGTTTAAAGGCATGGGAAATTTTGCCACACTCGCCACCCACGAAGTCGGCACTATCGAAGATTTAACCAACGTACCAGACCACACCTCGAAAACTAACATCAACCCAGGCAAAGTGGCCAACGATCCATTAGATGGAACACCATCAAAGTGGCAGAAGATTTCTTCAAACCATAATCTCCTGAATGATAGCACTATAAACTCCCTTGCTCCCTTCTCTGATTTGCTTGATCACTTGTTCAGCATCACATGTGTAACATTCTATAAGTTCAGATCAGTTGCCAGGGCCAGAGCCTTTAAACATGCCATGGATCAATTCAATCACTCAAGACACGAACTCAAAATTCCATGTAAACCCCTTGGGAATCTTTGCAGATCACTCCAGCGGCACCATTTCTATGATTTTTTACTAGACCGCCATCTACATTTATTTTTGCCATACCTTCAGTCTGTGGTATCCACATTGGAGGCCTCCATCCATGATGCGTCTACAGACTTTGTTTGTGTGCCATGTTGCTAACTATCTCCAAGACTGCTAGATATCTCAAAACGAACCGTGAATGGCCTCGGGACTATGAAAGACAAGCTCATGTATCGCTTTCCGCCGTGCACTCCAAATTGCTCACAAAGTGATGATGAGCTGTGTGAATTCCCCATGTGATAATGTATTGATCACGTGGAAGAACCATTCTATCGGGTTAGGGCATATAGTTAAGCACATGTGTTCAGTTGGCATGTCGTCCAGAAGTGCCCACACACACCTCGACATAGTGCAGTTAATCAAAGAATGTCTCCATGTATTATCGCTCGCCCCATAGATTTCACATCGCGACATGTTTGCCACATGCTGATGGTGCAAAATAGCGCCTGAAGGCATCGATGTATTGGCCAAACACCAGGCGAATACCCTCACTTTCAAGGGACCTTGGTCTTCCATAATGTGGTCCAAGCTTTCTCCTCATGGTTCGAACTTGTGCTTGGTCTTCCCTCAAGCCAGTACTCTCTAACTTTCTTAGTTGTAACCAACATTCTGGAGCATGATGGCACCGAGGAGACCCAGTTGATTCATGGTGCCATGCCCAAAAGTCTTCCTGTTGCACTGAACTGATGGGAATGTTACATCCTCAATATCTGTAGGTAAAAAATGTGTGTCCAGAGCAGTTCTGTCCCACCAGCCCAAGGTGACATCAATGAGCTCCGAGACCAATTCCGGAGGCGAATCTGAGATGGTCGCCACATGGATGAAGCATTCACTCCGCGGTATCCAGTTGTCTAGCCAAACTCGAGTGGACTGGTCATTCCCAGTTCTACGTATAAGGCACAGCTTCAGAATATTTCTGCCCTCAATTAGTGATCTCCATACCTGAGATGGCGTTGATCCCAAGGAAGCATGCATGGTATCTATTTTAGGGAAGTAGACCTATTTTAAGCTTCTAGCACCTAGGAGTCCGGTGACTACAAAATCCTCCACACTTGACGAGCCAATAATGCTAGGTTGAATATCTTGATGTCTTGGAAGACGAGTCCTCCCATATATTTTGGCATAGTTAGTGTATCCCAAGATACCAAATGAAGTTTCCTCTTGCTCTGCTTGCTACCCCACCAAAAGCTTCTAATCAAACTGTTCATTTTTTTCACATAATCCTGGTGGGAGTTTAAAGATCACCATCGAGTAGGGAACAACCTGGGCTACTGACTTGATTAGTACATCCTTTCCTCCTACAGAACGTATATGTTCAATCCACCCTTGTATCTTGTTCCAAACTTTATCCTTTAACTACTGGAAGATTCGGTTTTTACTCTACCCAACTTCAGACAGTAGGCCAAGATACCTGTCATTCAATGATTCAGATGGGACTTCAAGTGCTACTTTCATGGCTTCCCTCGTGCTGTTTGGGAAGCCTTTGCTAAAGTGAATAGAGTTCTTTGCCAAATTAACATGCTAGCTCGATGCCCGACAATAAATATAAAGTACCTCTCTAATATCGCTGCTCCCGTTGTACTAGCTCTCGCAAATAGCAAGTTGAAGTAAATGAGAGATGATTGACCGGGGGTGTTATGGGTGCCACTACGATGCCTGACAGATTTTCCAAGTTCCCCTGCTCCTTAACAGGCAAGATAGACCTTCAGCTGCTAGCAAAAACAAGTACGAGGAGATAGGGTCTCCTTGACGGATTCCATTGGTGGGTTTAAATCCTTTGAATGTTCCCCATTGAACAACACTAAGAGAAGATGCCGATGTGAGAACATTCGTAATGGATGTGACTCAACTTTCACTGAATCCCAATTTCAACATAATTGTTTTCAAGTAGCTCCACTTGACCCTGTCATAAGCCTTCATCATGTCCAACTTTAGTGCACAATATTGAGCATTCTTGCCTCCCTTCTTTCTTCTTAATGAAATGAAAGCACTCATAGGCCGTCAGTATATTATCTGTGATCAATCTCCCAGGAACAAAAGTCGTCTGTTCCTCTGAGATGATGTCTGGAAGGACCCCCTTCAACCTGTTTGCTTGCACTTTGTACGCAAACTTTAGGATTACTTACATAGGATTATAGGTCTGTAGTGGGATAAAGAGGAGGCACGCACAACTTTGGGAATTCAAACAAGCAACATCTGGTTTACCTCTCCAATCTCCTCCACTCCATTAAGAATATTTAGTACTGCACGTGTTACTTTGCCACCACAAATGTCCCAATGATGTTGAAAAAATGCGCTAGGAAACCATCCGGCCCCGGTGCCTTTGTCGGGTACATCTGAAACAAGGAACTCTTCGCTTCTGCCTCAGTGTACGGTGCATCCAGACGCTCATTCATGATTGATGTAACCATCACTGACACACTGGAGAGAACCCTGTCAATCCATGTGGTTCCTTCTGTGCTGTAAAGGTTTCTATAGAACTGAACTGCATGTGCCTACAACTATTGCACGTCCTCGCTGAAAGACCCATCCGGCAATTGCACCACTCAATCTTGTTCTTCTTTCTTCGACAAGAAGTCTGCTGCTGAAAGTAGTTTGTGTTCTGGTCTCCTTCAGCCAACCACTTAACTCGACACAGTTGGTGTTGCATAATCTCCTCTCTGTGATACCATCGGTCATTTACTTACTATGGCCTTTTCTACATCTAAAATCTATTGGTGGCTGAAGATCCCAACTGAGTTGTGGATAATAGGTGATGCACATTCTTTTAGGAAGCCTGGGAGAGACCTACTCCCCCGCAGTGTTATATATTGCCCGTTGCGAGCGCTAAACCTCCAATCGCTGATCCATTCTAGTGAAGCTAGCAGGAGGATCGTTTAAAAGGTTCCTCAACCATTTTCCTTTTGTTTATGTTTTTTCGGTTTTTTGTCCTGTGTTTTCTTTTCTTTCTCGGTTTTCTTGTTTCTCTTTCGCTTTTTCCTTTTAAAAAAGGAAATTTCAAAGTTCACAATCTTCAAAATTTGCTCGAAATTTCATAAGTTGCTTACATCCCGGAATTCAAACATTGTTCACATTTTTTTCAAGAATGTTCATGTCTTCACAATTTAAAACAATGTTCACAAATTTGAAATATTGTTTAAAATTTTCAAATATTAATTGTGTTTTTCAAATTTGTCAGGATTTTAACACTTGTCCATTTTTTCAAAAAAAGATTGCATTTTCCAAGAAATTTTTGATTTCAAAAGTTGTTCGCATATTTTAAAACAAACATGCATATTTCTATCAAACGTTATTTTATTTTTTTGATTTTTTCACATTTTTAAAAAAATATTCATATTTCCAAAAAATGTTTGGAATTCATGATATTTTTTGAATTCACAGACATTTCTTAAAATCCATGATTTTTTGAATTCTCAAACAATTATTCAAGCCCATGTTCATTTTTTGAATTCATAAAGTTTCTTTGAATTCATGATTTTTTTTAAAAAATGAACTATTTTGAATTCACAAACTTTTTTGAGCTTTTGACCAACAATGAAAAACCCCACGATTGGTGCTAATGGGCTGAGCCACCCTATCGCGAGGAGGTGGGTTCAACATGAGCGACGCGAGTTGTAGCGCTCGCTGCGAGTGACCCATATCCATAGCTAGATGGGATACAGTCCAATAGCGTTCTCGCGTGGAAAGTGTAGCGCAGCTTGCTCATGAAGGCAGACCACTCGTTCCAACTATCAGCGTGTAAAGCTAATCTCTGACTGTTGACCGGCAATAGTTGACCTTTGAATTTTATTGAAGAAAACTTTAGAAAGTTCACGAATTCAAAAAGTTGGAAATTCAAAAACTGTTCATGAATTTATTGAAATCAAGAATTCAAAAAGTTTCGAAGATTTGAAGAAAGAACATGGCTTTGAAAATTAATCACGATTTTCAAAAGAAAAAATAAATTAAGTTTGATTTTTATAATGAATTTCAAAATGTTCACCAAATTTGGAAAAAAATCAAGAATTTGAAAAATGTTTTTAATAAACTTTAGAAAATGTTCAGGGATTTAATAAAAATTCACCAACTCTGGCAAAAAATATGCATTGGAAAAGTTCACAAGTTTAAAGAAAGATCAAAATTTTTGAAAAAAATCATGAATTTGAGGTATGCTCGTGGATTTGAAAAAAGTACAAGACTTTTTTTGCTAAATACATAAGAAATTGCGAAATGAAAATAAAATAAAGCAAAATGAGAAAAGGAAGGAAAAATGGAAAAGAAAAAAGATCAAAAACAGACTAAAACATCCTGAAACCCAAGAGACTGATCCGAAACCAACCCAAAACCTCACAGTGGGAGATTAGTATCAGCCGGCTCATTTATCACGTAGAGAACACTCTGATTGTGTGTTGTGTATGAATAACGCTTCAACGAAGGCCGCGGCTATGTTTTGCTTGCGGGGCCTCCTATATGACTCTTGGGGCGTTAGCAACCTCACCTAGCGCTATGGGTCGGCCCAGCTAATATCAGCTCATTGGCTCGCTAAAAAAAGCTCACTTGCTCGCCCTCGGTCGCCTGGTTCAACCAGTGGACCATTGACTTTTTGGAAAATAGGAAAAATTAAATTAACTTCATCGATTTTTTAAAACAGTTCGTCAATATTTATAAAAAGTTCACATATTTGATAAACGTTCGTTGATTTTGGAAAAGGTTCAATTTTTTTGAAAAAAAGATCATAAATTTTGAAGAAATATCACAAAAAATTAAAACGTTTATGAATATGAAAAAAGTACATCAATTTTAATGTTCACAAATTTAGAAAAAGTTCATTGATATTGAAAAAGTTCATCAATTTTGGAAATACCTTTATTACAACAATAACAAAGCCTTTAGTCTCATACAAGTTGGGGTAGTCTTGAGGTGAAACCCATAAGATCTCGCAACCAACTCATGGCTCTAGCACATGGATAGCAAGCTTCCAGGTCTTTCTTGACGGACATCTCCCATGTCAAATTCGGTCTACCCCGTCCTCTCTTGACATTCTCCGCATGCTTTAGCTGTCCGCTATGCACTGGAGCTTCTGGAGGCCAGCGCTGAATATGCCCAAACCATTTCAGACGATGTTGGACAAGCTTCTCTTCAATTGGTGATAGAGTTGGGGTATCACCTTTATTAAATTTGAAAATTTCATGCATTGAAATAATTATAATATTGAAAAGGTAAAAAAGATGGAAAAAGGAGAATGAAAACGGAGATGGGAAAAGAAAAAAGGAAAGGAAAAATAAATTGTTTCGGCCCATGTAAGAACTAGTGGAGTGGAGGGCTGTGCGCCAGTTTGCTTAAGGCACCATATGATTTGGGAAATCCCTATTCGCGGCATTGCAAACTGAGGGAGGGTCGCTGCGAGCGATGCTAAAAGCTCAGTGGGCCGGGGCCCATTTAGCTGTTGCGAGCGGGATGTTTTCTCCCGGTTTTGGGAACTTTCCAGAAGGTTGCCCGAAACGGTTTTCTTTATTCCTGCTGTTTTTCTAGTCTGGTTTTTTTAGTTTTTTTTTATTTTTTCTTTCTGTTTATTTTTTCATTTTCTTTTTACATTTTACGTTTCTTTCTTCTTTCTTCTTTTTTATTTTCTTTGCCTTTTCTGATTCTTTTTCTAAAATTCAATTGTTTCCTAAAATATTCAGAATCGAAAATATGTTCGGGGTTTTAAAAAAATGTTCGTGTGTTAAATATTTTTTTCACAATTTTGAAAAAAGTTCGTGTTTACATAAATGCTCCCAAGATTTCAGAAAATGTTCGTGTTTTCAGAACATGTTATAAATTTAAAAATTCAGGATAATGTTGGCAATTTGAAAAAATGTGCATCTTTTCGAAAAATGTTCGCGCTTTAAAAACAATGTTCGTCTTCCTGAAAAATGTTCGCATAATCAGAAAAATGTTTACAATTTTATTTTATTTTTAAATTTTTGTTTTGAAAGAAGTTACCATTTTGCAAAACAATGACAAATTTTAAAAAGTGTTCACACGTATAAATTTTCTTTGCAAATTGGAATCTTTTGGAATTTCAAAAAAATGTTCTAGTTTCCATTTTTTGTTCACAAATACATAAATGTTCAGGAATTTCAAAAATTCTTCTTTCTTTCCAAATTCTTCTCAAATACAAAAAATATTTTTGTTTTCAAAATTGGTTCACATATTCAGAACATTTTCATGTTCAATATTTTTTCACCATTCAAAAATGTTCGCAGGTTTAATTGTTGTCCACAAATTTTAAAAATTGTTCACATATTCAAAACATTTTTCAAGTTCAATTTTTTTTCACAATTCAAAAAAATGTTTGCATGTTTAATTTTTGTCTAAAAATTTAAAAACAATCTTCACATATTCAAAACAATTTTCATGTTCAAAATTTGTTCACAATTCAAAAAATGTTCGCATGTTTAATTTTTGTCCACAAATCAAAAAATGTTCGCATGTTTAACGTCAGTTACTAAAACTGGCTATGGATGTGATTCCATGGCAGGAGGACTTGTGTCGATCCCTTGCCAGCTGGTTATTACACGAATTGTTTTTGTTTTTTGCCGCTGCCTGTAGCTTATAGTATATTCGCGCTGCAGATATGTCACAACACCTAAGGTATTGCGGTGGCTAGTGCATCGGGCGCATCACTCGCAGCTCGCGGGCTCGTTTCCTATGTGCCTCTTACTGCAGCAAAGAGCCGCAGTTTCACACAGGAGACGGGTCAACTGGGCCGGCCCATTCGCTGTCCTTGGCGGATTGAAAAATCGCAAGAAGAAAAGGGCGCGCTAACTAGAAATCGAACCCGCGACCTGCTAAAGTTGCCCGCGATGAGCAACCAGTACGACAAGAGAGCTAGTCTGGAAGAATTGCGGCGCGACTATTAAAGTACTATAGACAGCCACGAAGATAAAAACAAGTTCGCCAAATTCCTTTTAAAAATAAAATTTGTGGGCTAGGGATCAAAGTTTTGAATAAATTTGCAAAAAAAGGGGAACAATTTTGGAAGTTCTAGAACATTATTATATTTGTGAACAAAATTTTGAAATAGAAACTTTTTTTTGAAAATTTCCATATATTTTTTAATTTATGAAGTAAATTTAAACGTGTGAATTTTGTTTTTGAATTGCAAGAAAATTTATAAAAATTGAAACTTTTTGTAAAACAAATAACTTTTGGTTTGTGAACAAATTTAAAAAGACGAACATTTTTTGAATTACCGAACATTTTTTATAACGAAGCAAACAAAATTTGAGAACAGGAACATTTTCTATAAGAATGAACAAAATTTTTAAAATGCGAAAAAAATAAAAAAGAAAAAGAAAACTGAGAAAGAAAAATGAAATCAAAAAGAAAATATAAACAGAGAGAAAAAAGAAACAAAAAACGAAGAACAAATTTGAAAATGGAGAATGTTGTTGAAAATCTGAAACAACTCTGGAAATACGAACATTTTTTGAATACATGAACATTTTTTTTGAAAACAAGAACATTTTTTTGAAAACTATTAACATATTTTCGAAATGCGAACAATTTTTAAAACTTTGAACATTTTTGTGAAAAACGAACATTTTTCAAATGCTAACAAAATTTGAATATTTTGAAAAACTATTAAACATTTTGAAGATTATGAAAAATGAAAAAGCGAGGAAAAGTGAAAAATAAAAGAAATAAACTGAAAAAATAAAAAATATTAAAAATAAAACTTGAAGAAACGGAAAAGGAAAAAAGGAGAAGATAGAGAAGAAAAAAAAGAGGAAAAAGGAAAACAAAAAAAGAAAAACAAAGTGTTAGGAAGCGTCTAGAAGGTTCCCAAAACCAGAAAAAACAGGCTGAGAACATGCTAGAAGGTTCCTAAAACCGGAATCGGCGAAACATTTTACGGGCCGGCCCACTCCCACGCCCTGTGCGTCGCGTCGACATTTTGCCGCAGCGAGCGGCAAATAGGATATTCTTCCCTTCCTTGCAGCGAGACAGTAGCTAGTGTGGCCTATGGTGGGCCGGCCAAGTAGGGACTGTCTCGCTGCAAGGAAGGTGGCACATGGTGGGCCGGCCAAGTAGGGACTTGGGCTGCACACTGATGTCATGCTATCATCACTCGAATTTTATATTGTTTCTTTCGTTTTTATTTTGTATACATTTGAAAAACATAAACTAAGTTAAGATATTTAAAACCAATAATTTTAATGTTAAGATATGATAAAGAAAATGTTCGCTCAGATTTTTTTTGATAACTTAAATGAAATGTTCATGAATGAAAAATGTTCCCATGTTTCAAAATTTTGCATGTAAAATTTTTCAAGTAGGATTTAATAATAACTGCACCAGATAACTAAGAAAAAATTCACCTAAATGCATAGAAAGCGGTATCTTCAATAAGTTTATGAGCCTGAGATTGGCTGGCATATATCAAAGTTGCATCACATGAAGCCGCGGAGGCTCTTTTTGGCTTTCCGGTTTGGATGCCAACATTTCCTGCATGCACCTTTGGTCCAAATACTAGCGTGATTGCGGAACAGATATAACATGGTAGACTAATAAGTATAGAACATCAACGTTCATACAAAAAACCATCAAAAATAGCATACCACGACGTAGTTTAACATTTGATTCTCCAGATTTGACAAACATTCAAGCATACAACTAACAAGTTCTGAGAGATGTGGCCGCAAGCTGAAGATATTATTTTTCTTTATTGCTTTTCAATAAAGCTACACACATAAAAGCATGAGCACTAACAGCATGTTCTAGGCCATGCATAACAAAATCATAACAATGCTTTGGATGCAATTAATCAACCACCTCATACTACATAACTACAATCCTTCTAAGGATAATATTTTAGGATAATAGAAGATTCCCCAGGAACCAGGACAGTCGAAAAGTCTCCCCGGCCTAACAAAACTGGCACATGGAGATAGCAAAGTTACCAAGTGTTTATTAGTATAGATTGGGCCTACTTTCAACAAGTAAAAGACAGTAAGCAAATCGGTTCAATTTCTTGATCCTGAGATTCAGAATGCAGGTCTTTCACTACCCTAAGTTCTGAACTTCTGATTCGGCATGCATCCGTCACTCAATTTCTTGTTCAACTGTTCAGCATCTCGTGCCAGCTTTTTAACCTCTTCCCGAGACCGAGAATGCGGGTCTTCCATTGCAAGAAGAGCTGCTTCCTTTTGCATGTGATTGAAGAGCCAGAGTATGTATGGCACCAACCTCTTCTCTCTTCTGTTGAAGTTCTTGCACCAGCATTTGTACACCTTCAGTAGTTCAGTTCAGTCTTCTCCTGCTCGGACTGTGACTTCAAGAGCCCCACATCAGACGCGCTGCTGATATTGTAGTAGAGCCACATCTTTGTCAGTATTTATTATTTATGAGACAATGCTCCTAAGGGCTTGGATCTCACTCTCAAATTTTCTCTTCGAATCCACCAGAGACACATGTCACCATGAAGTTCTTCTATCAAAAGCTCAGACCAACGGTTTTGTTCAAACAGTCTAACAAGTAGCAACTCCCTTCTTCATCTTGCAGAATGTGTCCTCTAGGTTAACTTCCACCTTCTTGAGTCTTGACAATAAATAACCGTGGTGACACACCAAGTGCATCCTTAGGCAGATCATCATGATCAAACGGTGCACACAAGGGTGCCAACATTTTTGATATATGTGGCTTCCCTTCTTGGCTTGTGGAGGGTGAGTCGTCAGACATTGATGGCACACCGGAGTGTGCCGGTGGC
Source organism: Triticum aestivum (assembly GCF_018294505.1). NCBI lineage: Eukaryota > Viridiplantae > Streptophyta > Magnoliopsida > Poales > Poaceae > Triticum > Triticum aestivum. Next base: position 719,741,480 of record NC_057810.1, on the reverse strand, counting down.
TTGATCATACCTTTCTACTCAGGCATGGTATGCTCTGTACTCTTCCACATGTTTCATGAACTCAGAGTGTTCTTTATAGTGCATTTCCGCTCTCCATGCAAATGAATCAGCATCTTCATTGATAAGGTTTTATCATCGGTTTTGACCGTCACATTCATGTCTGTTTCACATGGAGAAATTCAATTAACCATATGCCATAACATGAAGGTTTGGACATATCTTGGGCCAAACTTTTAAAAATTTGACTCTAAATATCATTTTAATTATTCAGATTAGAGTGGTTAATCACCACTCCTGTAGTACTATCAAAGATTGGGTAGGGACTTGTGAAAATGATTCTTATGCTAACTATTTTACTAGAATGTCTTCTACCCCTCCAAAGAAGACTTACTGAAAATAAGGAAAAAAATAGCATAGAATAATTTTCATTTCCTAACCCCTCTGGCATAAACAAGGAGATCTCCATAAACAAGCAATGAGTGCTTCAGAGCTATTACATGTTATGTACATAGCAAATATTTAATACCATGTTTAGAACAATTTAACATGTATGGTACAAGTTCATCCTAATAAGAACTGAAATCAAGGAATATGTGTAATAGTACGTTGAAGTTAAGTACTCCGTCCATTTCAAAACATAAGGTCAATATTTTTGCAATGCCCTTCCAAAATACAAGGCATTCATGCAGAAATGATGGACGAATTATTCTCATATTTTCAAAACAATACCTCAATCTCATGCTAGACCAGAATACACCTTAGAGAATGAAATGGAGATAGTAACAACTATCATCACATATGCAAAACTGGAAAGCTGCACGCTCGGAAGTAGAAGCATCCCTAGAGTCTGAATAACTTCAGGAATTGAATATCCAACACAGCAACAAAACGTAAGATGAAGAAAGAATAGTCTGCAGAACAACATAATAGCAATAGTTTGGGGCTACTAAATATTCTATTCCGAACATGCAGAACTACCTAAACCCAAATGCATGACAGGTCTCAGTTCAGTGTTACAAATGTCGACCCAATCATCACTGGCGGCTACCTGGCGAAAGGGCGGGAGGCAAAGCAAACTAACTGAACTACTGAACTTATCGTTGCACTTGAGGGGGGAATTCAACCACCAAACCCTACCTTTAGATCTCATCAAATGTTGAACTAGATAACAGGAGGTCTAGCGCCTATTCCCATGGAAGTTGCCCTTCATGGTTGCATTTTTGGTTAATGACTTGGGGCCTCCAGGATTCCTGAGAAATGGCGAGAGTTTCAAATCAAGGAAATGTTTTACCTACGATGTCCAAATTCAAATTAGTACAAAAATATACTCACATCTTCTGTCTCTTTGCAACATCATGCTTCATTTTCAGAACAATGTCCATTGAATACACATATAGACCCAGGTCTTCTGCACTCCCATGCATATCCGGCACCAACCAACATCTCTGTTACTGAAGAATCCACCCTGGACAGTACAATAACTGCAGTTCAGTAATTATTAGGCACATCAAGTATATAGCATATGGAAACTCATAACAAATCAGCAATAAACACAAAAAGGAAAATAATTTTATGAATTCAATACTCATAGCCCACCGAACTGAAGTGGCCAGATTCTTGTGGAAAACCATGTTAAGAGTAACCATCAAAATTTGGATAATTATGAATAGTCACCCTGAAGACCTGCTGATGATGAAGCTTCAAATCAAGCATTGACTTATTAGAACCATCTTATAATCCTTTACCTAGGTTTCGAGGCACCATCAGCCCTATGATGGCAAAATTCTGCACCAGGTGACACATTTTGGAAACTTTGGCGTGTCGTGAGGCGCTATCGTTGGGAAGGAACTTGCTACTCCAAAACATCATAGTGGCCTCAGACTGTCTCTCCGCCATCAACGGCATCAACTCAGGAACTCATGGTATCACTGGCCTAATCATCAGAGAAATAAAAGGACGGTTGTGGTGATTTTCAGGCTATCTCTTTTGTCCATGAAGGACGTTGCTCCAATACATAGTTTAGCTAGACATGCTTTGCATTTGGGTGAAGGGCGTCATGTTTGGCTTCTACAACCCTTTGACACTCTGCTTATTCCTCTAAGTCGTTCCATCGATCAATAAAGCATTGCATGTTTAAAAAAAATACAGAGGGGGTCTCACCGATAGACTCAAAAAGAAAAAAAAGCTAGGGTCTCACCGAGAGAGGAAAGGGGATCGGGGGTCAGTTATGCCCGCCGTGCGCCGATCTTGTCAGGAAGCAGCTGTTCTGAACCCAAACCAAGTGTCATCTTTAGTTAACGACCTCCATCGAGCTGGTATCGCTTCGAGCCCCATCGGACGGTCGCCATCGAGCAGCTCAAGTTACTTACGCTGTCAACCGTCGGATGCATCTACTGTTTTACTTTTCACCTTATGCTGTCACTACAGTGAACTGTAACTTTCTCGCCTATAAGTGAGCCGGGCTGTGGCTGAGTAGGTAGCGTGAATTGATCCTATTCTTGCCTTTGAGCAGAAGAAATACCCTATAAACATATATCTTATAGTATCCATATAAATTCTGGATCTCAGATCCCCTTCCTCTAGTTTGATCTCTCTGAAATTCGCTTAGTTGACACCCGGGATCTGACAAATTGGTATCATGAGCATCGGTTTCTCGGCAACGACTTCCGATTCCCAGTAGAAAATCGAGAGGAGAGCCAATTCCCACCCTAATCCCTCCCTTTTCTGCGTGGATGGTGATGAGATCGGCGGTGGCCTGAGGGGGCGGAGTCTCTTCTCCAACATGGCGGCGGCGGCGGCGATTTGGCGGCGCAGGCGACAATGATTATTCGGGTACAGACCAGTAGAGAGGAGTGGTTGCGTGGGAACCCTTCTCACGCGGTAAAATCCCACGTCCATCGCCGATCCGTGTACCATCGGCGTCGAGCTTCGAGGCGGCGGCAGGATCGCGAGTGCAGGGGCTGGTTGCCGTACTTTCGGTGGTAAAATTCCCCTTCTCTGCTCGCGATCAAGGAGATGGGCAGGGCCAAGAACATAGATGATGCCGATTTGCAAGAGGTGCTTGCTCTGCGCGAGGAATTCGGCGTCTTACAGCAGGAGAGTGCCTTGATGCGCACTGAGGTAGCCAAGCTCCATCAAGACGTGCAGTCCATCAGTTCCAAACAAGGTGATATCTCTCTGCAAGTAGGTACAGTGGAAAAAGCTGTGTTAGATCTCAGTAAGCAATTATCAGCAATTAGTTCAGCGTTCAAGACACTGGTGCCTCCCACTAATCAGGGGCAAACTATTGATATCCCTTCTAGTTCTACACAGTTGGTGAAATCTCCTACACTGCATGGAGCAACTACTCATTTACAGCCTGACAGAACTGAACAATTACGGAAACAGCTAGAGGAAGAGAAGGAAAAGACTAGGTTGGCTGAGGAATTGCACTTGCAAAATTTGACACCTATTCGCACTAACAGACCCAATGTTCCACCTGGATTTGCTCAATCAAAAAGAATGGATGCCACTAGTCAAGTGGGCACTCCTCTATCCCAAAGAGATCCAGGTCACACCCCTGCATTTCAACAGTTTCAGAACAGGGAGAGGCAACTATGGCAAGGATATTACAGAACATATGAGCAGGACATGCAGGTCCAATTCATGAAGGCTATGACAAAAGGTCCTAAACTGGAATTTCCTAAATTCTTTGGAGAGGATCCTGTGGGATGGTTGAGACAATGTAACAAATACTTTCAAATGTCTGGTGCTCCTGAAGAATACAAAGTATCCTTAGCACAGATGTATATAAGTGGAGATGCTGATATTTGGTTAAGAAGGCCTGGTCTGCTTAAAAAGCATTTGACATGGAAAGAATTTGGCAAAGAAATTGTGAAGAGATTCTCGTAACAGGGCACTTATGATCTGACAGAAAAGTTCAATAATCTGAAACAAAACAACAGCACTGTATCTGACTATACCATGCAGTTTGAGGACCTAATGGCTGATATGCAAGATGAAAATCCAGAATTAAATGAACTCTGGTTTGTCAGGTGTTATGTGAACGGCATGAGAGAGGGCATTAAGTATCAGATAAGACTACTGAGACCCCAAACTATCACTGATGCCTATTGCTTGGCAAGGGACATTGAACCTTGTCACCCACCTGTGTCTGTTAATCAAAAAAAGGCATTTGTGCCTTATAACAGCTACTATCAGAAGAACACAAGTGCCAGCTTATCTAAACAGCTACACACTCCTGTGTTACCTCAGGCTCCAACTGGCACTAAATCTGCAGACAATGTCAACAATACTGCTCAGAGGATAAGAAAAGCTGGTGAATGCTGGAGATGTGGCGACAAATGGGTACATGGGCATAAATGCACTCTTATTCCTAATGTGCATCTCATGCAACAAGAGGTGGAAGATACTGGCCCACTAGAACAAGAAGAGCCACATCCAGAACAATCAGAAAATATAGAGGAGCAACATGAACAAGCAATGTTTATCTCTGCTTATGCCCTGGGTCATCAGTCAACGGTGCAAACCCCAACAATAATTATATCTGTTAATGGTAAGAGAGCTGTAGCTCTACTAGACTTTGGAAGTTCCTCCTCTTTCATGAATGAAAAGTTTGCAATTAAATCAAACTGTCATATGCTGCCCAGAAAACCTAGAGCAATTTCTGTTGCGGGTGGAGGTACACTAATATCTGCAGCTGTAGTACCAAATTGCCCTTTCCAGATTGCTAAACTAGGAATGCAACACTCTTTCAGAGTTCTGGATTTACCTAGCCATGACATTATTCTTGGTTATGACTGGTTCACCCTTGTCAGCCCAGTCACTTTTGATGTTCCTAGGCATCAGTTCAGTTTTACAGTGGAAGGACAGACTAAAGTCACAGCAGCTATCTTCAATACTAATGAAGAAGTGAAAGAAATGCAGGCGAAGAAACTCCCAAATATGTTGGACAAAGGAGTGCAAGGATTTCTTATACAATTGAACAGCATTATAATGGAAGCTCCTGCCAATCACTGCATTCCAGCTGCAGTCCAACAATTGTTGGAAGAATACAAGGATGTATTCCAGGAGCCTACAAAGTTACCTCCTAGTAGAGCTTTGGACCACACAATTCCTTTGATGCCAGGAGTGGAACCCCCTCACTCCAGACCTTATAGAGTGCCCCATCACCAGAAGGACGAAATGGAAAAACAGATTCAGCATTTGTTGGACAACAAATTAATCAGACCTAGCCAGAGCCCTTATGCTGCCCCTGTGCTTCTAGTGAAGAAAAAGGACAGCACTATGAGACTGTGCACAGATTTCAGAAAATTGAATTCAGTCACAATCAAAAATAAATTCCCAATTCCGGCGATTGAGGATTTATTGGATGAACTGCATGGAGCTAAAGTATTCTCTAAATTGGATCTAAGGTCTGGTTACCACCAAATCAGAATGAATTCTAAAGACGTACACAAAACTGCTTTTCGAACATTCTTGGGTCACTATGAATATTTGGTCATGCCTTTTGGCTTATCCAACGCACCTGGCACTTTTCAAGCTCTCATGAATTTTCTCTTTGCACACTACAATAGAAAGTTTGTGTTAGTGTTCTTTGATGACATACTCATTTTTAGTAAAACATTAGAGGAGCATGTGGATCATTTAGCACAAGTGCTCAAAATTCTCAGAGAAAATGAACTATACGCTAAGTTGTCCAAATGTGTGTTTGCTGTTGATAAAGTGCAGTATTTGGGACATGTGGTTTCTGGAGAAGGTGTTGCTACAGAGCCTGAAAAGATCACTGCTATATCTCAGTGGCTACTCCTACTGATGCAACTAAGCTGAGGAGTTTCTTGGGCTTGGCAGGGTACTATAGAAGGTTTATCAAGAACTATGGCATTATTTGCAAACCACTGCACAACAGTCTGAAGAAGGGACAATTCCAGTGGACGGCAGAGCAAGATCTGGCTTTTAAAACACTCCAGCAGGCCCTTATCTCTGCACCAGTTTTAGCCCTACCAGATTTCAAGCAACCTTTTCTTCTGGAGACTGATGCTTCTGGTCATGGCATTGGTGCTGTTCTTATGCAGCAAGGACGGCCCCTTGCTTATTACAGCTCTGCACTTTGTCCAAGAAATGCGGCACTCTCCACCTATGAGAAAGAAGCTCTTGCTATTCTGGAAGCTTTAAAGAAATGGAGACACTACCTGTTAGGGAACAGTGTCATTATCAAGACTGACCAACAGTCTTTGAAATTCATTATTGATCAAAGAATTACAGAAGGAGTGCAACACAAATTGATGATGAAACTGCTGGAATTTAATTTCACAATCCAATACAAGAAGGGGAGTACTAATAGAGTGGCAGATGCCCTGTCTCGAATGTGGCCTAAATGTATGGCTATCTCCTCTGTCACTCCCTTATGGGCTGAAGATCCGATAACAAGCTACAGAAATGATCCTGTGACAAAAGCTTTGCAAGAGAAATTACTGCTGCAGAAAGCTGAGACTGTCACAGATTACACATTGCATGCTAGTATTATCAGATATAAAGGAAAGATACTAGTGGGCAATGACAAAAACTTGCAAGAACAACTCATTGCTGCATTGCATAGTTCTCCAGTAGGAGGCCACTCTGGCATGAGAGCTACTTATCAAAGGATAAAAGGCATATTCTATTGGCCTGGCATGAAACAACATGTAGAGACTTACATTGCATCTTGCCCAGTTTGCCAGAGAGCAAAGCATGAAAATTGCCCTCAACCTGGACTATTAGACCCCCTCCCAGTGGCTGACATGGCATGGCAACATATTTCTATGGATTTCATTGAAGGTCTCCCTAATTCTCAAGGCAAAGAGGTCATTTTAGTGGTGGTTGATAGATTCACAAAATACTCCCACTTCTTGGCCCTCTCACATCCTTATACTGTTCATAGTGTGGCTCAGGTTTTTGTAGATCATATCATCAGGTTGCATGGACCTCCCAAGCTAATCATTTCGGATAGAGACAGGATATTCACCAGTCAATTGTGGAGAGACATCTTTGCAGCACTTAGAGTGGAGTTGAGATACAATTCTGCATATCACCCTCAAACAGATGGGCAAACAGAGAGAGTCAACCAATGTTTAGAAACATATCTGAGATGCATGTCCACTTTGGAACCAAAGAAATGGCTATCTTGGCTGCCCCTTGCTGAATATTGGTACAATACAACTTACCATACAGCTCTAAAAATGTCACCGTTCCAGGCTTTATATGGATTTCCCCCTCCTTTAATTTCTGAATTGGCCATCCCTGGTCCAGAAGACTTGGAAGCTCAGGAATTTTTATCGGCTAAACAACACATGTTAGATCAACTCAAGGCAAATTTATCCCAAGCTCAAAATAGGATGAAGAGGTATGCAGATTTAAAAAGAAGTGAGAGACAATTTCAACCTGGAGACCTAGTATACTTGAAAATGGCTCCATACCGACTAGCAGCATTTGGTTTTCGAGGTGCCTTAAAACTACAGAACAAATATTATGGTCCTTTCAGTGTAGTTCAAAGAATTGGTAACTCTGCTTACAAACTCCAATTTCCGGCACATGTCAAGATACACCCAGTCTTTCATGTCAGTCAGTTGAAGAAGCATTTGGGGAAGAAATCTATCCCTAGTCCAGATCTGCCAATGGTCAATGAGGATGGTTCAATCAAAACTGAACCGGCTATGGTGCTTGAAGTGAGACAAGTACCAAGACACAACCTGCATGTTGTTCAATGGCTAATTCAGTGGGAAAACATGGCACCCGAAGATGCTACCTGGGAAGATGCTGAATTCATAAAGCATACATTTCCAGCATTCTTTCGTTCGACAACTCAAGCATGGAGATCAGTCTCATAATCGCCGTGAGGACACGTCGAGTCTCAGACAGGGGCAATGTCAGGCATCAGCTGTTCTGAACCCAAACCAAGTGTCATCTTCAGTTAACGACCTCCATCGAGCTGGTATCGCTTCGAGCCCCATCGGACGGTCGCCATCGAGCAGCTCAAGTTACTTACGCTGTCAACCGTCGGATGCATCTACTGTTTTACTTTTCACCTTATGCTGTCGCTACAGTGAACTGTAACTTTCTCGCCTATAAGTGAGCCGGGCTGTGGCTGAGTAGGTAGCGTGAATTGATCCTATTTTTGCCTTTGAGCAGAAGAAATACCCTATAAACATATATCTTATAGTATCCATATAAATTCTGGATCTCAGACCCCCTTCCTCTAGTTCGATCTCTCTGAAATTCGCTTAGTTGACACCCGGGATCTGACAGATCTCCACTCTCTCGCCGTCGCCGTCGGATGCCTCGAATAAGCAGCTCCCCCTTTGGGAGCCGCAGCCCCCAATCGAAGCAGCAGCAGCAGCAGCTCCATTCCGAGCTGCGACCGGCAATCGAAGCAATCAAGCGGCTCCACTCCGAGCCGCAGTCCGCAATCAAAGCAGCTTCCTTTTTTAGTGGCTAATCGGGAATCAAAGCAGTCGTTTCCGGATTACAATCAGAAACAGGCCCTCTTTCGGATTCAGTCTCGGCGGAAACCTAGCAGCTATATATCAGTTTGAAGAGGAGACGATCAGCTCTCTTACCAGGCAAACGGCTGCCAGAACGGCCTCGGCAAATCCTCCCTCGACATGATGGTGAGTTCGTCCTCATGCTCTTTTTTTGCCTTTATATATCAGAAGAAATAGATCCTCTTACAACAGCACCTCAAAATAAAAATATAAAAAATCGAGGAGCAATAACAAGTAGGAATCATAATCAGAATTCTTGGTCAAAATTTAACCTTTTTATGGGCAAATATCAAGATTGCGTCATTCTATTGTAAAGTATAGAAGTATAATCAAAATTGTGTTTTTTCTCTCGGAAGTATAAAGACTGTCTAATCAAAATTGTGCAGTCAAAATTGCGTCTCCATGTGGGGAAGTACAAAAATTCTATATAATCAAAATTTCTCTTCTTGTGGGGAAGTTTGTAAATTATATCGTTGTTTGTGGAAAATATTAAAATTGCGCCGGTGATGTGACTGGTAAGAAACCAACTCTGATTTGTTTCCATATCAAATGCAGGAGGACAATGAGGTTGATAGGCTCAGCAAGTTGCCTGATGACGTTTTGCTCAACATTGTGGAGCGACTTGATATCGCTGATGCTGCACGAACCACCATCCTCTCGACACGTTGGAAACAGATCCCTGCGATACTCTCAAAGGTTGTTATCGTGGCTGGATCTTTTGAGCCCAAGCATGAAAGGAGGAAGATAACCTCAGATGATATAGTTCGGGCCAACACCACCGTGCTGGAAGCTGCTAGGTGCATACTGGGAAGGAGGGCTGGGAGTCTATCCACCATTCACCTGTTGTGCATGCAATTCTACTTGGGAGATGAGTCTGTTTTCATTGGCCAGACTGTTGCCAACACCATAGCAACACAAAAGGTCGCTTCAGCCGAGTTTACAATCATGACGAAGGTGCGCAGAAATTGTTCTGTTGATGAACTGCTCACTTATGGGAGGCAGTTCATGTCATTCTTTGGTTCGTGTCCAAACACATTTGGTGGTCTTGCACGCCTCACGCTAGAGAATTTGAGGTTGGGTGAATCAGACTTCCCCAAAATTTTCAGTATTTGCAATCAACTGGAGTTCCTCCGTCTCCAACAGTGTGATGCGGGGAATATGTCTTTGCTGGAAGTGGAACACGAACAGCTCCGTGAATTACTGATTTTTTGTAGCAGTATTAAGAGGGTTGATCTGAAGTGTGTACCAAAGCTCACAATACTGAAATTTAATGCTTTTATGTCTCCGGAAGACCCCTTCTGTCTGGGCTATGTCCCACTGCTTCAGACTGTGACCATCATTAATACTGGTCTTTCGCGGCACAAGATGCTCAAGTTAAGCGAGTTGCTGGGTAAGACGGCCATAAGCTTCCTCCATTTGAACTTCAAATGTGAAAAGGTTAGTGGAGGTCTACAATGTTGTCTGAGTGTCGTGTGTTGTGGAGAGGTTGTAGTCATTATTTTTGGTAAACATACTTCTGCATTATCCCCGTCTTTTGCAGATTTGGGTGAAACCAGAAGGTCGAAAGCAATTGCTACCGGTGTTCCACAAACTAAGGCTTGTGAATTTGATCAACATTTCTGAAGAATGTGATCTGACTTGGACGATGTTCATACTCCAAGGTGCACCCGCCCTTAAGGAACTATGCATCATGGTAAAATCTTGTACCGATTTTCATTTCTCATTTTTATTCCACCTCACGTTGAATATGCAAAGCGAGCTCTCTCTTTTCGAAGTTCAGACACCGGTTTGGAATTCTTGACCTGATTGAATGCAGGTGAGGGATCATTTGTGTGAAATGACAACCGGGGAGGTGAGGAAGAGGTTTACATATAGCGAGAAGAAGGACAAAGGACTAGAATGGGAACCATCTTCCCCTGATTTCAAGCACCACAATCTGGCTGAGGTCAGGATCTATGGGTTTCAGGCAGAAGACAAATTCATGAGGTATGCCAGAAATGTCGTGGAGGCAGCGGTGAACCTGGAGGCCATGAACCTATATAGAAATCCAGGGTGTGATAAGTGCAAGCACACGCTTCCAGGTCAGTGGACATGGACGGAGATGTTATTGATCAGAGACAAAATCAACAATGGGATGTCGTCACATGCCAGGATTCACTTCCCGAGCTGAGGGCAAGTTTTTTTCTTAAGAGAGATATTGTTCGCGTCTAGAATTTTGGCAAATGGAAATTGCCAATGTTTGTTATTTGCGATAAATGCTTGCACCTTGTTCTCGTTTCAAATTGTATTATACTAAGCACGGCACTGGTGACAAAGCGTGTTATAGCCGAAAGAACATTTCTTGCAAACTGAACAATGAACATCTTTGACATCTGTCAGCGTTAGCCTGTTGAACTTTCGCTGCATTGCACTGGGCTCGCCTTGTACGAGTATAATCCTTCACCACGCAGAGCTTCTAGCACTGGGTTTGTCCTTTTTATGTATCCATGATCTTGGGAACCAGATTGCTGGAAACCAGATCTTGCAAAAAGATACGGGCACTACATTCGAACCATAGACCGTCAAGTCATAGGGGAAAATGAACTATTAGAATTTAGAGAAGCTAGAGCTTTAATCTCCCTCAAGACAACACCATCTACATAATCTATATATGTCCGACACACCGAAGCTGAACTTTTTGGCTTTCTTGATTCCTGGAAGTGATGCGGTGTTGCAACATAGCTCATAGACCTGCTAGTCGAAGTTGGAATACGCTGCTGCATATATTGTGGACCATGGGGGTTGGAAAGGTTGAGAATGCATCTGTTGGTGTGATGAGTTCATTCCTTGTTGGTATGATTGACCTGTTTGTGAACGAACAGACGTGTTAGGAGGAAATCCTTGTGGCGGCCGGTGCCTGGGGAGGGATGCTGGAAGGAATTGGTGTCCGCTGAAAATGATGCCCATGTTGTTGATGTTGTGGTGTATGCTGAGTACCTTAAGGAGCAACCATGGCTGGCAGTTGGCCTTACAACTGAAATTTACACTACGGAGGGTGTGGAACTGCAGGATGCCGAAGATCAACTAATTGTTGGTGAGACTGTCAGGACAGCAGGAATTGAGGATGAGCATATGGAGCAGGTTGTGTAGGAACCTGAGCAACATTCTGCGATGCCACTTGCGTTTGAGGTTGTGTGTACTGTTCCAGCTGTGGTTGCAGGTAGCACTGCTGTAGCAGCTGCTGCAGGTGCCACTGAGGAAACTGCAGACGGATCTCGGGTGACTGCCAGGGTCGTTGCAGCTGATGACTGCGTGTTAGGCTAATGTCTTCCTGTTGTGTTTGGGGTTGCAATCCCTGCAAAGAGACACAAAGGTACAAAAAGATTAATGCATAGAGAAATAGTTCTAGACTTATAGAGCAAATCACTTTGAGACATGTTGGATATACGGGACAAAGCTGAGCATGTTATTGCACTTGACGATGTACACTTTTGAGTACCACAATGGTTACAAACAACAGGGGAGTGCCCCATAGGCACAAGCGGCGCCATGTGTGATGCATTCAGACAGATTTCCTTGCAATTGGCAACCTCACTCTTGTTCTACAGGCTGTGTACTGTAACATTACCAATTGTCTCAGCAAGTGACTTGTTTGAATCCACCAGAGGCTGCATATTGTGGTAACAGGGAGGGCACTACTTCCATGTACACTCACTGTATTATGCACAAATAACTTCCCTAAGAAGAAAGCTATATATACCTCAGAATTGTTAGGTTGATCTCTATCCCGTTCGAACCCAACGGGTCGAACGGCCCATGACTCGCGCCCTGTTCGGGGGCGCCCAACCAAACCATGGTTGGTGGGCCCCTGTCGCCAGCGCAATATAAAGAGGTGGGGTGCCGGGGCACGGATCACGAGGTGGACCGTGCACAAGAACACCACCAACACACCAATCCGATCTAGAATTGCGCTAGGCCGACGGGAAGCTCCACCACCGCCGCCATCCACTCTCTGCCATCACCGGCCACCGTCACCATGGCCAGCACCGGGAGTTCCTCATCAGCACCTGGAGAAGGTAGGTCTACCGTGGATATCCAACACATGCTATCCCGACGGATCTATCAAGAATCAGCTTCTGACATTAAGTGGGCAGGCTTGTGTGCTTGCTGCTGCGACATAACCCAAGCAAGGTTTGCAGTAGAGATGTGTGCACTGAGTTTGCCGAGCTTCGTTTGGAGGGCGTATGCACATTGTCCGGACTCACTAACCTCTATCCATATCCAGTAAGCATTCTGATGCCTGCACATATGCCAACTTCATAACATATGCATTCAAAATGTATGCAAGAGCTAAAACCAGAAATCCAATGAGGATACAAGAAATGTCAATTATTCTGATTTACAAAAGGAAGTGAATACAAATTCCCATTTGCAAGTAACAAGGCACTGTATTCAACACATGGCACCACCGTATACACAACAAAATAAGTAAACAAAATGGTTAGCAGATGTTGCACAATGACGATGAAATGGTTCATCTTTCTAACAATAGCATGTCAAATGTTAGGAGTCAACTAAATACGAAACGTGGGGTTCAGTTGGACGAACCCTATTTGTTCTCTGAAATAGACAGCTACGACTAGTATTGATTAGGGTGGAGCTTGATGTGGCGGGACCGGAGTACGGGTTGCCTACTGCCTTGTCTCTCGCTATGATTCAGCTTTCGGCGCTTCCACTTGCATGCATATATCTTTCAAGACAATACAAATAATCCGCGCGAGCCGCGGTGGCAGGCACGCAAGAGCATGAGGTCCACACGCGTCGTGGCGACAGAAAATTACGCGTCCACGACTTACATGTGGGCTCGAAGCCAAGCTTGCTCCACATTTCAAGATGTGTTTGGTTATCTGCATCGTTTTCTCTCTCTTTGCATGTATGTCTCAGTTGGGCCTGACTTGGGTTAAACAAACGGAAAACCATCATCTGTATATAGTTTGATTGCCTGCATATAGTGTGGCTGCATCAAAGAAGCAATATTAATTCGATGTTTTGGTTGCACGCGTTGCACTGGGTAGATAAACTGCACGATATTTGGTTGCGACCGGCATAAGATGCAATCATCACTCGTCAGTCGTCACTAGTCGCAAATGAGGGTAATGCAGGCAAGAAAGAATTCCGTGAATCCAGAAATAATAGAAGGAAGCTCCTACAAGCCTCCTCAGAGATCAGCGACTCTCGGCCGTCGGATCAAAATGCTTGATGAGTTTTGGGCTGTTGGATCGAGAGGTGGGAGGATCTGGGCCATCGGATCTGGAAGAAACACTGCTGGAATGAATACTAATGGCAGCAAAATGTGTATACCATGCCCCCACCAGGGCATTTCGGTCATTTCGCTTAGTGGGGGTATAAAAGGGGCGCTCATTTGACGGAGACCTAGCTGCCTCCTCCCTCGCTCGCTCTTGCAGCCGCCTCCCTCCCTCCCTCCCACGCAGCCGCCTCCCTCCTCCCTCGCTCGCGCCTCCGCCCCGCGCCTCCTGATGAAGTCATGTACCTAGGGTAGGGTCATGGGCCTGTCCAAGGTACCCTTCCCAAGGACATCTTTAGAAGAAACTCCCTTCCAGTCGACCTGGAAGGATTCCACTCGACGGACTCGAAGACACTCGACCATGAAGATTCACTCGACCACCAGGAGTCCAAGAGCCACTCTGTATCCAAACGGTCTGTAATTAAGTAGTCTTTATGGCCATGATGACACTTTATGTAAGGCGTTACCTGTAACGCCAGGCCTTAATGTACTTTAAACCCTCCGCTACGTGGGCTGGCTGGGTCCTGGCGGACACTATATAAGCCACCCCCTTCACTGGCAGAAGGGTTCGTGATGAAGTCATGTACCTAGGGTAGGGTCACAGACCTGTCTTAAGTACCCTTCCCAAGGACATCCTCAGAAGAAACTGCCTTCCAGTCGACCAAGAGAGACTTCACTCGACGGACTCGAAGGACTCGACCATGAAGACACACTCGACCACCAGGAGATCAAGAGCCACTCTGCATCCAAACGGTCTGTAATTAAGTAGTCTTTATGGCATTTAGGACACTTTATGTAAGGCGTTACCAGTAACGCCCGGCCTTAATGTACTTTAAACCCTGCATAGCTGAGGGCCGGAGGGGTCTGGCAGACACTATATAAGCCACCCCCTCCTCAGTGTAAAAGGTTCGCACCCTTGTAATCCATACATTCATAATCCAGTCGACCGCCTCCGGGCTCCGAGACGTAGGGCTATTACTTCCTCCGAGAAGGGCCTGAACTCGTACATCCAGTGTCTTCACAACTGCTCCATAGCTAAGATCTTGCCTCTCCATACCTACCCCCCATTCTACTGTCAGACTTAGAACCACAACAGTTGGCGCCCACCATGGGGCAGGTGTCTTAGCGATTTTTGGAGAAGTTGCAATTGTTCCGATTACTTTCATCATGGTTGCTGGTGGAGTTTTGGTCGAGGGCCGCGAGATCCGTCTCGGCGCTCTCACCTTCATCGCCGACGACTCCGCTTGGCTCCAGGAGGCTCCACTCGACATCGACGCGCTCTTCGTCCGCGGTGCGACGCATTTTCGCGCATGTGTCCGCGGCGTTCTGCTGCGGCAACCATCGACTCCATATCGGTCGACTCCCCTGTCGTCATCCCTCCCTGTTTCCCGCCAGCGCAAGCGATCTGGTCGGTCGAGACTCCAGCGGTGGGTGAAGCACGCGGCGGCTCACCAGATGGCTACCACCCAAGTCGCGGCAATCGAGCCCGACAAATCCCTCTACGGCCTGTTCGATCTGTCGACTGGCTCCGTAGAGACTGCATTCGAGTGCGATAGCAGTGATCCAGCAGCTGAGGTCTTGATGGTCAACGGACCTCGTAGCCCTCCCGGCTTCCCCCGTGATGACGGAGCGGACGGTGGAGGTGACCCCGCTCAAGTCCATGAGGAATATCAACCCGAGCCACTTAACTCCCTGCAAAGGGAAGAACTTCGCCGCAGGAACATGGATGCCCTGCATACTCCTATCGCAGGAGAAACCCCCGAAGCTCGTGCCTTGGAAGAGGCACGTTTGGCCAACTTGGCTGAACGCGCTCGTCTGGAGAATCTCCAGCGAGCACTCGACGAGCGCGCGCGGCAACGAGTACCCGACTCCAGTCGACGTCAACTCTTCCCGCCGACTCAGGTATATCGAACCCCGATTCAGAATTTAGCAGCTGCAACCCGTATAGCAGAGTCAATTCAGCCCTCTTAGTCGGAGGCTGGCAGAGGCTTGATGCAGATTAGAGATTTGCTCCGGGCAGCAGGAGATCAGAATTCAGCCGTGTCACAGTCACGCAACAGGATTCATAGTCGATCCGTCGCTGTGAATACGGTTCAGTCGGCTCATAGCCCTAGATCGCCTCTGCGGCGTGAAGGACGCGAGAATCGACGAGACCAGTATGGTGACCATTATGATCGTGATGATAGGCGTCGAGTGCCCACTCCTCCTTCGAGAGGCGGGTCTTACGCTCCTCGGCAACAAGATGACAGGCGTCAACTCAGTGTGGGGCTAAGAGCTCCGGTCGACCCCCGGGAACCAGGCTTCGACGCGCGATCCATCATCGTGCAAGGCTTGGTCGATCGGAACAGGGCTCATCGAGGTGGCCACGACAGAGATGCGCCCACTAGCAGTCGAGTGCATGTTTCAGGTCCGGAATGTTTCAGCAGGGCTATCAGAGCCGCGGTGATTCCCCCCAACTTCAGGTTGGCGACTGGAGTAAGCAAGTTCACCGGTGAGTCTAAGCCTGAAACCTGGCTTGAAGACTACCGAGTGGTGGTACAGATCGGCGGCGGGAATGACGAGGTGGCCATGAAGTATTTGCCACTCATGCTGGAAGGTTCGGCCAGGGCGTGGTTGAATCAGTTAACTCTAAGCAGCATTTACACTTGGGAAGATCTTTCCCGAGTGTTCGTCAGGACATTTGAGGGAACCTGCAAGCGACCAGCTGGGTTGACAGAGCTGCAAGTCTGCGTGCAGAAGTCGAATGAAACCTTAAGAGAGTACGTTCAGAGGTGGATTACTTTGCGTCATACCGTGGAGAACGTGTCTGATCATTAGGCAGTCTGTGCTTTCAAGGATGGTGTTAAGAACAGAGAGTTAAGTTTGAAGTTTGGGCGGACCGGAGATATGACCCTGAGTTGAATGATGGAAATTGCCACCAAGTACGCCAATGGTGAAGAGGAGGACCGACTCCGAAGCGGCAAGTACAAGCCGAGTCAGTCGGAGAAAGGAAACTCCAGTCGGAAACAGAAGCGGAAGGCCGAACCAGTGGCTCCCGGGGAGCCTCTGGCCGTGACTCAGGGCAAGTTCAAGGGAAAACCCAAAGGATCCTGGAACCCCAAGAAGGTGAAGGATAAAGAAGGAAATGACGTGATGGATCTGCCGTGTCACATCTACACGAAGAAAGACGAAGAGGGTAATTTCATTTACCTGAAGCATACCACTCGCCAGTGCCGGCTCCTGATCCAGCAGTTCCAAGGTAAACAGCCCAAGGACAAGGAAAAGGAGTCGGACAAAGCCGAAGACAAGGAGGACAGTGAGACAGGATATCCTCATGTTAACTCCACTTTGATGATTTTTGCTGATGTGGAAAGCAAGAGCCGACTGAAAGTTATCAACCGCGAACATGGTCGCCCCGACGACACCCAGCTATCTGAGATGGTCCCAAACTCCCATTACATTCGACCAGTCTGATCACCCGACTCATATAGCCACCCCTGGGAGGCAAGCTTTGGTGGTCGACCCAATCGTCGAAGGCACTCGACTGACGAAGGTGTTAATGGATGGTGGTAGCGGACTGAACTTATTATATGCGGACACGCTGAAAGGAATGGGCATTCCGATGTCCCGACTGAGCACCAGCCACATGAGTTTTCATGGAGTTATACCTAGAACGAAAGCTGAATTACTCGGCCAAATAGCTCTGGACGTGGTGTTCGGTGACTCGAAGCATTTCCGCAAAGAGAGGCTGACGTTTGAAGTCGTGGACTTTCAGAGCGCTTACCATGCTATTTTGGGGAGACCAGCTTACGCACAGTTCATGGCTCGGCCATGTTACGTGTACCTCAAACTGAAGATGCCCGGTTCCAAAGGCGTGATCACTATCACTGGTGATCGGAAAAAGGCAGAAGAGTGTTTCCATAAAGGCTCAAAGATTGCCGATTCCCAGGTGACAACGGTCGAGCTAGAAGGATATAAGCAAAATGCAGATCCGAGTGATTTGTTGCGAGCTAAGAAGCCTGCCACAGAGTCAGCGTTTCAGTCGTCCGGTGAGACGAAGCCCGTTCACATCCACCCGACCGACCCCAATGCAGCTCCGACCCATATCTCCACAACACTCGACCATAAATAGGAAGAAGCGCTCATCTAGTTCCTCCGTGAGAACTGGGACATCTTTGCATGGAAGCCTGCTGACATGCCGGGTGTTCCCAGGGGGCTGGCCGAGCATCACCTTAGAGTCGACTCGGCAGCAAAACCGGTAAAAGAACATCCTCGGCGGTCCGTCGTCCAGAAGAAAAAAGCCATCGGTGAAGAGGTGGCTCGACTATTAGCGGCAAGATTTATCCGAGAGATATACCACTCCGAGTGGCTCGCCAATGTTGTCATGGTTCTCAAGAAGGGCAACTCACTCCGCATGTGCATTGATTTCAAGCACATCAATCGGTCCTGCCCGAAAGATCATTTTCCTCTCCCTCGCATCGATCAAATTGTCGACTCGACCGCGGGGTGTGAGAGATTGTCTTTTCTAGACGCTTATTCCGGATACCATCAGATCCGTCTATATGGACCGGATGAGATCAAAACAGCTTTCATCACTCCATTCGGGTGCTTCTGCTATGTCACCATGCCATTCGGCCTCAAGAATGCCGGAGCCACGTTCATGAGGATGATTCAGAAGTGTTTGCTCACTCAAATCAGTCGGAACGTGGAAGCGTACATGGATGATATTGTGGTCAAGTCACGAAAGGGTTCCGACCTATTGACTGACCTAGCTGAAACATTTGCCAATCTCAGGAGGTATGATATCAAGCTCAATCCGTCAAAGTGCACATTCGGAGTTCCAGGTGGAAAGTTGCTCGGTTTTCTCGTTTCCGAACGAGGAATCGATGCTAACCCAGAAAAAGTTGGCACTATACTCCGAATGAAACGCCCTGTGCGAGTGCACGACGTCCAGAAACTTACTGGATGCTTGGCCGTGTTAAGTCGATTCATCTCTCGCCTCGGTGAAAAGGCATTGCCTCTTTACCGACTGATGAAGAAGGCCGACAAGTTCGAGTGGACTCCAGAAGCTGATGAAGCGTTTGCCGAGCTAAAAGCTCTGCTCTCCACCCAGCCGGTGCTTGCTGCTCCAATCAGCAAAGAGCCTCTGTTGCTTTATATCGCAGCCACAGGACAAGTCGTCAGTACAGTACTTACGGTCGAGCGGGAAGAAGAAGGGAAAGCCTTCAAAGTTCAGCGCCTAGTGTATTATCTCTCTGAAGTTTTGACTCCATCAAAGCAAAGATATCCTCATTATCAGAAGCTTGTGTATGGGATCTACATGACCACAAAGAAGGTTGCTCATTATTTCTCTGATCATTCCATTACAGTCGTCAGCAACGCTCCACTTTCAGAGATTATGCACAACAGAGATGCAACTGGTCGAGTGGCGAAATGGGCGATTGAACTTCTTCCCCTTGATATCAAGTTTGAGGCAAAGAAAGCCATTAAGTCCCAAGCAATAGCAGATTTCCTTGCCGAGTGGATCGAACAGCAGCAGCCGACTCAAGTTCACTCGGAGCATTGGACCATGTTTTTTGATGGCTCTAAGATGTTAAATGGTTCCGGTGCTGGGGTAGTCTTGGTTTCCCCCAGAGGAGATAAGCTCAGATATGTGCTCTAGATTCACTTTGATTCCTCCAACAATGAGGTAGAATACGAGGCCCTTTTGTATGGGTTGCGCATGGCCATTTCACTCGGCGTCCGTCGCCTTATGGTTTATGGCGACTCAGATTTGGTGGTCAACCAAGTGATGAAGGAGTGGGACGTTAGAAGCCCAGCCATGACTGGATACTGTAATGCAGTGAGGAAGCTTGAAAAGAAGTTTGAGGGGTTAGAGCTCCATCATATACCCCGACTGAAAAATCAAGCAGCTGATGATTTGGCAAAGATAGGTTCCAAGAGAGAAGCCATTCCCAATGGTGTGTTCTTGGAGCATATCCATACTCCATCAGTCAAAGAAGATCCTTTTACTGAAGAAGCTCCACAGCCCAAGAGTGCCACAAATCCGACTGAGGTTGAAGTTCCAGCAGTGGTCGACTTGGTCATGGAGGCTTCAGTGATCACTCCCGATTGGACAATACCGTACATTGCGTATATTTTGAGAAAGGAGCTCCCGGAGGACGAGGAAGAGGCTCGACAGATCGTCCGCCAATCCAAAGCCTTTACCGTGATCAAGGGACAGCTATACAGAGAGAGCGCGACTGGAGTTGGTCAGAAGTGCATAACGCCAGAAAAAGGTCGGATAATCCTTGATGACATCCACTCGGGGACCTGTGGCCACCATGCGTCCTCTCGGACCATCGTGGCCAAAGCATACCGAGCCGGATTTTATTGGCCAAGGGCGAATGAGATGGCAAAGGAGATAGTGGACAAGTGCGAGGGATGTCAGTTTTACTCCAACATGTCACACAAGCCTGCGTCAGCTTTGAAGACCATACCACTCGTCTGGCCCTTCGCAGTATGGGGGTTGGATATGGTGGGTCCCTTGAGAACAGGTCGAAGCGGTTTCACACATGTGCTGGTAGCAGTCGACAAGTTCACGAAGTGGATTGAGGCTAAACCCATCAAGAACCTTGACGCCGGTACTGCTGTCAGTTTCATCAGAGAACTGATATTCAGATATGGAGTCCCACACAACATCATCACTGACAATGGATCAAACTTTGATTCGGAGGAATTCAGGGCATTCTGCACATCTCAAGGCACACGAGTCAACTATGCTTCAGTCGCCCATCCCCAGTCGAATGGACAAGCGGAGCGAGCCAATGGCTTGATCCTCAAAGGGTTGAAACCCCGACTGATGCGCGACCTCAAGCATGCTGCTGGAGCATGGGTCCACGAACTTCCCTCGGTGCTTTGGGGTCTAAGGACCATGCCCAACCGGTCGACTGGAAGAACTCCATTCTTCTTGGTCTATGGAGCTGAAGCAGTCTTGCCGAGTGATCTGCTCCACAATGCTCCTCGAGTCGAGCTCTACAACGAAGCTGCAGCGGAACAGGCGCAGCAGGATGCAGTCGACCTTTTAGAGGAAGAAAGGGAGATGGTTCTGATCCGATCGACCATCTACCAACAGGACTTGCGTCGCTTCCACGCCAGAAACGTGAAGAGTCGAGCCTTCCAGGAAGGAGATTCGGTTCTCCGAGTGGATCAGCAGAAACCACACAAGCTTGCTCCTTCTTGGGAAGGACCCTTCATCGTCACGAAGGTTCTCCACAACGGAGCATACCGTCTCTACAACGTCAAGCACAACATCGACGAGCCCCGATCTTGGAACGCGGAGTTACTCCGTCACTTTTACACTTAAGTATTCACTAGGATGAGTTGTAATAAAAGTACTTATGTAGTTCATATTTCGAAAGATAGTAGTGTCATAATTTCCACGCTGATTTTTTGTCACTTTTTCAGTAAAATTCCCCCCGTCGGTGGCTTAGCTGCGAATCCGTTTCGCCTAAGTTTGTAAAAAAAATCCCTACCGAGTGGCGAGCCGGCCTCCCACTCGGAGGCTTAGCTGTGAATCTGTTTCGCCTAAGTTTCAATAAAATCCTACCAAGTGGCGAGCCAGTCTCCCACTCGGAGGCTTAGCTGCAGTCCAAGTACTCGCCTAAGTTTTAATAAAATCCTACCGAGTGGCGAGCCAGTCTCCCACTCGGGGGCTTAGCTGCAGTCCAAGTACTCGCCTAAGTTTTAATAAAATCCTACCGAGTGGCGAGCCAGTCTCCCACTCGGGGGCTTAGCTGCAGTCCAAGTACTCGCCTAAGTTTTAATAAAATCCTACCGAGTGGCGAGCCAGTCTCGCACTCGGGGGCTTAGCTGCAGTCTAAGTACTCGCCTAAGGACAAATACAATGTGCGCTCGCAAGGAGGACGAGGTGCAGGTCGACCGCTACCCTCTCCTCCGAGCTACGCCACAAGTACAATGTGCACTCGTGAGGAGGACGAGGTGCAGGTCGACTGCTACCCTCTCTTCCGAGCTATGCCACAAGTACAACGTGTGCTCGTGAGGAGGACGAGGTGCAAGTCGACTGCTACCCTCTCTTTCGAGCTACGCCACAAGTACAACGTGCACTCGCGAGGAAGACGAGGTGCAGGTCGACTGCTACCCTCTCTTCCGAGCTACGCCACAAGTACAACGTGCGCTCGCGAGGAGGACGAGGTGCAGGTCGACTGCTACCCTCTCTTCCGAGCTACGCCACAAGTACAACGTGCACTCGCGAGGAAGACGAGGTGCAGGTCGACTGCTACCCTTTCCTCCGAGCTATGCCACAAGTACAATGTGCCTTCCATAAAGACACCTTAAAAATCCTATCGAGTGGAGAGCAGACCTCCCACTCAGGGGCTTAGCTGCAGCCCAGTGCTCGCCTAAGTTTTAAAAAAAAAATCCTACCGAGTGGAGAGCAGACCTCTCACTCGGGGGCTTAGCTGCAGCCCAGTGCTCGCCTAAGTTTTAAAAAATCCTACCGAGTGGAGAGCAGACCTCTCACTCGGGGGCTTAGCTGCAGCCCAGTGCTCGCCTAAGTTTTAAAAATCCTACCGAGTGGAGAGCAGACCTCCCACTCGGGGGCTTAGCTGCAGCCCAGTGCTCGCCTAAGTTTTAAAAATCCTACCGAGTGGAGAGCAGACCTCCCACTCGGGGGCTTAGCTGCAGCCCAGTGCTCACCTAAGTTTTGAAAATCCTACCGGGTGGAGAGCAAAACCTCACACTCGGAGGCTTAGTTGCAGCCCAGTGCCTGCCTAAGTGAATTAGGAAACAAGTCGATTGCAATAAGCGCCTTGCTTTAACCCGCAAAAGACATCTCAAACCAAATGCAAGCATATTCAAACGTCGAATCCAAGTTCGGATAAATACCTAACGGAACCGAAAGTGCTCAGGCGCTAAGCCTGTTAAGGTTTGTCGGTTACAAAAATCACTCGGCATACCGAGGCAAATTTAAAGTGTCGAGCTCAAGAAGTTTTTTACCCCTCCTGTGGAGGGCTGGAAGGTGCAACAAACTCGTCAAGGTCGATTCCATCAGCAATCCGAGTGGCAGCGGCGATGATGGTCTCCATGAAAGACCAGAAATCGTGCTTCTTGGTGTTAGCCACCCGAAGAGCCGCCAACTTGTCTTCTCGTGCATCCTTGCAATGGACTCGGGCCAGAGATAGAGCCACATCTGCTCCACACCTGGCAAAAGACTTCTTCCACTCCTGCACTCAGTCTGGGACTGTGTTCAGTCGAGTCATCAGGGACTCGAGGTCATTCTGGAGCGTCTCCCTGGGCTAGAGCGTAGCATCGATGCGGGAAGTGGCGACCTTCAGCCTTGCGAGATAATCAACGACGGCAGCAACACGAGATTCTAGCCGGAGCACGTTCATGGCGACTTCATCATTCACCGGAGAGTTGATGGGGTCCAGGTTAGGCTCCAGTCGACCGGTCTCCTCTTCAAAGTTTTGGCAAAATTCTGCAAGCACAACCACCGAGTCAAGACAACAGTCGAATGGAAAGATCACAGTTGGAATACCTGTTTGGTGCAAAAGATTACCTTCGAGCATGAGGAATAGCTTCTTGGCGAGTCCGCCCAGATAAGCCTCCAGATCGTTCTTCTTCCCCACCAACTCACTGGCCTTGTCACTCAGGGCAATTTTATCACTTTTTAGTTGACTGACCTCCTTGTTGGCAATGGCAAGAGCAGCTTTCAGATTGGTGTTCTCTTCTTCAAGCTTGGTGACCGAAGCCAACTTCTCGTCTGCGAGCTTGGTCTTCTCTAAAGTTGTTTTCTGCATCTCAGCCAACTCAAGGTCTTTCTTCTTCTCGGCCTCCTGTGTCGTCCTCCCTCCCTGTCTCCCGCCAGCGCAAGCGCTCTGGTCGGTCGAGGCTTCAGCGGTGGGTGAGACACGCAGTGGCTCGCCAATCGGCCACCACCCAAGTCGCGGCAATCGAGCCCGATGAATCTCTCTACGGCCTGTTCGATTTGTCGACTGGCTCCGTAGAGACTGCATCCGAGTGCGACAACAGTGATCCAGCGGCGGAGGTCTTGATGGTCAATGGGCCTCGCAGTCCTCCCGGCTTCCCCTGCACTGACGGGGCGGACGGCGGAGGCGACCCCGCTCAGGTCCACGAGGAATATCAACCCGAGCCACTCACTTCTCTGCAAAGGGAAGATCTTCGCCGCCGGAATGTGGATGCTCTGCATACTCCCATTATAGGAGAAACCCCCGAGGCTCGTGCCTTGGAGGATGCGCGTTTGGCCAACTTGGCTGAGCGCACTCGACTGGAGAACCTCCAGCGAGCACTCGACAAACGCGCGCGGCAACGAGTACCTGACTCCAGTCGACGTCAACTCTTTCCGCAACCAACTCAGGTATATCGAACCCCGATTCAGAATCTAGTAGCTGCAGCCCGTATAGCAGAGTCAATTCCGCCCTCTCAGTCGGAGGCTGGCAGAGGCTTGATGCAGATCTGAGATTTGCTCCGGGCAGCAGGAGATCAGAATTCAGCCGTGTCACAGTCACGCAATAGGATTCACAAACGATCCGTCGCTGCGAATACAGTCCAGTCGGCTCATAGCCCAAGATCGCCTCCGCGGCGTGAGGGACGTGGGGGTCAACGTGATCAGTATAATGAACGATTCGATCGCGATGATCGACGTCAAGTGCCCACTCCTCCCCCAAGGGGTGGGTCTTACGCCCCTCGGCAGCAAGATGACATGCTTCAGCACAGTGTTGGGCGGAGAGCTCCGGTCGACCCCAGGGAACCAGGCTTTGACGCGAGATCCATCATCATGCAAGGTTTGGTCGACCGGAACAGAGCTCATCGAGAAGGCCACGACAGAGATGCGCCCACCAGCAGCCGAGTCCATGTTTCAGGACCAAAATGTTTTAGCAGAGCCATCAGAGCCACGGTGATCCCTCCCAGCTTCAGGTTGGCGACTGGGGTAAGTAAGTTCACTGGTGAGTCCAAGCCTGATACTTGGCTCGAGGACTACCGAGTAGCTGTGCAGATTGGCGGTGGCAATGATGAGGTGGCCATGAAACACCTAGCACTCATGTTGGAGGGTTCGACTAGGGCCTGGTTGAATCAGCTGGCTCCTAGCAGCATTTACACTTGGGAAGATCTTGCCCGATTGTTTGTCGGGACGTTCGAGGGAACTTGCAAGCGACCAGCAGGACTGACAGAGCTGCAGGTCTGCGTGCAAAAGTCGAATGAGACCCTGAGAGATTACATCCAGAGATGGATCACATTGCATCATATAGTGGAGAACGTATCTGATCATCAAGCAGTCTGCGCCTTCAAGGAAGGCATTAAGAACAGAGAGTTAAGTTTGAAGTTTGGTCGGACCGGAGATATGACCCTGAGTCGAATGATGGAGATTGCCACCAAATACACCAATGGTGAAGAAGAGGATCGACTCCGGAGTGGCAAGTACAAGCCGAGTCAGTCGGAAAAAGGAAACTCCAGTTGGAAGCAGAAGCGGAAAGCCGAGCCAGCTGCTCCTAGAGAGGCCCTGGCCGTGACTCAAGGCAAATTCAAAGGGAAGCCCAAAGGATCCTGGAATCCCAAGAAGGTAAAGGATAAGGAAGGAAACGACGTGATGGATCTGCCATGTCACATCCACACGAAGAAAGACGAAGAGGGTAACTTCATCTACCCAAAACATACCACTCGCCAGTGCCGGCTCTTAATCCAGCAGTTTCAAGGAAAACAGTCCAAGGATAAGGAGAAGGAATCAGACAAGGCTGTGGACAAAGAGGACAGTGACGAAGGGTACCCCCATGTCAAATCCACCCTGATGATCTTTGCTGATGTCGAGAGCAAAATTCGATTGAAAGTTATCAACCGTGAGGTGAATATGGTCGCTCCGGTGACACCCAACTATCTGAAATGGTCTCAGACCGCCATTACATTCGACCAGTCTGACCACCCGACACACATAGCCACCCCTGGGAGGCAAGCTTTGGTGGTCGACCCGGTCGTCGAAGGCACTCGACTGACTAAGGTTCTGATGGATGGTGGCAGTGGATTGAATATATTGTATGCGGAGACGCTAAAAGGAATGGGCATTCCGATGTCCAGACTCAATTCCAGCAACATGAGTTTCCATGGAGTCATTCCTGGAAAGAAGGCTGAGTCACTCGCCCAAATAGCTCTAGATGTGGTTTTCGGCGATTCGAAGCATTTCCGTAAAGAGAAGCTAACATTTGAAGTCGTAGATTTCCAGAGCGCTTATCATGCTATCTGGGGCAGGCCAGCTTATGCATGGTTCATGGCTCGACCATGTTACGTATACCTCAAACTGAAGATGCCTGGCCCCAAGGGTGTGATCACCATCGCTGGCAATCGGAAAAAGGCAGAAGAGTGTTTCCAGAAGGGCTCAAAGATTGCCGATTCTCAGATAACAGTGGTGGAGCTTGAAGAATATCAAAAAAATGCAGATCCGAGTGATTTATTGCGGGCCAAGAAGCCCGCCACAGAGTCAGCATTCCAGTCGTCTGGTGAGACGAAGCCCGTTCACATTCACCCGACCGAACCCAGTGCTGCTCCGACTCATATTTCCACAACACTCGACTCTAAATAGGAAGAAGCGCTCATCCAGTTCCTCCGTGAGAACTGGGACATCTTTGCATGGAAGCCTGCTGACATGCCGGATGTTCCCATGGGGCTGGCTGAGCATCGTTTATGAGTCAACCCAAAAGCAAAACCTGTCAAAGAACATCTTCGACGGCCCGCCGTCCAGAAGAGAAAGGCCATTAGCGAGGAGGTGGCTCGGCTCCTGGCAGCGGAGTTTATCCGGGAGGTTTACCACTCCGAGTGGCTCGCCAATGTTGTCATGGTCCCCAAGAAGGACAAGTCACTTCGCATGTGCATCGATTTCAAACATATCAATCGGGCCTGCCCGAAAGATCATTTTCCTCTTCCTTGCATCAACCAAATTGTCGACTCGACTGCGGGATGTGAGAGATTGTCTTTTTTAGACGCCTATTCCGGGTACCATCAGATCCGTCTGTGTGGACCCGACGAGATCAAAACAGCTTTCATCACTCCATTCGGGTGCTTCTACTATGTCACCATGCCATTCGGCCTCAAGAATGCCGGAGCCACGTTTATGAGGATGATTCAGAAGTGTTTACTCACTCAAATCAGTCGGAACGTGAAAGCGTACATGGATGATATTGTGGTCAAATCACGGAAGGGTTCCGACCTGCTGACTGACCTCGTTGAAACATTTGCCAATCTCAGGAGATATGATATCAAGCTCAATCCATCAAAGTGCACATTCGGAGTTCCCGGTGGAAAGTTACTCGGTTTTCTCGTTTCCGAACGAGGAATCAACGCTAACCCAGAAAAAGTTGGCACTATACTCCGAATGAAACGCCCTGTGCATGTGCACGATGTCCAGAAGCTTACTGGATGCTTGGCCACGTTAAGTCGATTCATCTGTCGCCTCGGTGAAAAGGCATTGCCTCTTTACCGACTGATGAAGAAGTCAGACAAGTTCGAGTGGACTCCGGAAGCTGATGCAGCATTTGCCGAGCTAAAAGCTCTGCTATCCACCCAGCCGGTGCTTGCTGCTCCGATCAGCAAAGAGCCTCTGTTGCTTTACATTGCATCCATAGGACAAGTTGTCAGTACAGTACTTACAGTCGAGCAGGAAGAAGAAGGGAAAGCCTTCAAAGTTTAGCGCCCAGTATATTATCTTTCCGAAGTTTTGACCCCATCGAAGCAAAGATACCCTCATTATCAGAAGCTCGTGTATGGGATCTACATGACCACGAAGAAGGTTGCTCATTATTTCTCTGATCATTCCATTACAGTCGTCAGCGACGCCCCACTGTCAGAGATTCCGCACAACAGAGATGCAACTGGTCGAGTGGCGAAATGGGCGATTGAACTCCTTCCCCTTGATATCAAGTTTGAGGCAAAGAAAGCCATTAAGTCCCAAGCAATAGCAGATTTCCTTGCCGAGTGGATTGAACAACAACAGCCGACTCAAGTTCACTCGGAGCATTGGACCATGTTCTTTGATGGCTCTAAGATGTTAAATGGTTCTGGTGCTGGGGTAGTATTGGTTTCCCCCCGAGGAGATAAGCTCAGATATGTGCTCCAGATCCACTTTGATTCCTCCAATAATGAAGCAGAATACGAGGCACTTTTATATGGGTTGCGCATGGCCATTTCACTCGGCGTCCGTCGCCTTATGGTTTATGGCAACTCAGATTTGGTGGTCAATCAGGTGATGAAGGAGTGGGACGTTAGAAGCCCAGCCATGACTGGATACTGCAATGCAGTGAGAAAGCTTGAACAGAAATTTGAAGGGTTAGAGATCCATCATATACCCCGACTGAAGAATCAAGTGGCTGATGATTTGGCGAAGATAGGTTCCAAGAGAGAAGCCATTCCCAGTGACATGTTCTTGGAGCATATCCATACTCCATCAGTTAAAGAAGATCCTTTAACCGAAGAAGCTCTGCAGCCTAAAAGTGTCACATATCCGACTGAAGTTGAAGTTCCAGCAGTGGTCGACCTGATCATGGAAGCGTTGGTGATCACCCACGATTGGACAGTGCCGTATATCGCGTATATCTTAAGGAAAGAGCTCCCGGAGGATGAAGAAGAGGCTTGACAGATCGTCCGCCGATCTAAAGCCTTTACCGTGATAAGGGGACAGTTGTACAGAGAAAGCGTGACTGGAGTTGGTCAGAAATGTATAACGCCAGAAGAGGGTCGGATAATCCTTGACAATATCCACTCGGGGACCTGTGGCCATCATGCGTCCTCTCGGACCATTGTGGCCAAAGCATACCGAGGAGGATTTTACTGGCCAAGAGCGAATGAAATGGCAAAGGAGATAGTCGACAAGTGTGAAGGATGTCAATTTTACTCCAATATGTCACACAAGCCCGCCTCAGCCTTAAAGACCATACCACTCGCCTGGCCTTTCGCTGTATGGGGATTGGATATGGTTGGACCTCTGAGAACAGGCAGAAGCGGCTTCACCCATGTGCTGGTAGCAGTCGACAAGTTCACCAAGTGGATTGAGGCTAAACCCATCAAGAATCTTGATGCCGGCACTGCTGTCAGCTTCATCAGGGAGTTGATATTCAGATATGGAGTTCCACACAGCATCATCACTGACAATGGGTCAAACTTCGATTCCGAGGAATTAAGAGCTTTCTGCACATCTCAGGGCACACGAGTCGACTATGCTTCAGTCGCTCACCCTCTGTTGAATGGACAGGCAGAACGAGCAAATGGCTTGATTCTCAAAGGGTTGAAACCCCGATTGATGCGTGATCTCAAGCACGCAGCTGGTGCATGGGTCGACGAACTTCCGTCAGTGCTTTAAGGATTAAGGACCACACCTAACCGATCGACTGGGAGAACTCCGTTCTTCTTGGTCTACGGAGCTGAAGCAGTCTTGCCGAGTGACCTGCTTCACAACGCACCCCGGGTCGAACTCTACACCAAAGCTGAAGCTGAGCAAGACCGGCAGGACGCAGTCGATCTTCTAGAAGAAGAAAGGGAGATGGCCTTGATCTGATCAACCATTTATCAGCAGGACTTGCGTCGCTTCCACGCCCAAAACATGAAGAGTCGAGCCTTCCAGGAAGGAGATTTGGTTCTCCGAGTGGATCAACAGAAGCCACACAAGCTTGCTCCTTCTTGGGAATGCCCCTTCATCGTCACCAAGGTTCTACACAATGGAGCATACCATCTTTACAATGTCGAGCACCAGATCGACGAGCCCCGAGCTTGGAACGCAGAGCTGCTCCGCCCCTTTTACACTTAATTATGCACTCGGAAATATAATAAAAGTACATTTGTAGTTCATTTTTCAAAGACAATAGTGTTATAATTTTCCCAGTGATTGTTGTTCATATAAAGGTCCCCCCAGTTGGTGACTTAGCTGCGAATCCGTTTTGCCTAAGTTTGTAAAAATCCTACCGAGTGGTGAGCCAGCCTCACACTCGGAGGCTTAGCTGCGAATCCATTTCGCCTAAGTTCAATAAAATCCTACCGAGTGGTGAGCCAGCCTCCCACTCGGAGGCTTAGCTGCAGTCCAGATACTCGCCTAAGTTTAAATAAAATCCTACCGAGTGGTGAGCCAGCCTCCCACTCGGAGGCTTAGCTGCAGTCCAGATACTCACCTAAGTTTAAAAAAAATCCTACCGAGTGGTGAGCCAGCCTCCCACTTGGAGGCTTAGCTGCAGTCCAGATACTCGCTTAAGTTTAAACAAAATCCTACCGAGTGGTGAGCCAGCCTCCCACTCGGAGGCTTAGCTGTAGTCCAGATACTCGCCTAAGTTTAAACGAAATCCTGTCGAGTGGTGAGCCAGCCTCCCACTCGGGGGCTTAGCTGCAGCATAGCACTCACCTAAGTACAAGTATAACATGCGCTCCGTAAGGAAGACGAGGTGCAGGTCGACTGCTACCCTCTTCTTCCGAGCTACGCCACAAGTATAATGTGTGCTCCGCAAGGAAGACGAGGTGCAGGTCGATTGATACCTTCTTCTTCAGAGGTACGCCACAGAAATCCTACCGAGTGGAGAGCAGACCTCCCACTCGGGGGCTTAGCTACAGCCTAGTGCTCGCCTAAGTTTTGAAAATCCTACCGAGTGGAGAGCAGACCTCCCACTCGGGGGCTTAGCTGCAGCCCAGTGCTCGCCTAAGTTTTTGAAAATCCTACCGAGTGGAGAGTAGACCTCCCACTCGGGGGCTTAGCTGCAGCCTAGTGCTGCCTAAGTTTTTGAAAATCCTACCGAGTGGAGAGCAAACCTCCCACTCGGAGGCTTAGCTGCAGCCCAGTGCTCGCCTAAGAATGATGAGGTATAAGTCGATTGCAATATGTGCTTCATCCTAGCCTGCAAAAGGGCATCTCAAACACCAGGGTATAGACCAAACGAAAGACGGTGTTAGTTCGGAGGTAGATGCAAACATATTCAATGTCGAATCCAAGTTCAGATAACATCTTACGGAACCAGAAGTACTCAGGCGCTAAGCCCGTTAAAGTTTATCGGTTACAAAAACCACTCGGCATACCGAGGCAAATTTAAAGCGTCAAGCATAGAAGTTTTTTACCCCTCCTGTGGAGGACTGGAAGGCGCAACGGACTCGTCCAGGTCGATTCCATCTGCGATTTGAGTGGCAGCAGCGATGAAGGTCTCCATGAAGGATCAGAAGTCATGCTTCTTAGTATTGGCCACCTTGAGAGCTGCCAGCTTGTCCTCTCGCGCATCCTTGAAGTGAACACGGACCAGAGATAGAGCAACATCCGCACCGCACCTGGCAGAAGACTTCTTCAATTCTTGCACTCGACTTGGAACTTCGTTCAGTCGAGTCATCAGAGACTCAAGGTCATTCTGAAGTGTTTCTTCTGGCCAGAGTGCTGTGTCGATGCGAGAAGTTGCAACCTTCAGCCTTGCAAGATAGTCGACAACAGCAGCGACACGAGACTCGAGTCGGAGCACATTCATGGCAGCTTCGTCCTTCACAGGAGAATTGATGGGATCTAGGCTCGTCTCCAGTCGACCAGTCTCCTCCTCGAAGTTCTGGCAGAACTCTGTAGACACAACCCCAAAGTTAAGGCAGCAGTTTGATGGCAAGATCACGGTTAAAAAGCCTGTCTGATACAAAGGATTACCTTCGAGCATGAGGAATAGCTTCTTGGCGAGTCCTCCCAGATAATCCTCTAGATCATTCTTTTTTCCCGCCAACTCGCTGGCCTTGTCACTCAAAGCAATCTTGTCATTCTTCAGTCGATTGACCTCCTTGTTGGCCGCATCAAGAGCAGCTTTCAGATTGGTCTTCTCCTCTTCAAGCTTGGTGATTGAGGCCAGCTTTTCTTCTGCAAGCTTGGTTTTCTCTGAAGCTGCTTTCTGCGCCTCAGCGAGGTCAAGATCCTTCTTCTTCAGAGAATCCCTCAGTTTATCTGCAAAATCACAGTGAGATCAGACTCAGGAATGAACAAGAAAAAAAGGCAGTCGTCAAGGTTCTCACCAAACATACCTTTTGCCTCCTCCTTCGCCTTCGTGAAGTTCTCCAACTCAGTATAACGAGCTGCAAGCTCGCAAGATTTCTGCGAAGAACCAATCGACAGACGTCAAAGGTAGGTCACTTCTGAGTGACTAAGGAAAAATCGTAGCATTTCTAAGACTTCAGCCGAGTCTAAACTTTTGACTGTAGTATCGGGGACTACACCCAGTGGGTGCACTCAGCGTGCCCCCACTAGTTCTATCAGCTAGAGTCGATCAGTCGACCAAAAAAGACAGAAAGGCTAACCACCAGCAGATAGCCACAAAAAAAGGAGGTGTTCTTCAGACTATAGTCGACTGCCAGCAGTCGACCACAGTCTCGGGGACTACACCCAGTGGGTGCACTCAGCGTGCCCCCACCGGTCTATGATTCCATTCGACCTGATCGAGTAAAGAAAATAACGAGAAACAACTTAAGACATAAATACTATGGTCGACTGCCAGCAGTCCACCATAGCCTTGGGGACTACACCCAGTGGGTGCACTCAGCGTGCCCCCACCAATCTAGAATTTCAATCGACGCACCCAGTGGGTGTATGACAGATACTAAGATTTTCAGAAAGAAATGTTTTCAGGTATCATATCCTAACAGAACAGGCGATGATCGACTAACCTAAACATTTCTCTGAAGAGCTGAACTGGCGTCATAAGCAGCTTGACTGGCGTCTCGGATCGCCTTCACTTGCTCCATCATGACCCCCGCCTGGCGTATGGCTTCTTTAGCAGCGCTTGCTTGGTCTTTTGGGACGTGGTGGGTCGAGAAAAGTGAAGGCTGATCAGCACTCGACGACGAAGGGCGTGCACTCGTCAGCGGCACCGCAAAGGATACGGTAGGCCGAGTGACGTTGTCCCCCTCCACAACCAACGTCTCGGGTGCGGACACGACCTGAGCTGCCTTGCCAGCAGATGCTTTCCTATTCCTCCTCTGCCTCAGTGGTTCCTCATCATCGTCATCAGGAAGGTCAATGATGATGTTAGTTGGAGCTGCAGAAAAGAGTCAAAGTTAAGGACAAAGATCTTACCGACTGAAGATGGAACTACAAAGGTCATACCAGGGTTGGAAGTGACAGCATCTTCCATTTCGTGGTCTTCAGGTCTGGTCGAGGTATCAGAAGTAGCAGCACTACAGTTTCAGAAATTAGTCGGTCAGCTAACGAATCGACCAAGAGTAAATCCATGAGAAACAAGGAGACGCAAGTTACATCATTACCCAGAAATAGGCGGAATCGCCATCTTCATCTTTGGCAAGGCCTTCGTCGGCTTTGACGGCGCCACTCGAGATTGCTTCGGCGCTTTCTCAGTCGGCACCGGAGAGGTCGTCCGAGGACGCTTGGTCGACTGAACAACAGGCGCGACTCCTTTGCCACGCTCGACTACGGGATCATGGACAAGTTTGGATCTCCTTTCAGAATGGGGAGGCGCGACTTCCTCCTCCTCTTCCTCATCGGAGCCAGCATCTTCATCACCCTCATCGCCATCCGATTCCCACTCCTCTTGACTTTCACCTCCACTTCCTTCCTCCTCCTCAGTCTGTGCCTGCGCCCCGTTGGGCATCGAATACAACTCAGTGGTAGCTTGGGAGACAACAAAACAAGACAAAGGTCAATCGACCGATTTGCAGTAAAACAAAATGAATGAAACAGGATCACAACCGGGGATAAGTGGTCATACCGTGTCTGGTTCGTAGGTATGGTCGAGTGGTGGGATCCTCCTAGCCCCACGAGGGTTATCCTTGTTCCCTGTGATGGCAGTCATCCACCTCTCTAGTGTGGCGTCGCTGACCGCCTCTGGATGGACCCGAGTGGTATCTTCAGTACCACAGTACAGCCACATCGGATGGCCTCGGTATTGGAGTGGTTGAATACGCCGTCGAAGGAAAACCTCCAGAAGATCCATGCCAGTCACTCCGTCCTGAATGAGCTGGACTACGCGTTCCATCAACATTTTAACCTGAGCCTTCTCCTCCGGAAGCACCTTCAGAGAAGACGGCTTGTTCACTCGGTCCATGGAGAACGGAGGAAGGCCAGTCGACTGCCCTGGCGTCGACTCATCTTGGCAGTAGAACCAAGTCGACTGCCACCCTCTAACTGACTCGGGAAGGGTCATGGCTGGAAAGGCACTCTTGCTTCTCATCTGGACCCCAAGACCCCCGCACATCTGGATTACTTGGGTCTTTTCGTCATTCGGACTAGCCTTTTTCACCGTCTGAGAACGACAAGTGAATATGTGCTTGAAGAGGCTCCAGTGCGGCCGACAACCCAAGAAGTTTTCACACAAAGACACGAACGCGGAGAGGTAGGCGATGGAATTGGGTGTGAAGTGATGAAGTTGTGCCCCAAAGAAATTCAGAAACCCCCGAAAGAAAATATTCGGTGACAGAGAAAACCCGCGATCTACATGGGTGGCTAAGAGCACACACTCACCCTCCTGAGGCTGAGGCTGCCACTCCGTTCCCGGAAGCCTCGCTGACCCGTGGGAGATCAGCCCTTCATTGGCCAGGTCGTCGAGATCCTTCTGGGTGATGGTCGAGCGAATCCAATCGCCCTGAATCCAACCTTGCGGCAGGCTGGACCGCGATGAGGATCCACCCCGACTGGTTGCTCTCCCCTTCGCCTTCGCCGTCGCCTTCTTCGACGGCTCCAAAGCCGCCGTCTTCTCCTTCGCCATTGTCGCCGACGAGGCAGGCACGGAGCCGCGGCACAGAGCAGGTGGCGAGTGCAGCGGATGAATCTGAAGATGGGAGAGGGGAAAATGAGAGCGCACTGTTCAAAAACCTCCGCCCGACGCCTTATATGGAGTCGCTTCCGAGTGGCTGACTGGTAGGCTCAGGCAATCCTGTCAAATCCCGCAACAGTCGCGCGAGCGATATGTGGCGAAAAAAGCGGCACGGAAATCGAGGTGTCTCTGTCTTATCCCATCCGAGTACCGCGGCCTTCTCCGCTTCGCGTGCTTCCTGAAATTCGAATCCCACTAAATCCACTAACAGCAGAGCAACTTGTCAGACGGAAGATCTCCTACGATCCGTCGCTCAGAAATCTCCAAGTTCATAAAGTTCACTCGACAATTATAAAGAATGGATCAAGGTGACTGAAAGAGAAGTTGACGCCATCACTAAGAAGTCATTGATCCATAGTGAGACACACTCGCAGCACAAAAATCAGGTCGGAAATACTATCAACTCCTTCCTCACTCAAACCTCGATCCATTCATGGGCTAATGATGAAGTCATGTACCTAGGGTAGGGTCATGGACCTGTCCAAGGTACCCTTCCCAAGGACATCTTTAGAAGAAACTCCCTTCCAGTCGACCTGGAAGGATTCCACTCGACGGACTCGAAGACAGTCGACCATGAAGATTCACTCGACCACCAGGAGTCCAAGAGCCACTCTATATCCAAACGGTCTGTAGTTAAGTAGTCTTTATGGCCATGATGACACTTTATGTAAGGCGTTACCTGTAACGCCAGGCCTTAATGTACTTTAAACCCTCCGCTACGTGGGCTGGCTGGGTCCTGGCAGACACTATATAAGCCACCCCCTCCACTGGCAGAAGGGTTCGCACCCCTGTAACTCATACACTTATAATCCAGTCGACCGCCTCCGGACTCTGAGACGTAGGGCTATTACTTCCTCCGAGAAGGGCCTGAACTCGTAAATCCCTTGCATATACAACTACTCCATAGCTAGGATCTTGCCTCTCCATATCTACCCCCTATTCTACTGTCAGTCTTAGTACCACGACACCTCCCCCGCGCCCAGCTACTCCCGCCTCGCCGTCTCCTCCTCTCCCCTCCCGCGCGCCTCCTCTCGCCTCCCCTCCCCTCCCGCGCGCCTCCTCTCCCCTCCCCTCCCCTCCCGTGTGCCTCCTTTCCTCCCACCCACATCGCCGCCGCCGCTACCCACTGCCTCGAACGGCGTCGTCGGCAGCCAGATCCGCCGCAGCAGAGCCCCCCCCAACGACAACAAGCAGCAGAGGAGGGAGGACGAGGAGCATGACGGCGGCAGCGGCGGGGAGCAGCAGTAGCAGGCCAAGGCGGCGCAGCAGCAGGCCTTCGGCGATGCCGACGAGTAGCAGCAGAGGAAGGACGAGGAGCACGACAGCGGCGGCTGCGGGGAGCGGTGCGGCGCTGCCAAGGCCGTGCTGGAGCGGCTTGACGCGCCGGCCACGTGCGTCGAGGAGCCGGCTGCTACCAGGGCTAGGGTTTCGGTTGTTGGCTCCAACATCGGCGGCCATGTCCGGTGATTTCATCCCCTCCCCTCCTTCATCCTCATCTCTCTCTCTCTCTCTGACCACTCCTCCTCCCATCGTCTTGGCTTTCAGGTTGCCATCGTCGCGGAGCTGGACAAGATCATGGTGTCCCCAAACTTTTTAGGCTGCTGCTCCTGTGTCCATGGCGTCCCGGAGAAGCAAGGTGTGTTTCTGCTACTCCCTACACGGCTTGATATTACTATTCCTCCATTCATAGCAAGAGATGTGCTGCTGCTACTTCTGTTGTTATGTCTTGCTTTAATTGCTAGCTTCAGTGTATCTTTGCTTCAGAAATGATCATGGTGTTATGGCAAGTGGTGATCTGATGTCGTTGGTTTCGGTTTATCTTTGCTTGAGAAATGATCAATTTGGGTCTGAAGATGATCAATTTGGGTCTGAAGGATAGTTGTACTAGTGATAGACATGGAATGGGGATCTCTTGGTAGCAAACACAAAAAGGTCATACCTGAAAATCATGTACATAGCTGGTAGGTATATCTAAAAAGTAGATATACTCAGGCAGAAATGCCGTTTTGATTGGTGGGGGTAGGGTTGAAAGGATTTTGTGCATCGAAGAATTTTTCAAGATCTCAGATAATGGCACATGTGGAAGTGAAAGCTACCCTTTCTTTATAGTTGCAAAAGTTTATTTTACAGTATGCCTGGACTGCTGTAATCACCAATTACAGAGGGGTATGCATTATTTTGAGCGTATATAACTAAAACTTTAGTTGTCTTTTTTGCTGTTACAGGCTTTTATGTAAACAAAAAAATGTATAGTTTTCTTGGTTATCCCTAAGTGGTCTTAGTTACCTCTCTCTAATGTTTAAGACACAATATCTAGGTCAATGCTTACCATTTATTATATATTTAGACTTTGAGCACATGTGCAACATTGAATGTTCATGATATCAGGTTTTTGTGATTATACTAGCTTGACGAGTTGTTGATATAACTGTAAAATTATCTCTGATCATCATGCCAGTATTAGCAATGTTGTTTTCTAATTTATTGTTAGTTGGTCATCCTTTCTAAGAGAATCTATGTGTTGCAGGCAATGATCTAAAGTTTCTGCAACTGATCATAGTTCTGGCAAGACATTTAGGAACTCGGAGTTCAAAGTGGGGGACTATTAACAGGTTGTTGATGAGAAGATCTGCAAGTATTATCACTTCGACAGTATACTTTGTGCCCAAAGTTGCCACTTGATGCTATAATTCTTCCATTTTAATAATTGTGCACTTGGGGTGTCATCTTAATAACCTGTAAGGTGAACTAAGTAAAAAATGGCCATGAAGTAGTGCCACGTTTAAAATAACTCTGTTAGACTGGAAATGCTTTTCGTGGCATTTGTGACATTAAGAAAACTAGAAGACCCTGATAGGCCACCGCAAGAAAATCCTTGGTTCATCCAACAAGTGCAATTTCTCCATGTTCATGTGTGTTAGGCATGGACAGAAAAGATCAAAGCTCCGTTCGCTGAAAATAGAGGCAGAGTAGCAGCTATAGCACGTGCACCCCTAGAGAGATAACACTGATTCTTGTCGTGCTGCTGCTTGCGTACAATCTTTGTTAGAGGTCGCTTGATCTGATGGCGGATGGAACATGGTTGGGTTGGGGCTGTGTGATTTAGCATCTTCTTGGTGGCATTTTATTCCGCAACAATAATCAATAAACACATGCAGCATGATTGTGTTTTTTTCCTCTGGACTTTTTTATTTATGTGACAAAACTTCCTTTAGCAATACACTAAGTCAGAATATTCATATATTATTTTCTTAGTCATTTCCAATTTTGCACA
Source organism: Triticum aestivum (assembly GCF_018294505.1). Classification (NCBI taxonomy): domain Eukaryota; kingdom Viridiplantae; phylum Streptophyta; class Magnoliopsida; order Poales; family Poaceae; genus Triticum; species Triticum aestivum. The sequence goes on along the minus strand of NC_057810.1, from coordinate 719,703,602 downwards.
AATGTGATTATCAATTTTTCTATTTCTATCGGGACTCATCTATGAAGCCTGAGAAAGCGATGCTTCATTTACAAGAGCCGCTCTCCCCAACAACACTGTTGTGATGAAATGGAGTCTCCTGTTACACATGTTCAGTACTTGCACCTCAACGTCACTTCTGTGAGTTGTGGCCTAGGTTAGGTCGATCCCTAATCTCTGTTCCAATTTATTCTGGTATCATTATTCTCAGGATCATTTTAAATATTGATTTATGCGCTGCTTTTGTATTTTTTGGGGCTCGAGATTGCAGGTGGCCTGATAAAGAACCCTGGTGGTATCATCGCGCCTTGTGGTGGCTATGTTGCTGGGAAGAAAGATTTGGTTGCTGCAGCTGCAGCTTGCCTATCGGCACCGGGCCTTGGGGTGGAGTTTGGGTCGGCGCCTTGCCATGTTATGCGAGCAATGTTTCAGGGCTTGTTTCTTGCTCCGCAGATGGTTGGAAAGGCAGTAAAAGTAGGTTGTGAATCAGTTCTTTGCCTCTTTGAGCAAACTATGCATGCGATTTCAAGTGACAGGCTTATACTATCCACAGGGTGGTTTGCTCATTGCAGAGGTCATGTCAGCCAAGGGTTATAGAGTTCAACGACTTCCAAGGGCACCGCGCCATGATATTGTGCAGGTTGATTTAAGTTCATCATTAATTTGCCTGAAAAAATATTTAGCATTAATTTACTAGGAACATGAGTGTCCGTAGGAATAAGATGTGACAGTCTGAAAACGTTTTAGCATTAAATTTATTTTTGGTAAATCAGCATAGCTACTGTAATTGTCACATATTCACAAAGCTAATGTAGGGACACATATTTTAGAAAATAAGCAATATTAATAGAGAAGAATAAGAGACTGATGAAATGATGGTACCCTTCCAATGTTTGATTTTGTGGAGAAATAGTGGCTGCAAAAAACATCTAATCCAAAGTTTTTATCTACGAATGACCCTTGCATGACCAATGTTTTTATCTACGAATGACCTTAATTCCATTTTCTACACCTCGCCATACAGATCAGCATGTGTATGTGCCATGGCTTGGGAGGGTCAAAATAGGAGGTCGCCTTCAAATTGTGGAAGTGCAAGGGAGGCCGGAAGAGTACATCATCTATCTCTATACAATTTGTCTGTTCTATGTTCTTCATCTATCTCCCCATATGTTCTTCATCTATCTCCCCAACTGACCTAACTAACTGAAGATGGACGAGAGAACAAAATAAGAAAGAGGTGGCCATTGAATTGTCACGATAGATCAAAATCATAATCAGTTAGTTGTTCCTCCAATAGCATTGCATGTAAATGAATCTTAATATAGCTCACCACAGCTCGCTCCTCCCTGTTTCTTCTTCAATTGTGCCAAGCTTAAGGTCGTAGCTACTATTCAGATAGGTAACCTAGATTTCTTTGGTCGGCGTCCTACCTGGCAATGATGGAAACAGAGGTGGCACGACTCCGTGATATGGATATGAGTATGATAGTGTTGCCAGTCACAAGGCTTGATTAGTACCCTGAATGATTTAATATCTTCTGTTGTTTAAGGTTTGATCTTGCTTATTTTGCTAATACCATATGATGCGAATGGATTAAAGCTTTCTGACATTACTATTTAGATTGTATTATCCTATGCTTTTGTTGGATAAATCAGTGGTGGTGCTGCATATTTCATTTCTTGGATGGTTGTGTCTTGCCTGTGGTATCTTTTTACAACTGAATTCATGGTGCTGCTGGATGTGTGTATATTTTGTGCTAAATAGTAATTCCTAAATAATTGTTTCTGAAAAACGATGTTGCCTTTCTTACACAGGTTGTTTGATGCATTCGTGCTCGTCGGCGGGACGGTGCAAGGCGCAACTCCGACGCGGTTCCTCGCCGGCTGGACGGCGTTCAGGCGCAACCCCGGCGCGCACTGAGTACTGCCTCGGCTACAACCTCTCTCGGTGAGGTCTTCCTCCTGATCCTCTATTTCGGCTACTGTATGGGACATGGCCATGGCTATATTGATGTGGCGCTCGTCTGGTTGATGCTCTATGCCCTACTCATGCATCGGTTCCTACTTGAGCTCTATAGTTGTGGATCCATGCCATTTTAGGGTTTCCAGGCTGTTGTTCATGTTTAGTTGCTATCATAGGGAGCTCATCTGATGCTCTGGTTTACATGTGGATGCCCTGGTCCTATAGCTATGCTCCCTAGATTGATCAGTGGCGTTCATGCTAGGGCGATGATGATTAATCGTGGCTGAAATAAGTGTGCCTTTGAGCAATCGTGGAACCTGTGCGTATCAGGTTGGATCCTCCCTCTTGTCTCTAGAATCCTTTTTGATCCTGTGATACTTGTTGTTGTCATTGGATGGTCATTCTTGTTGAGTGATAATCAGGGCAGCTCCACTGTATAAACAGATTGATCTGGTGATAAGAGATGATGGGGGTAGGTTATATGATCGAGGAAAGGTGAATCTGAGCCCACTATGCAATGAACCCTGAATCCTCAGAGCTCAGCGACTCTGGGCTGATCGATCGAAATAAGAGATGAAAGTTCCTACAAGGCTCCTCAGAGATCAGCGACTCTCGGCCGTCTGGTTGGTTTGCTTGATGCGATTCTGGGCGTCGGATCAAGATCTGGAGGAAGCTGGGTCGTGGGATCTGAGATGATCACTGCTGGAATGAATAGTTACCCCCGTTTCGTGCCACCGCGCGTAATTCCAGCGCCCCCACAGGGGCATTTTTGTCATTTCACATGGCTGGAAAAATATCCAATAGCGACATGGGTGTGACCTAGCCGTCTCTCCTCCCGCACTCGCGTAGCCGCCTCCGCTCGCCCAACCCTCTCCCCAGCCTCTCCCTTCCCTCGTGCCTTGCCGCCCCACCCACATCGCGCCGCCGCCGCCCCACCCACATCACGCCGCCGCCGCCCCTCAAACCTCGCCGCCATGGACCTGTCTCACGCTTGCGTTCTTCCTCCCGCACTCCTACCCTTTCTTCTTCTGCAGACTCTCCCCGTCGCTAACTCTCCCCTGTTCGTGCTAGGGCGATGATGATTACCTTGGCTGGAATCAGTGTGCCTTTGAGCAATCAGGCACCTGTGGGTATCAAGTTGGATCCTCCCTCTTGTCTCTAGAATCCTTTATGATCCTGTGATGCTTGTTGTTGTCTTTGGATGGTCATTCTTGTTGAGTGATAACCAGGGCAGCTCTACTATATAAACAGATTGATCTGGTGATAAGAGATGACGGGGTAGGTTATATGATCGAGGAAAGGCGAATCTGAGCCCACTATGCAGTGAACCTTGAACATTTTTTTGTATCTAAAGTTGTTACATATTTTGTGTTACTGTCTTGGCGCAAGGGTGCCGGTCCCAACATTTTACTGTCCAGGATTTAGCTTGTACTGTCGTTTCTGAAAGACAGTAACACAGAAAGGTCTTATCCGACTCCATAATTTTACTGTATGAGACAACCTGTGTAATTTTCAGTTTGTAGAGCTCTGTGGTGCCCTGTTTTTCTGTTGTTCTATTTTTCTATTGCTGGTCAGATCCATGTTGTCCTGAATTGTGAAGTACAACTACAAGTCCAAACCTGGACATTTTCATAAACCTGACATTTTTAGAACCTGAACATTCTCAGTTAGTGGCTCAAAACTGCTCCACTAGAGTAGACATTTAACTTAATCAATTCACCATCTATTCAAATACTCCTATTAATTCCATCTGAGGAGTAGACATTTAACATAAGGTTGCCTCATTTTAATTTAAATGTAATCTATTTTTGTTGTAATAGCCCATTAGAGTGACTTTTTGTTCATGAGCGGATCCTTTTCTTAATGTGTTTGATTCGAGGCGCCTCCTCCCGGGCTCTCTCGGAGGTGCACTGTAGCGACAGCGTGTGCGTAGTGGTCAAGCATGATAGCGCTGATGGGTGCCGTCTCCGTCGACTGGAGAAGCGCAGGTCGCGGCTCACGCCGCTGCTCTACTGGGGTCATCAGCCTTTGTACTCGCGTTGCGCGTGCACTCAGGTACTACAACCCAGGTTCATATCTCACAGATGTCCATGCACACAGTTCTGACCCCCCTTTTTTGCTGCTCCATATAGTGAACCAACAGAGTCCTGGATGCAGTGTGAGCGTTGGGTGCTGTGTCCGTCGGCTGAGCGGTAAGCCAGATCTGCAAGTCGTTGAACATGGGGTACTATTGTGATGATCTCATGCCTCACGCTCTATGTGTGTATCTCTCTGTCCTGTTCCCTTTTTGCTATTCATTCATGCCTGTTAGAATTACTAAGTTTTTTCTTGGTTTTGTAGTTGTGGATTGCTGTTAAGAATGATTACCCTTTTTTTGTCAGAAAGAACAATTACCCTGATTAGTTAGAATTTAAATGCCACAAGTGGATTTCTGTTAAGAATCATTGGATGGACTATTTAAGTTTCACTCATAAGTGTTTACCGTTTATGAATTGAAATCTCTTGTCGGACAATATATAAACTTTTGTGCATATTAATGCAGGTATTAGTAGTCCATTTCCTTTCTGAATATGAGCTTTCCTATGGATCTTGGGAGCAGGTCATCCTTGGTTTGCTTCCAGACCAACACGTTTACCATCAGGCGACCACCTTGGATTGGCGCTGTTGTTGCACGTGCATAATTTATTCTCTACTATCTGCTAGCCTGTGATTATTTGATATGCGCATGTGTCACTGGTAGTACATGTGGTACTTTGTGACCTACTTGATTTTCCTTTTGGATGCACATATTCTTTATCTTCTTGAGCTACACTTTTTGGGATGATCTGTGATTAATCCATGTTGAAATGAGAAAGTACGTCATCTGTCTCTCTATATGATTATTCCATATCAAGAGTAAGAGTATATATGTGCTGGTACTTAGTTTGTGCAAAAGTAGCTACATACGGCTATTTGTTGTAATGGCATCAAGATTGACTCTGTGGTAAGAAACCCCTTACTCTATATGGATAAGATTTAGTACTTAGATATATGGGCCAAATGTTTATGCTCATGTGTGCAATCTGATAGAGAGACTAAAAACTTAAGTATATTTGAGTGCTGAGGATTTTTCCTTTTGTTCAGCTAAAATTATTTGGCGGCCATATCTTCCCACATCGCTTTGCTTCTATTGTATATCCATTGGGTTTTGTACAAAACCTTTGTTATACTAGATGCTACTAATAAATAAGTTCTTGCTGATTCGCAGAGAGGTACCCACCATTGGGACTTCTGGGAAACACTGCTTCGACTGGCTGGAGGTGTCGCCGTCGATGAAAGGGCGCCATGGAGAGGAGAGCTTTCGCCACTTCCTCCACCACGACATTTCAAAGCAGTCGTTGCCTCCCCATCGCTCAGTAGCACGAGCAGTGGTGGAAGCAGGACCATGCCGTCTTGGACCAGGTCGCGGCCCCAGAAGTGGACAATGAAGGCCTTTGCCAGGTGCTCTCTCTCTCTCTCTCTCTCTCTCTCTCTCTCTCTCTCTCCACCGCTGCTGGATCCAAGTCGCTCGACAAAATGTCGGTGTGTGACACTTCCTCGAATTGTTTTATTTGGTTCTTCATGAGCCCATTAATAAATCTCATGTATAGCACCCCCTGACAGCTATGTTTCCATGAAATGCAAACTGCGGCGGATGAGCACACTCCTCCATAGAGACAAGGTATATTCTAAAATATGTGTATGGATCTTGGGTGGTGATTACTCAAGAAGGATAACTCATTTTTTTTTGTAGTCTAAACAATTTGACAGCGAACGCGCTAGGACCGAATTTGCATACACCGCACGCAAAGATTTATTTGGCAACGGTCAACATGGCCAAGCAGAAGGAAGGATACATCAGTCTGCTGAATGATTTTGCAATATATCTATGTCCCATGTGTAGTAGCCATCACCAACTCTATTTGTGATCCACAACTTTCAAATCAGGGGTCTGACTGAGTCAAATATAATGTACATCGAGCTGGCTATCTAAGTTACTATCTTATCTAAGATGTAATTGATGCTTTCTTTTGCCCAGTAGTATGCATTTTAATGGATTAACTACCATGTTAGTCGTGTTTCAATGGATTAGCTACTGTGTTAATCGTGTTTCAATGGATTAAATATTGTGTTTTTCATGTAAAACTATGTGTCCTATGACATGTGACTTGCTATGCACCTGTAATCTCACTGCCACTGGCTCTACTCTTCTACACTGAACTTCATGTCCTGTTGCTCTTGAACAAGCTAAAATACTTCTGTTTTATCATGGGCATGAAATCAAATTATTGTATTATGAAATATGCTAAGCTTGTCCAATAATTACAACACGCCTGGCACACATGCTTAGGCACAACTGTTAGGACCCAGCTTTGAGCGCCATGGCACTCTCAGTGATAATAAATTTAATAACATACGATTAACCTGAATTACTACTACTTAGCATTACCTGCTTGATCAAAACGTTGACACCGGCACCCTCGTGCCTTAACTAGAGACCACGGATAGTATCTGGTGAGCCTTGGTCAGCGCATCGTACCAAGCATGTTTACGGATCATTGCCTTTGCCCTTTTGATGTTCTTTTGAACCAAAAAAACATATCCTATGGATTCCTTTTGTTATCGTCGATTGTACTTTTTGTTGTTATCGTGAAGTGTGCTTTCTATGATTGTATGCTGTTTGGTGACTTCCCATTTTGTGCACGTGAACGGTCTTTGTTTCCAACTGGTTCTTCGGTGATTCTTCCTGTTATATGTGAATCTCCTTCAATTTTTTTATATGGCTTCATTTCATTCTGTTTTAGCTTTATCTTACTTACAGTTATTGATTTTACAGTCAGCTCCTGGCATCGATAAATCGTGCTTTGTTTAGCTTACAACAGCTTGACATTAACCCTCTTGGCTCACATACACAAAGTGTAACATTTATCTATACTTTGTGATGCAATAGCTTCATGGGTGGGTGTTTCGAGGTTTCTCAGGTTGCAACGTTAAGCAAGTACCAATATTTTTAGTTACATTCTGTCTGACATCTATTTATAGCTCCAGTTCATTCAGACGTTGTTAGTCCCATTTTGATACATGGTGGCAATATCATGCTTTCATTGCCCTTTTTATCGTCCGAATAGCAATTGAGTTACTAATAACTTAACATTACATGTTTGACCAAAACATTCGGACAGGCACCCTCGCGCCAAGGCGGGTTGCCGATCTAGTGGATCTGATCCGAGCGTCCCAGGGATGTGCTACTGACCCATGGAAGAAAAGTCAGCGTACCAAAACTAACCTCACAGAGAGGGACTAGATCCAAGGAAGAAAAGTCAGTCGACCAAACTAATCTCACAGACTTGTGGGTCTGGAAACGCCGATCTGTTTCCGACCTAGATTTTGACTATACTTGGTCTCTGGCTCGGTGCAGGCGCACACGCATGTACTCATGCATTTTTTACTATTGCTGTCACATGTAGCGGTGTAGGTCGAGTCCCGGATTAAAATTTTCTCCTAGTGTACAACTTTTCTTAACACAAACAAACCTCCTCTCTACAGGAAAAAGAGAACAAACCTCCTCGCCGATTTATAGAGGGTCGGTAACATACTTCGACGGGCTGGTGACAAGCAGGCCATTATGGTAGGGGTTGTTTTTTAAACTGCCAATATATATTGGGATAAACGCTACTCGACATGTACTAACAAGCGAACCAACATGTGATTGGATGATTAAGGGGAAAAGGTATCCCAGCCCACCGGCGACTTAGTAAAATCTAAGATGATATGCCGGCCCAGTCACTCGAAGGTGCTCATAGGGGTAGGGCGTGCATGCATGCGTTTATATGGGTGAGTGTATGCGCGTATAACGAGCGCTTGCGTTTGTACTGTGTTAAAAAATGCATTACTAGCAAAACGTAACAGGAACGACACCATCAACGTTAACCGCTTGTCTGCCACATGACCTTGACGCTTGTCACCAGACGGTCAGGGGGCTCACTGCCCGCAGCCATCGACTATCCTAAACACTTGTAACCGAACAAAAACCGACATAGAAGAATGAAATGATCGACGGCAATATCTTAACCATCACCAACGCATAATGAGCTTGAGACATGGTGGCCCCAGGCGAAACGAGGATAGTGAGGTTGGGTCAATTGTCTCCTCGGGCTAGCTAATGAGGACATGGTCGTCACGGGCAAAGCGATGATAATGCGCTTGTGACATAGTTGTCGGCATCAAGGTGGGGATGACAAAGGCGATGATGACTTAAGGAATGAACGGGAGAGCATAGATGTCGTGAAACCTCGAGCACCTTGCATCATTGAGATTGGTCGGGCTCGGGTTGGGACTGTAGGGCCAAGCACTTAAGGATCTTGTTAGAGAGTCAATGCAGAAGTCATGAATGTGTTGTATCGACCCTTGCTATATGTAATATTTTTTCGGTGATATTTCCTGCTAAACATGCTACTGTGTGGCGTAAGCCCGTAACATTTTGAAAAAGGTACGACCATCGGCTCACTAAATTACCGTGAAGTGAACTATGACAAGGTGTTCTCACCATTACGTGGTCACATATCTTGTTTGGTCCTCCATGCCCGTCGTGCGACGATCGTGATCGGCGACTTTTGAATGACCGAAATCATGATCACCCATCTCCGAATGACTAACCGAAAAAGGCTTTCGTCCCGATCTCCAAATGACTAACCATGCTGAAAACATGACCAAGGAAACCAACATCTCTACTGAGTCTGCGGTCGTGATGGTCGGTTTGGTCGTTGTTTCGTTTCATTCGTACTCTCCGTCCATCGATAGTAACCCGCTTCTCGCGATCCCGCTCCCACCTATTTTCTCTCGTCAAACCACCTCTTCCGGTTTACTTTCCCAGGTTTACTTTACATTTTTCTCCTTTCATCACCAAGAGGATCTCTACTCCTAATGGGCGACTTGGTGAATAGTCTCCGCGGTTTAATTTCGCTGGGTTCTTTTCGTCATCCTCCCACCTTCATTTTTTTCGTCATCCTCCCACCTCCGTGCTCCCTGTTGGTTTTCCCCCTCCGCATCGCTCGAGCCAACTCCTCCCTCTCCCTCGGTCTCGCCTCTCCTATCGCTCGATGTCGCTCGATCCTCTCTAGGGTTCGCCGCCCGCCGTCGTCCCTCGCCGTCCTGCTCCGCTGTCGCCCCTCCCTCCACCTACCTCGCCCCTGCTCTAGGGTTCGCCTCCCGCCGCCGCCGCCCCCCGCCGCCCTGCTCCGCTGTTGCCCGTCCCTCCGCCTGCCTCGCCCCCTCCCCTACACTCACCCCTGCCCGATCTGGATCTGGATGAGGCGTTGCCTCCCGTTCCTCTCATCGCGTCCCCTGTGCCAGCCATGGAAGAGGGGAGGAAGAAGGGGAGGGAGAGCAAAGAGGACCGCGGTGGCGATGTGCCAACGTTGGCAGGACGAAGATGTGTGAATCAAGGAGTCCCTGCATCTACCCGCGACCCTAGAATAGCCGCTACCGCTATGACCTTTCTCCATGCCGTGAGCTTCGAGGAGTCTGGCGGCGCCATCACGCCGGCCTCTGTCCAAGAGGACATCGCGCTCAACAGGCCCTCACTCCTCGGCTCTGCCTGCGGAGGTCGTCGACGCCATCGCAGGGTGCCGCTTTGAGGCCAGGGTTGAAGCTGCCACCGAGGAGGCCATCTTGACGCGGATGTTGCAGGCACTCCTGACGTGCATGCGCTCCCCTGCGATTAGTGACCAACACATCTGCTCTGTCGTGAGCATGTGCTTCGTGTCATACAGGTCGCGGCCAAAGGCGAGCTCGTGCAGCGGTTCAGGTGCATCCCATAGGGGCAGCTCAAGTTTCTTTCATAATGCTATTTGTTCTGAGTGCATTGCATATTGAAGTAAACTGGATGGGCTAATCTTGAGTTCCTCCATCACGTTATATTACCTCGACAAGAAAAGGTGCAGGAAAACCATATAAAGTACTATGGTGAGTCTATCTCAATTGAACTAGAACTCAAACTGTAGCAATTCCAAGCTTTTTTCTACAACTGCAATTGGGTGGACTATGGTATGGGGGTTTATTAGTTTGAAGGGATTTTAAGTGACAACCTGCTACTTTTTCTACTGGTAGTGAATTCAAATTAAGTCTGATGTCTCTATCTAATATACTGAACCTGGAAGATTTGTCTGAGGCCTCTATCTAATATATGAAGAATTGACTTTCTATTATGAACATCGACCTGAACCTGGAAGATTTGTCTAATATATCAAGAATTGTCTTTCTGTTCTGAACATGGAACTGAACATGAGAAATTTACCTTACTGTTAAACTGCAGTTTTGTCTCATTGCCAATATATCTGCATAAGGTACATCTAAGGAGGCCTTCTCCGACAAGGAGGCTGCGGGTCGAGGTCGTCGGCAGCGACGATGCCGCCAGCCGCAAGCGCCGCCGCGAGGACGACAAAAGTGAGCACTTTACCCCCGCCAGATCGATCGCGTCTTCCCCCTTCCACTAGTAGAAAAAGCACCTCATATGAGACACATTAGTGCCGGTTTGGTTTTGAGCCGGCACTAATGTGTCCATTAGTGCCGGTTCCAACGGCTAGCCGGCCGTTCTCATTAGTACCGGTTCGTGGCGAACCTTTAGTACCGGTTCGTGCCATGAACCGGTACTAAAGAGGGTGGTGGCAGGGTGTTGTCAGTCTGAGGCCCGTCCAGCACCTTTAGTACCGGTTCGTGCCACGAACCGGTACTAAAGGTCGACGTGCATAAACCCTTCGTCCACCCGAGCCACTCTGTTCTTCCCCTTTTCCCCTCACTTCTCCTCTGTTCTTCCCCTCTTCCCTCGAGCTCCTCACAAATTTGGCCCAAAATTTGTCAAGATTTGAAGGCCCCCATCCATTCAAATGATCACAAAGGTTAGCAACTATGTCCTTTCAACTCTCATTGCTAGATTAGCTCTTGCAATGCTTTGTATAGTGATTAATTTGGGAGGAATTATATTTGCTAGTATTTGATTTATATGCAATTTGAGGTCAAAAATAACACTTAGTTTGCATATGTAGGTGTGGTTTACTTAGTGCCTTCTAAATCTCCGTCGTAACCACCGTCGATCGCCCGCACCGTCCCGTCGCCGGCACCACCTTGTGGTGAGGCTCTTGTTCATGAATGTTTACATTACCAAATTGATGTTTGTGTGATTTGGATATATAGTTACTCGTATAATTATCTTACCCGTACGTTGTTTGTTATACATAGTGCCATGGTTTTGATATCCGTCCCCGTCGGCCCTCGTCCTTGTTATGATTCGGATGTGGTATATTCTCTTTTAAAACTAGTTGTTGCATTTCGTGTTTATGACAAATTATGCCCATCAAGTTGACATAGATATTTTTATCTAGGAGGTATGTGAACCGGAAATTCCAACCGACCCTATTGTCGAGAGGTTAAATTTAGTTGAAAGAGAAAACGAGTATTTGAAAGAAAAATTGAAAAGAATTGAGGGGGAGAAGATGGAATTGGAGTTGCATGTTGCCGATGTCGTCGATGATCACAAGATCAAGATGGAGAAAATGAGGTTGAAGATTAGAAAGATTAGAAAATATGCCATTGATAGTGTGGCTTGGTATCATTATGCTGTTGGATCAATTGTTACCTTAGTTGCGATCTTCATCGCATTTGTTGTTGCATTTAAATTCTTTAGCTAGAGAGTTATTTGTATGTTGCATTTAATTAAGTGTTGTATATGAACTTTATGTATGAACTTTATGTATGAACTTGTATTAATTTGGTCTATTCGGTGTTGTGTAATGAAGATGAGCCGACAATGGATGTATGATGACCGATGCTCTCCCGAGTTCATTAATGGCGTGCATACTTTTCTGCGGGCCGCTGAGGCAAACAAGCGGGCGGATGGTTTTATGCCTTGTCCATGTGCTGGCTGTAAGAATGGTCACAGTTACTCTACAGCAAAAACCATTCACGTCCACCTATTTAAGTCTGGTTTCATGCCCCACTATAATGTTTGGACCAAGCACGGAGAAATAGGGGTTATGATGGAAGACAATGAAGAAGAAGAGGACGACGACGGCTATCCTGGCCATGGGTTCCCTGAATACGATGATACAACAATGGGGGAAGAAGCTGAGCCGGCAATGCGGGAAGAAGCTGAAGAAGAGGCATCAGATGAGCCCGCTGATGATCTAGGTCGGGCCATTGCCGATGCAAAGAGAAACTGCGCAAGTGATCTGGAGAGGACGAAGTTGCAGCGCATGTTAGAGGATCACAAGAAATTGTTGTACCCGAATTGCGAAGCTGACAAAAAAAGTTGGGCACCACACTTGAATTGCTGCAATGGAAGGCAGAGAATGGTGTATCTGACAAGGGATTTGGAAAGTTGCTGGTAATGATAAAGAATATGCTTCCAAAGGACAACGAATTGCCCGAGAGTACGTATGAAGCAAAGAAGGTTGTCTGCCCTCTAGGGTTAGAGGTGCAAAAGATACATGCATGCCCTAATGACTGCATCCTCTACCGCGGTGAGTACGAGGATTTGAACGCTTGCCCGGTATGCGGTGCATTGCGTTATAAGATCAGTCGCGATGACCCTGGTGATGTCGAGGGCGAGCGCCCCAGGAAGAAGATTCCTGCCAAGGTGATGTGGTATGCTCCTATAATACCACGGTTGAAACGTTTGTTCCAAAACAAAGAGCATGCGAAGGCGATGCGGTGGCACGCAGAAGACCGTAAGAAAGACGGAAAGTTGAGAGTACCCGCTGACGGTTCGCAGTGGAGAAAAATCGAGAGAAAGTACTGGGAGGAGTTTGCAGGTGACCCAAGGAACGTATGGTTTGGTCTAAGCGCAGATGGCATTAATCCTTTTGGGGAGCAGAGCAGCAACCATAGCACGTGGCCTGTGACTCTATGTTTGTATAACCTTCCTCCTTGGTTGTGCATGAAGCGGAAGTTCATTATGATGCCAGTGCTCATCCAAGGCCCTAAGCAACCCGGCAACGACATTGATGTGTACCTAAGGCCATTAGTTGAAGAACTATTACAGCTGTGGAATGGAACAGGTGTACGTGCGTGGGATGAGCACGGACAGGAAGAATTTGACCTAAAGGCGTTGCTGTTCGTGACCATCAATGATTGGCCTGCTCTCAGTAACCTTTCAGGACAGACAAACAAGGGATACCGCGGATGCACGCACTGTTTGGATGATACCGACAGTATATATTTGGATAGTTGTAGGAAGAATGTGTACCTGGGACATCGTCGATTTCTTCCGACAAGGCATCCCGTAAGAAAGAAAGGCAAGCATTTCAAAGGTGAGGCGGATCACCGGACGAAGCCTCGCCACCGTACTGGTGCTGATGTACATGATATGGTCAAGGATTTGGAGGTAATCTTTGGAAAGGGTCCTGGCGGAAAACCTGTTCCGAAGGACGCTGACGGACGCGCACCCATGTGGAAGAAGAAATCTATATTTTGGGACCTGCCATATTGGAAAGACCTAGAGGTCCGCTCCGCAATCGACGTGATGCACGTGACGAAGAATCTTTGCGTGACCCTGCTTGGCTTTTTGGGCGTGTATGGGAAGACAAAAGATACACCAGAGGCACGGGAGGACCAGCAACGTATGCACGGAAAAGACGGCATACATCAGGGTCAGGCCAGCTACGCTCTTACCAAAGAAGAGAAGGAAATCTTCTTCGAATGCCTGCTCAGCATGAAGGTACCGTCTGGCTTCTCGTCGAATATAAAGGGAATAATAAATATGGCAGAGAAAAAGTTCCAGAACCTAAAGTCTCATGACTGCCACGTGATTATGACGCAACTCCTTCCGGTTGCATTGAGGGGGCTTCTACCGGAAAACGTTCGATTAGCCATTGTGAAGCTATGTGCATTCCTCAATGCAATCTCTCAGAAGGTAATCGATCCAGAAATCATACCAAGGTTACAGAATGATTTGGTGCAATGTCTTGTCAGTTTCGAGTTGGTGTTCCCACCATCCTTCTTCAACATCATGACGCACGTCCTAGTTCACCTTTGCGAAGAGATTAACGTTTTGGGTCCTGTATTTCTACACAATATGTTCCCCTTTGAAAGGTTCATGGGAGTCTTGAAGAAATATGTTCATAACCGTGCTAGGCCAGAAGGAAGCATCTCGAAGGGCCATGAAAATGAGGAGGTCATTGAGTTTTGTATTGACTTCATTCCTGACCTTAAGCCGATTGGTGTTCCTGAATCGCGGCATAAGGGCAGACTGGAAGGAAAAGGCACGCTAGGAGGGCATCAAATAATATGTATGGACGGGCATTCTCTCACTGAAGCACACTACACAGTTCTACAGAATTCCGCCTTGGTGGCTCCGTATATGGAGGAACACAAGAATTTTCTACAGTCCAAACACCCGGAGAAGTCTGACGACTGGATTACACGCGAACAAACGAGGACTTTCGCCGGTTGGTTGCAGAAACGTGCCCTGAATGATGGCGATATTCAAAATGACCTGTACTCGCTGTCCCAGTTACCATCTTCGAATATAATGACTTTCAAAGGGTACCAGATAAATGGGAATACATTTTACACGATCGCCCAAGATAAGAAGAGCACCAACCAAAACAGTGGTGTCCGCTTTGATGCAACAACCAACACGGGAAAGGAAACATATTATGGTTACATAGAGGACATATGGGAACTTAACTATGGATCAGGTGATTTGAAGGTCCCTTTGTTTCGGTGCAAATGGGTCAATATGACACGAGGCGGGGTAACGGAAGACCCGCAGTACGGAATGACAACAGTGGATCTCAACAATCTTGCGTATGCAGACGAACCATTCGTCCTAGCCAATGATGTGGCGCAGGTTTTTTATGTGAAAGACATGTCTACCAGGCCGAGAAAAAGAAAAGATAAGGAAGCGAATGGATCATACGACGAGCCAAAGCGCCACATAGTTCTTTCAGGAAAAAGAAACATCGTGGGAGTGGATGACAAGACAGACATGTCAGAAGATTATGAAAAGTTTGATGAAATTGCTCCATTCACAGTGAATATTGACCCGAGCATCCTGTTAAATGATGAAGATTTTCCATGGTTACGGCGCAAAGGGACACAAGCGAAGAAAAAGTTTCACACCGAAAGATCTGGGATGTGATCGGCTTCACTATCATCACTTTCTTCTGTGTTTCACACCCAGGAGGGAATGTCTGTAATAGTTAGGGTAGTTATGTGTTTTGGCATTTGAAACGCGAAGAAATTTTATGTGCAAACAAATTCTTTTCATGCATTTACTGATTTTTTCCAGCTAAATGACCCTGAAATTGAAAAGCATTTCAAATGAACTCAGAAAAGGTTGAAAGTTGGCATGGTATCATAATTTCATACAAATAGCATGTGCAAGAAAGTAGAGAGGGTTACGGCAAAAACTGGATGCACTTCGTGTACAAAATGGACAATCTCTTTCGAAGTATCAGGGTTTCCGACGAAAACTGAACTGTTACAAAGGCATTTCATTTTTTAAATAACCTAAGCATTACCAAATTGAATATAATGATAAAACACACTAATATTAAACATAAGAAAAAAGAATCACTGAAAAAACTTTTTTCAAAGTTAAGTTATTCACAAACTAGTGATTCACACAAATTTCAAATAATTCAAAATTTAAACTATTCAAATTTGAAAACTACCGGCACTAACAGAAAGTTTGTAATTTTTTGTACCTAAAGCAAAAATATTCACAAAGAAACTCTAAATACAGCAAAAAACAACTCAAAAAATAAAAAATAAAAAGCGAAAAAAATTAAGAAAATAAAAAAGCCCGCCTACTGGGCCAAAGCGGCCTGCATACGACTAGCAACACAACCTTTTGTTGGGCCAGGATGCAGGCCCGCAAAGGCCCAGTAGGCCCACTGGGGCGAAGAGGACAGGTAGGCCCAGTAGGCCAGGTAAGGAGAGGAGCTCGAGAGAGCTACCGCACTGGGGCTTATAAACCAGTGCGGTAGCCCTTCGACTAGCGAGGTGGGACTAAACTTGCGCACCGCCTGGAGCCAGCGCACCCCCTTTAGTACCGGGTCGTGGCTCCAACCGGTACTAAAGACCCCCCTCCTTTAGTACCGGTTGGTGCCACGACCCGGTACTAAAGGGGGTGCGCTTCCCGCCGCTTGGCCTGGCCAAAACAGATCTTTAGTACCGATTGGTGGCTCCAACCGGTACTAAAGGTCCATCCTATATATACTACACTTGAAAAAAATTCAGTTTCCCTCTGTTCTTCCCTCTGTTTCCCTCCGTCGCGCCGCCCGGCCCCGATCGTCGCCGCCCCCGCCCCTCGTCGCCGACCCCGGCCGTCGCCGCCCCTCGTCGCCGGCCCCGTCGACGTCGCCGCCCCGGCCGTCCCTCGTCCCCGTCGTCCCCGTCGCCGCGCCCCGCCCCGCCCCGTCCCGTCGCCCCGGCCGCCCGCCCCGTCGTCGCCGCCCCGCCCCGTCGTCGCCGCCCCGTCTTCACCGCCCCGTCCCGTCTCCCCGTCGTCGCCGGCCCGTCGTCGCCTCGCCGCTGAGCTCGCCCCGGCCGCCATGTCCACTCACACACTCACACTACACACACACACACACACACACACGCACGCACACACTACACACACACACATTAGTTTGTTTGTTATAAAATTTTCTGTCTTTTAGTTATAAAAATGTTAGAAATTATTCTGTTTTTTAGTTATATAAATATTAGAAATGTTAGTTTTATAGAAATGTTATAAATGTTTTCTGTTTTTTAGTTATAGAAATGTTAGCAATTTTTCTGTTTTTTAGTTATATAAATATTAGAATTGTTATGGAAATGTTAGTTATATAATCAGGAAATTTTAGAATTAGTTTTAGTTAGATGAATTAGATTAATGTCAAATTGTTAGAATTTGCATATATATAGAATTTTAGTTATCACAATCCAATCATTTAAAAAATGTTACTTTTTGCGGGCATATAGTATTTGTTCTCGACGATATGCCCGGCCTGCATCCTCGCTGTCGACCCGCTCGCGACGACGTCCTGCTTGAGGGGACCCATGTCCGGGACTGGGCTCCGCCGGGCTGGCACTGGGAGGTGCTACCTGGAGGGGCGCGCCGCTTGGTGAGGAACCCGACCTCGGGTCCCGTCGTCGACCCTGATCTTCTTTGGTGGCGTTCGCGTGGGCCACATTCGGTGCAGAGGCAGCCGGCCCCGCCGGAGGTGGTGCGTCGCCGTGTCAGGGAGGAAGATGAGCACGTCCATCGCTACATGGCTGCTATGGACGACGTCAGGTTCTCCACTACTTGGCGGGTTCTTTGGGCAGATGACCGGAGATATGATCCTGTGATGGTTCCTTCTCTTTGGGTGTGCACCGCCCGCGCCCCAGGAACCGCGAGTGGCGCCCTAGATTCTTCTGTAGTACTCGATCTTTATTAGGTACCTAGCCAGTGATGTATTCGATATATAATATTCGAGACGATGTATTCGAGATTATATATATTAAGACGATGATGTATTCGAGATTATATATTCGAGACGATGTATTCGAGATTCAGTTTTTCCTTATTGATTAATTGCATCCATGCATTGTAATTTGAATACTAAATTGTTTTATATTTCTTCTGTATTAGTAAAGTAAAAGCTATGGCGGACAATACCGGCAGAGAGAGAGAAGAGGAATTGTTCGACATCATACGCAGCCCTCACAGGCTAGATGATCTGAATGAAGCAGATGACGGCTCCCAATATCTGAACAATACCGGAGAGGGTGATGAAAAGATATTCGATCTCGACGACCGGGCTGATGAAGTCATGAACTATGATTATGATTATGACACAGACAATGTTTGTGATGACACAGACAATGCTGATCTTCAAATAACAAAGACTACCGGCGAGGTATATTTATATAAGCATGCATCATGGTGATCATCACATGTTTTTTTATTGAAGATATATTAACGAATCGATCTTTCTTCTTTCAGCCCTCCGGATCGAGCAAATCTGCTTCTACAGACAGCAAGACAAAGCGAGGCCCGGGCAGATTGTTGAAGGATGGTGTAAAGTACCACATCGAATCCATCAAACCTAGTGGCGAACCCCTCACGCCTAAGAACATTGCGAACAAGTGGACTCGTCAGTGCGGAGTTCTTGTGAAGGACAAACTCCCTATCTCCATTCAAGAATGGAAAGAGCCAAAGACTAAACGTCCAGGTGTTACTTGGGTCGACAAAAGAGCCAAAGAAGACCTTCTGAAATCTCTGATGGAACATTTCACCCTACCAGATCATTTCACTGAAGCAGATGTGGAGAAAGTCAAGGCCGCTGCTCTTAAGAAGATGGCAATTGCATTCAACACCCACAAGAAAACTGTATGGGCCAACTACCTCGCTAATGAAAGGAAGACTCCAGAATTCACGGGAACACTAGAGAAGCAAAGAGAGCACTGGGACGATTTCGTGACCTTCAAGGATTCAGAAATATCTAAGGAACGGTCGATGAAAAACAAGGCAAATGCCGCAAGAAAGACGCAGTTCCATAGGCTGGGTCCAGGTGGCTACGCGGTGGGATTGCCTAAGTGGGATAAGTCTGAGCAAGAGATGGAGGATGCAGGGGTCACTCCGGTTACCCGGCACTGGCCCCCCAGGTGCAGAACTTGGTTCTATGCGCATGGGGGAGCGTTGGACCCGAAGACAGGCGAAGTTTCACGGAAGGCAAGTCTAAAAGGAGCCGAACAAAAGATAATTGACGCAATAGATGAAGCTCGAAGGGGGGTGTTCACGCCCAACAGAGAGAACGACGAGCTTACGCGCGCCCTGGGAAATCCTGAACACCCGGGAAGAACACGAGGCATGGGCGTTATTCCCTGGTATGAGGGCTTTTCAGAATGGAACGAGGACTACAGGAGCCGTGCAAGAAGGAAGATGGAGGAGGAGAAGAAAAGGAAGCTGGAGGAGGAGCAGAGGAAGCAGGACGCAGAACGCCTTCAAGGCCTAGAAGCAAGGCACGCGGACCTGGCACTCAAATTCCAGCAGCAGCAACAGCAGATCGACTCACTTAGCCAGGAAAGGGGGTCTCAGCAGCGGCAGCAGCAAGCGGATGATCGTCCAGCATTGGATAGCACCGTCCCATCCATGCCGAGAAGCAGCGTTGGTTCTGCCCCGGGCGACACACTGCTGGATACATACCCTGTGGATGACATCATAGAGAACACTAAATGCGAGCTACACTCCAAAATGAAGAACATATCCATGAAGGTGGCGGACGGCGTTGCTTTTCCAGTTACCCCCGAAGCAACCTACCATTGCATCCCGATTCCAGAGGGCTATGCTCGTGTCATGGTTGATGAAGTGGTGGACCCATATTCGGGGCTAACGCTTGACATTCCTGGAGGTGAAGACGAGCGCACACTGGGAGAGGCCATACATCGTATCATCCTATGGAGAAAGGATTGCATCATCTTTCGAAGTCCACCGACACCGCGTCGTCTGCCGACTCCTCCTCGAAGTTCGCCACCGAGTCAGCAGACTCCCGCTCCTCCAAGTCCACGAACGCGTGAGACGACTCCTCCTTGAAGTCAGCCACCTCCTCCAAGTCCCCGAACGCGTGAGCTGACTCCTCCGGTTTCAAGCCCGGCACAGCGTCATGCCACTTCTCCGGTTCAAGTCCGGCACCGTGTCAGGCCACACCTCCTGCTTCAAGTCCGGCACATCGTCAGGCCACTTCTCCTGGTCCAACTCCACGTCAGCCGTCTCCGCCGTCTCAGCAATCGCAGAAGAGACATCCCGCAGCTTTGGTGCGTAGCGGTACGAGTCGAGGTAGTTCAGGAAGTACAGGCGAAGGCAAGCGATATAAATATGGTCCAAGCCTCGCTCCTCTTCCTCAGAGGCCTTACGACATGACTAAGGAGCAAAACGCAGCCATAGTGCAAGCCCAAGTGGACGCCCATTTTGGACCGAAACCGGCACCGCCGCCAAAGGAGAAAGTGCCTGAGAAAGTAATTGACCACTTCATTCGTATGGCTAGAGAACCAGCTCCCAAGCCTGTTGACTCGGACTATGAGCGCCAAATCAGGAAGGCACATCGAGCACGACTACAGAAGGAAGCGAGCTCAAGCTCGAGCCAACAAGCAGCTGGCAAAAAATGCGGGAAAACCGTTCCCCAGTTGGGAGAACAGGCGGCGCAAGCGATCCCCCCGCTTGTTGTGCCAACAACACATGAGAGGAGTACGCGCGCCAAATATTATTGTGGGCAAACCGTTAGCGTTCCCCAGCATGGCGATGTGGTAATAACAGAGGATCATATAATGCAGGCTCAAATGCTCAATATCTCTGTTGGACAACTCCTCGAAATCGAGCCCATGCCTACGCTTAAAGAATCGGAAATAGCATGGCAATATGTCCGGGGCAAACCTTTGGTCCATCCAGACAAGGTCAAGGACCTCCCAACGAGAATGTATCAATTGCATCAATGGTACATGAACATTACCAAGATTTCCAATCGAGAGTCCCTCATGGTGAATGTCAAGCATGAGCATTATTACCATGAGAAAGCTCTGGCCATTGAGTATCCAGAACTATTTCAGTTATTTAATCAAGACGCACTCGACAAGTCTATCGTCAGTTGCTATTGTCTGTAAGTGATTTCTTTCTGTAATTTAAGTCTCAAGCTAGTTATGTAGTGATAATTTTGATCAATCATTACATGTAATTATCCTCACTATATTCTTTTTCTGTGGTATTATATGCAGGATGAAGATGTATGAAATGAAAAAAGCTGGACGCTATGGCGTTGGGTTCATTGACCCAAATACCATTAATCAGGACATATGGGAGATTGAACATTGTCAAGCTGCTGTAGAGGAAAGCATGCTAGAGTTCTTGAAGCGCCTCAATACCAATGAAGATATACTACTTCCTTACAACTTCCCGTGAGTCACACTGTCTTGTACTACAAATTCTGTTTTTGCTTACTAGCTAGCTAGATGTTAATAATTAAGTGTATACGGTTTACGGTAGTTGATTAATTTTATGCACATGCCCGCTTAATTAAGACATGCAAACGTGTGCGTATGCAGTTGGCACTGGGTCTTGTTAGACATTAAAGTTGAGGAAGGAAAAGTTGAATTACTGGACTCACTAACTAAAGAAGATAAAGACTACACCATCGTGAAGGGGATAGTCAACAGGTAATTTCAATCATTATTAACTATTAGTTCCTGATATGAACTATTTAATAACCCCTTTATTAATTTTCTTTGCCGGCGGGCAGGGCATGGGCAAAGTTCATCAAGGTGACTCCAGGCACGTGGCCAAAAAAGTTGTTTTGGCATCGACCCAAGGTAAGTAATTAAGTAGTACTAGCTAGCTACCATCTCTTTAATTCTTGTTTCAATATCATTAATTAATTATCATGCTTGATTAATCATTATCTGATTCAATTCCATTCTCGTAAAGGCCCTGAGGCAGGCGTCGGGGAATAATCTGTGTGCATTCTACGTTTGCGAGAACATTCGCATGATGACGTGCGAAAGGAGCAGATCTGATAGACAGGACTGGGTACGTTTTTGTCAGAACACTATTCACACCATTATCGATATCTAGTCACACAACTAACACACATGCATATTGATCTCCTTCTTAACAGTTCAGATCGGTGCGGGATAAGCTCCTACCATCGGACCGCATACAAGCACTTCAAGAGGAAATAGCCGGATTTTTGCTCGACCAGGTCATAGATCCAAAGGAGAATACTATTACCCGCTACCGCCCCCATGAACCACTTGTCATCGTGCTCCGAAGGCACCAAGGCAACATGTAGGAGAAATTGTATATGTATATACATGTGTATGTGTGAATAGTTAATGGTGTTGGCTGTGAGACATTCGATGATATATATATATATATATATATATATATATATATATATATATATATATATATATATATATATATATATGCGGTTCTACGTACGAGAAAATCTATATTTATATATATGCATAACGTGTACAATTTGTAGTATCGTGAAATACCAGCAAACAAAAAAGAATTAAATGGAAAATAAAGCCAAATTGTAAACACAAAATTAAAGCAAAAATTAAAAAAAACACCCAAACATTTAGTACCGGTTGGTGTTACCAACCGGTACTAATGTCCTACACGCACCCGGGCCTGGCTCGTGCCACGTGTTTGCACTTTAGCGCCGGTTCGTGACGAACCGGTACTAAAGGGGGGGACCTTTAGTCCCCACTCTTTAGTGCCGGTTCGCCAACCGGCACTAAAGGCCGTCACGAACCGGCACTAAAACCCGGTTCTGCACTAGTGTTCTTTGCGCACAAATTAAACCTGTGCGCAACTCGGATCTGGATTTGTGTGATTTTCAGCTCTGCTTGTTCGTTAGGGATTTGTGGTTAGGTAAAGGGAGAGCAAGATAATGGAGATAATTTGAATAAATAAAAAAGTTTGGATTTCGAGCTGTACGCCTGTACTCTACTATGTAATCCAGGCGACTAATTTGGATGCAACACATCTGTCGCCACATATTTGGTTGTAGTAGTAGTGTTCAGCAGACTGCATCATATACCATTGCTAAAAAGATTTACTCCCTCCGTCCCAAATTAGTTGACTCAGACTTGTCTAGATAGACATGTTTTAGTGTTAGATACATACGTGCCTAGACAAATATAAGACAACTAATTTGGGACGGAGGTAATAGAGTATTTTGTATGCGATTGGTCTGCAGAACTGTTGAGCTGCATACTGGTTAAGGCCAGTTATGTGCACGTGTGATTCGCGTTCCGTGTCTGTATGTGTGATCCAGGCAGCACAATTCTCCAGACTCGGATCAAAGGAACAGGCTGATCAAGTATTAAACATCTTTCACAAGAGAAATGTGATTTGCTTGATTGCTGCACTGAATCTGCAGTTTTTATATCTCTGAATGTATCATCCAAAGGTCCAACACAAGTAGAAGGACAGATTCATCAAAACTGTTATATTTCTGAATGTATACATGGATATCTAGAAATGTGTTTAGTTTTTTTTTGCAAATAAGAAATATATTTAGTTAGGAGGTGTGGAGTGAGGAGCTCCTAAATCTCTAGAACTCTCTCCATAAACCTGCTCTCTATTCCACATCTCATCTCAATTTATGTCATTTTGCATTGATACATTTACAGTCGATATTAGTCTGCTCATAATCAGTTAATCACTTACTTTTAGTTAGTACGAACACTTGTAGACTGTTATACACACCGGTAATGTCGGTACAGTACTAGCACAGTCCATTGATCAAATATTTAGTATTTAGTTGATTGTTTTTTCATAAATGATCAACATACTATTTATGACCCAGTCCTAGCAAGATACCATAGCAAGATACAGATTATTTTGCAATGGAGGAACAATAATTTGCACTGTACTACATGCGGAACTATATCGCCACAGGTTCCACCCAAAAATATTTAGAATATTTTATGTAAATATCAGGCCGCTGCCAACATGATGTTTCTATTATGTTTCAGGAGAAGTTTAGATCTTTTTGGACAGTTATTGCAGCCAACAGCCAACATTCTAAATGAGTATAAAACAATGCTATGAGGTAATATATCCCTCTGTGATAATAGTTTAACATATGGGCTACTCGTGGTTGCATGCTAAATTATTGCTGGTATCAACTTTATTATTAGTTTAGTGATTATTACAAGCATCTCAATTTTTCAGTCAAAGGCATCTAAAATGTTTCTTGATTCACGCATGTATATTTCAAAGAGGAATGCAGCCTTGAGTAAATGAATATTGCAAAGCTTAATACCAGTCCCAAAAACTTGCTCTGGCCAGAGAAAGAGGCCAATATCCGGCGTGGTCTGTTCAATCTACTACATGTAATTTGGTGTTCTATTGTGCGCACCATCAGTTTTTGTTGTTGTATAAGTTCTACTTCAAATATGTGTAGCTAGACCCCGTCGAAGTGATCTTTTTGTTTCTCGTCTCATGTAACTGAAGAAAATGAGAGAAGGTATTGGACACTGGTCATGTATGTAGTCGGCAGAGCTGTTTTATGCAATGCCTATTGTCACAATAGCATATATGTCTATACGGGGAGGAGACCAAGAGAGTACATCAGAAGCCATTGATTTGCCATGGAATATTAAAAACTTTCAGATTACCTGTTCATATGATGGTATCCACAAGAAACTTCCTATCCTGTATGTTTTAGCATGCTCCACACAAATATATTAATTAATTTGTGTAGGTATGCTTCTCCTTCTTTCAGTTCCTGAATAATTATACCACCATCTGTGTGGAGTATCTTGTAGTGCTCCACACAAATAGATAAATTATTTTTTATGAGTATGCTTCTCCTTTTATCAGCTCCTGAAGAATTATACTGATGTCGTGTGCTTTATTTGCAAGATTTATATGACTTAAACAAGAACTTGTTAAATAATATGAGTGCATATAAGTAGATTGATCTTGCCTCTTATGTAGTCTGGTAGATTTGGAAAGAAAGGAATTGCAGATTTTGTCTGGACAAAGAGATGAAGCCAGAAAGGTAAATGTCTCAAGTTCTACAGAATGTTCGCCTCATATTGGAGGCATTTGAAACAAGCCTTTGCTACTGTACATCCAAGCTGGGTTCTTGATGTTAATTTCATTTATACGCATAGTAATAAATTTTGCCCCTGGCTTCCTAAGCATATACTTTGTTCCTGGCTAGGAATAATTTCCGAACAGTTTTACAAATGGTGAAAAAGAAAGGGTTTTGTTTACTATTTTTTATGACCGTGGACTCATGAGTTCATAACATATAATGTATTATTTGTGTTCATTCCTTTAATGTGGATTATAACATGATCTACCTTTGCATAAACATCGAGGACTACTTTTGGTTCATATTCATGCATCCACTTCTCGATATTGAGATTTTTCACATATACTGAACTTGTCTTAGTCAGCCCAACTCAGCTGTATGTGTGACATTTATAAGATGACTCCGTAAAATTCATAGAAGACACTATTCTTTTATTCTGTTCTTTTGTTTCTTCCAGATTTTGCTCTCCTCGCTTATATTTCGATATTGTTAATTTGATTAGATGACTCGGTCGATGATGTTGGGCATGTCCATGGTATCCATTAAAAAACTTCAAAAAAGTCATGCACCGGAATAAAATTAGATAGCACACCACTTATGAGTCGAAACGTATGCAAGCCAAGCCGGTACCATAAAATTACTAGATTAGGTCCATTCCAGCCGCTAATTCTTTGTGCCAATGCTAAGTATGTGATGATCTTTCCACAAAAAATCAAGTTTGTATAGAGTGACCAATGGTAAGTATGTGATAAGCTTGCACTAACTTTTAGTTACATCTGATTATCTTTCCACAAAAAATGTATTATGGAGTGTAATATTTACAGTGTGGGGATGTTGGTGGCCAAGAAAGTTTATGCCCTTGTGAAGACATTATTATGAAGTCCTAAGTTATCCTGTAAAAAGGATTCTTATGATACGCATGTAAAGCAACTTCTGAACTTTTATGTAGATATTTAAGTGCGAGTACCATCTTTTGGTATAACACAAAAAAATCAAGTTTTGAGGCCAGAGATTTACCTTGCTTTTTCATGTGCATTACTTTAGCTATTCAAACTACCGTCGAGTTTTTAGTTGAAGTTCACTAAATTTCATATATCGGCATTTCAGGGATAATACGATTGACCCAACTGTTACCGGTGCAATGCTTTTGGGGTCGACCAAAACATTTAAAAATGTTAAATGTGGTTGTGCAATAAAATCAAGTATGAAGGAGGAAGAGATCAACACCAGCCGCGGCAACAAAGATGACAGTGTGTCTCAGTGAGCATGAGCAATGTCACACTCTTGTCGAGTACCTACCAAGATGCTTCCCTGTTCAGACTTCGAGCACTTCCTCCTTGCCGCCGCCGCCTTGGCTAATGTTGTTGTTTCCTCGGATAAGCCATATCAGGTTGGTTCCATTGCACTGCAAATACTACCACTTCTATCGGGCTACTAAATACAACTTGCAAGCACGGGAAAACATGTACACCAATGTTGCCGGGCGCACGGAAGCCAATTCCTTGGGTCACCCATTGTACATCTGCTGCTCTAACAGTAACCATGCCTTGCTCCCAGTAAATTTGAGCTCACAGCCATTTAGGTAGATTCTTGTTATGCTCACATCTAGCAGCAAGAAAAAAGAGAAGCAGATGACCAGAGTGTAATGTCTTAGTGGTAGTGTAGACCACCAAGATATGATGCTCTAATCCAAAATATTATAGGAATATCTACTTACTTTAACCACTTTTCGTAATTGGTATTTAATCCATCTACATGTAGAAACACGAAATGCAGATATTGTTTTGTTGAGAAATTTTATGATTTGCCCAAATGATTATGGATCGTACATTGATAATGATCTAATGGTTAGGATGATGCATCATTTGATAATTCAAGAAAAGGTCATGTCTTTACAGAAATGTTCAATTCCCCCTCAGTTTGAACTTGTAAGGTGTATTAATTTTTTAAAAATTCAAACTTACCTAATTTTCACCAATTTTATAGAATAAAACATAAATATCTACTATAGAAAATCATTATCATTAGATTCATGATGAAGTATATTTCCATATTTGATTTATTTAGTATTGTAGGTGTTAGATGTATTTTGCTACAGATTTGATCAAACATAGGAAACTTTGACTTTTGGAAATTTAATTCATCTTATATTTTGACACACATGGAGTAGTAATCGCTGGACCAGATCCATGCACCATCATCTGAAACCCATGTATTCATGAGGTGTGATGTTAATTTTAACAAATCTGCCCATGGACAGAACCTCGATACCATGATTCACAGACCAACCCACATAGAATTTCTGTAGACTAACATATGCGCCGAGTTCATCTTGTGGTATGTCCCTGAACTTTTCTGATGACAATGCTCTTAGTTGGGATGCCATCAGGCTCCAAACCAAACCAAAGCAAACCTGGGAGCACTTTACTTAACAATAAATTAAGATAACTTTTGCGTAAGGTTTTGTTCTAATTCGTTACCAAGATGGGTAGCACTGTATAGTTTCCTAGCAGCAACATTTGGCCAGCTTCTTAGATTTTATCTGCATGAATAGTAGATTTTCTCATTTTGATTTAGAACATTGTAAATGTTCACCTCAGCTGCCAGATTAACATAATGGAACGTCGTCAGGTGTATTTGAAGGTTGCCAGTTTAGGTGGGCCAAACAACCAGTGCGCTGAGGTCAAAATAAGCATGACACCAGTTTGATTCTTTTAGGGGTCACCTACATGATGAAAGATGCTCAGGCACCTACTGTTGTGACCCCGTAATGGCCTCCACCATCGATTCCCCATCACCTCATGGCCCTTTCTCTCCCTTGATTGCATCCCCGCAGTTAACCCTAGTCGTCTCTATGTCGTCCTCCATCGACAGCACGCTCTTGGATCACTACTAGGGAAAAGCCTATACACAGAATCTTATCAGCAGCGTGCTTTAAAATAACTCGCTGCTGCTAATTAGCAGTAGCGTGCCCAGCCGAAACTCGCTGCTGAAACAAATATAGCAGTAGCGCGCCCCCTCAAAGACGCGCTGCTACTATAATTCCCACGAGGCCGCCGCAAGGCTAGTTATAGTAGCAATGCGTTATAGCCACGCGCGCTACTGCTACGTAGCATAGTAGCAGCGCATTTCTCAGATAAGCACTATTGCTAAGTTTCCTACAAAAATTTAGTCCCACCTTGCTCCGTGAAGAGAGTTTCTACCACCTTAAATATGTTACTTCTCAAATTTTGACAAGCACTTGGTCTTCATTGAACTCTAAGTGTAGAATTTGTGGCTGCAATATGAGTCTTCACCTGTTCCTAAACCGGTGAGGACTCACTACAAGAAATATGTCAACTTATGACCTTCTGTCAGTGACCCTGGAAGAATTGGTCATAGATTTATGACCATTTGAGACCAATTGGTCAAAAGCTGTTCGAGGGGCTCCAAACCCTAAACCATTGCGACCATTTTGGATAGAAAGGTCATAATTTCCTTACACGAAATGGTCATAAAGAAAACAGCGCTAGTCCGCTGCCTTATTTCTAGTTGTTAACGACCAATATAGATGGTCATAGCCTTGTAAATTGTGGTGGGTTGCTATGACTAGGCGCCACCTCATCAGTTTTGCCTATGTGTCATGTCCATGTGGCAGTTTTGCCCTAGGTTGTGAAGCAACCTATATTTCTGTAATTCCCAAAATTCCCCAAAAAATCTCATAAATTCTTTGGGTCATATCTTTGTCAAATATGTAAAAACCTTCCTTGCCTAGTTCAAAAATATTCATTTTCCTATTCTGTTCAGAACAACAGTTTGTGAAGGAAGTACCACTTTGGCATCTCCAAATAGCATCCATTTTCTACAGTGCTTTCCTATGCCCAAATAACCATCCTCCACCAAATGCCAGCTCAATCCATTCATTATTTTGAGCTGAGCTTCAACATTCGTATTTATGTCCAGTGTGGTAGCTTGCAAAGCAAGTACCACCTAGGCTCCTCCTTTTGAGCTGAAAACTTGTGAAGACGGTCTTCTTAGTAACTGATCATCCTCAGCCAAAACTCACGCCCATTAGCCATGTACATTTCCCGTACCGCTAATCAAACACTTGGCTGCTAATTCATGTTTGAGCATCGATCGGTCTCCTCGTGAGAATCTTATGTTGTAATTTTCTTCCTAGCACCTATCTGGGGAGTGCCCAACCCACTAGACATGCCTAGACCGCCCAGAACACATGGCAACGCCACGGCCATGCGGTGACCATGCGGCGGGCATGCGAGTTTACACGCTCTAGAGTTGAGGGCCTCGGCCACCACCCAAACCTCGACATATCGCCACCATACCATGTATTTATGATTAAATAGGTACTTATGTAACTAGAAATGATTTTTGGATAAAATAAATAGCAAACTATGAGGCAGCTGCAGTTCAAATTTGACCCGCTTTCAGCTGAATCGGCGAAAATTTGTCTTTTTCACGAGAGGTGGATCAAAACTTTTTACACCCAACCATTTTGTCAATTATGCATTAAATATGTCCTAGTATTTTAGAAAAATAATTTGGTCCAATTTTGCAACCATTATTTTGGAGGTCCTTCACAAAAAAACCTCCTTTTGGGCACTCGAAAAATGGAAAATGGTTTTTTCGTTCAAAGAAAATAAAAACTTCCTTCAGCAACATTGTTTGCCATTCCAATATGCACCCTTGTGCACAATATGAGATCATTTGAACAAACTGTGCCATGAATGTGGCCATAAGATTGATCATTTGGCTTGAAAGCCATGAATCTTCACACTTGATAGCTCATTTCTGAGAACACTTTTTTAAAATAATTACCGTATTACAAGTTTATTATTTTTCCTGGAAACTTGGTCACATATAATGACACAATGCGAAGGTTTCCCAATTTTTTGATTTTTTTTGAATTTTTTATGCCCGTTTCAAAATGCGGTCCAAACGGCGGGCTTGACCGTTCCATGCTAGTGGTTGAATCTTGGAAAACTTTTGATGTTTATCTGATTAAATAGATACTTATGTACCTAGAAATGATTTTTGGAAAAAATAAATAGCAAACTATGAGGCAGCTGCAGTTCAAATTTGACCCGCTTCCAACTGAATCGACGGCAATTTGTCTTCTTCACCAGAGGTGGATCAAAACTTTTTTCACCCAACCATTTTGTCAATAGTGCATTAAATATGTCCTAGTATTTTATAAAATTGATTTGGTCCATTTTTGCAACAATTATTTGGTAGTTCCTTCACAAAAAAACCTCCTTTTGGGCACTCGGAAAATGAAAAATGAAATTTCCGTGCAAAGAAAATGAAAAATTCCTTAGGCAGCATTGTTTGGAATTCCAATATGTACCCTTGTGCACAATATGAGATCATTTGAACAAACTATGCCATGAATGTGGCCATAAGATTGATCATTTGGCTTGAAAGCCATGAATCTTCACGCATGATAGCTCATTTCTGAGAACACTTTTTTAAAATAATTTCCGTATTACAAGTTTATTATTTTTCCTAGAAACTTGGTCACATATAATGACACAATGCGAAGGTTTCCCAATTTTTTGATTTTTTTTGAATTTTTTATGCCCGTTTCAAAATGCGGTCAAAACGGCGGGAATGACCGTTCCTAGCTAGTGGTTGAATCTTGGAATTTTTTTGGTGTTTATCTGATTAAATAGATACTTATGTACCTAGAAATGATTTTTGGAAAAAATAAAGAGCAAACTATGAGGCAGCTACAGTTCAAATTTGACCCGCCTCCAGCTGAACCGGCGGAAATTTGTCCTTTTCACGAGAAGTGGATCAAAGCTTTTGACACCCAACCATTTGGTCAACTGTGCATTAAACATGGCCTAGTATTTTATAAAATTAATTTGATCCATTTTTACAACAATTATTTGGTAGTTCCTTCAAAAAAAACTTCATTTCGGGCACTCCAAAAATGATTAAAAATAGCTAGAAAGATAAAAAATGCATGCAAATTTGTGATCATCCATAAAATGTGGTCTAAATTGAGTGATAAATCTGGGTGTGCCATTTTGGAAAATATTTTTGATAGCTGCTTCACAAAACCTCCTAGTTTTAGTACTTAAAAACTATTTTAAATCATAAAATTTCTGAACCAATCAGGGCTCTTCCCACGGATCACTCCAATGTAGCCGATCTGAACCGTCCAGATCCCACGGATCCAATGGCTCTCACTCACCTCTCAGGTCTCTCTCCCCCAACCCAAACCCTAGCAGCCCTCACTCCATCCAGATCTCTCCCCCCCTCTCCCCGAGAACCCACCCGTCGCCGCCTATCTCCTCCTTCGCCGCCATTGCTGCCACCTCCTTCCCGTCCCCGACCTCCTTCCGCAACGCCCCCATCGATCCCGATCCCCTCTCCTCCTCCCTCGTCCTCATCTCCTCGCCCCCACCGCTCCCACCCACCGAACCGATCCTGATCCCTTCCAGACCGAGAGAGAGTGAGAGCTCGCCTCCTCCCTTCTAGATCACCGCCGCCACCTACCTCCGGTGGAGCTCGCCGCCGTCCATGGCTTGCCCCAGGCCCGAGGTCCTTCGCTCCTCTAGATCCGGCCTCCTCCTCGGTCCTGCCCGACGCGTTCGACCTGGGCTCCGACGCCTACGCCCACAACACCGCCACTATCGGCGGCCTCGTCTCCAACCTGCGCTCCTGCATCTCCCAGGGTGCGTGTCTGCGACCACTACCCTCACCCTCACTGTCGACAACCCCCCGCCGCCTCCGCACACCACCGTTCCCTCCCCTCACCCTGGCCCCAGGTCGGGCAGTGCGAGGCGACGCTCCAGACCCGCGAGGGATGCAGCCTTGCCATGGTGCGCTCCTTCCTTCCTCTCCTCCCAGACCCGCTTGGATCCGCATGACCCACCCTCACCGCACCTCGTCTCCTCTCTCTGCTTCTCAGATCCACCACGGCAAGGTCACCATGGGCCTCGACCTCCACGGACGGCGGCCAGATCGAGCGGAGCTTCCCTTCCTCTGCCCGATGGGACAAGGACAAGGACAAGCAGCAGCATCATCGCATCATCAAGGTTCAATTTCATCTTCTTCCCTCTGTTTATTTTCTACAATCCCAAGCCATTGCTGCAATCCCTCCCTCCCTCCCTCGATTGGATTGGCTTCTTCGATCTGGGCTGGTGGCTGATTGTGGTTGGCTTCGTTCATGGGCAGGGACCAAGGTCGGGTACAAGCCCGATGTGGTCGTTGGAGGGAAGGACTTGGAGCACGACTGGAGGGTGCGCCGTGGGATCGGCTACTTCATCGAGCCGCTCGTTCTGCTCGGCTTCTTCGCCAGGTCGACCTTGTCCATTCGTCTCAAAGCTGAAGGGTGTTTTCTTATCCTATTTCTGCTTGAGATTAATTGATTCGATGTCAGATTATGTGTATATACTTGCAAGTTCAAAATGTAGTATAATAGTGTTGATATAATGTAGTGCTGGGCACCACCTCGTGTGTTTATCATACACAGGCACTGTGATTATCTAATTTAGCACGTTGCTGGTCTTATAATGCTACTCTGCATACTTAACTTGCTGCCTGGTAGGGGTTCCCCTTGAAGGATTGATTGTGCTCTGTATCCTACCATGATATATTCTCAGCGAGTTTACTGAAATTGCTGTAGTCTGAAAAATAGTTAACAGTTTCTCTGTTTGGTACTATTAAACTGATAGTCAGAGAAACTTTTAAATTGTTGGTTTCATACTACTCACAACCAACAGATGAATTTCAGTACTTCTGTTTGGTACTATTTGCCACTAGTAAGAACAATTGTTTGTGAAGCTAGTAAAAATCATGGAACTTAAAAGGTCAAATAAGTTGATTTATCTCTTTTCAGCCTTAACAGAGAAGATGGAGTTATCCGTTCTATTTAGCCTATTTTTACTTGGGTTGGATTAACCTGTGAACAAAATTCAAGTTCCTATAATACTAAATTAAATCTAGTTTCTGCACATCATATTGTTTTCAGGTTTAGCACCTGAGCTGTATTCTTCCACATGAATGGAACCACTTAGGGTCATTTTAGCACGTTGTAGTTCCAGCCTGAGAGAAACTGCAGTTTTGTTGGGGAACGTAGTAATTTCAAAATTTTCCTACGCACACGCAAGATCATGGTGATGCATAGCAACGAGAGGGGAGAGTGTTGTCTATGTACCCTCGTAGACCGAAGCGGAAGCGTTCACGCAAAGTAGAGGAAGTAGTCGTACGTCCTCCCGATCCAACCGATCCAAGCACCGTTACTCCGGCACCTCCGAGTTCTTGACACACGTACAGCTCGATGACGCACCCCGATCTCCGATCCAGCAGAGGCGCGGGGAGGAGTTCCGTCAGCACGATGGCGTGGTGACGATCTTGATGTTCTACTGTCGCAGGGATTCGCCAAACACCGCTACAATATGACCGAGGTGTAATCTCGTGGAGGGGGGCACCGCACACGGCTAAGGAACAATCTTAATGATCAACTTGTGTATCTAGGGTGCCCCCCCACCCCCGTATATAAAGGAGGGAGGGAGGAGGAGGCCGGCCCAAGGGGGTGGCGCGCCCTAGGGGGGGCAAACCTACTCCAAGTAGGTTTGGCCCCCCTTTCCTATTCGGAGTAGGAGAAGGAAGGAAGAGGGGGGAGGAGAGAAGGAAAGGGGGGGCCGGCCCCCTTCCCAATTCGGATTGGGCTTGGGGGGGTGCCCCCTCCCTTGCTCCTTCTCCCTCCTTTCCACTAAGGCCCAATAAGGCCCATATACTTACCGGGGGGTTCCGGTAACCTCCCGGAACTCCGGTATATTCCCAATCTCACCCGGAACCTTTCCGGTGTCCAAATATATCCGTCCAATATATCAATCTTTATGTCTCGACCATTTCGAGACTCCTCGTCATGTCCGTGATCACATCCGGGACTCCGAACAACCTTCGGTACATCAAAATACATAAACTCATAATGAAACTGTCATCGAAACCTTAAGCGTGCGGACCCTATGGTTCGAGAACAATGTAGACATGACCGAGACACGTCTCTGGTCAATAACCAATAGCGGGACCTGGATGCCCATATTGGTTCCTACATATTCTACGAAGATCTTTATCGGTCAGACCGCATAACAACATACGTTGTTCCCTTTGTCATCGGTATGTTACTTGCCCGAGATTCGATCGTCGGTATCCAATACCTAGTTCAATCTCGTTACCGGCAAGTCTCTTTACTCGTTACGTAATACATCATCTCACAACTAACTCATTAGTTGCAATGCTTGCAAGGCTTAAGTGATGTGCATTACCGAGAGGGCCCAGAGATACCTCTCCGACATTCGGAGTGACAAATCCTAATCTCGAAATACGCCAACCCAACAAGTACCTTTGGAGACACCTGTAAAGCACCTTTATAATCACCCAGTTACGTTGTGACGTTTGGTAGCACACATAGTGTTCCTCCGGTAAACGGGAGTTGCATAATCTCATAGTCATAGGAACATGTATAAGTCATGGAGAAATCAATAGCAACATACTAAACGATCGGGTGCTAAGCTAACGGAATGGGTCATGTCAATCAGATCATTCAACTAATGATGTGATCCCGTTAATCAAATAACAACTCTTCGTCCATGGTTAGGAAACATAACCATCTTTGATTCACAAGCTAGTCAAGTAGAGGCATACTAGTGACACTCTGTTTGTCTATATATTCACACATGTATTATGTTTCCGGTTAATACAATTCTAGCATGAATAATAAACATTTATCATGATATAAGGAAATAAATAATAACTTTATTATTGCCTCTAGGGCATATTTCCTTCAGTCTCCCACTTGCACTAGAGTCAATAATCTAGATCACATCACCATGTGATTAACATCGATAATTCACATCATCATGTGATTAACACCCATAGTTCACATAACCATGTGACCAACACCCAAAGGGTTTACTAGATTCAGTAATCTAGTTCACATCGCTATGTGATTAACTAAGGTGTGATCATGTTTTGCTTGTGAGAGAATCTTAGTCAACGGGTCTTTCACATTCAGATCTGTTATGTATTTTGCAATTTTCTATGTCTACAATGCTCTGCACGGAGCTACTCTAGCTAATTGCTCCCACTTTCAATATGTATCTAGATCGAGACTTAGAGTCATCCAGATCGGTGTCAAAACTTGCATCGACGTAACCCTTTATGACGAACCTTTTGTCACTTCCATAATCGAGAAACATATCCTTATTCCACTAAGGATAATTTTGACCTCTGTCCAGTGATCTACTCCTAGATCACTATTGTACTCCCTTGCCAAACTCAATGCAGGGTATACAATAGATTTGGTACACAGTATGGCATACTTTATAGAACCTATGGCCAAGGCATAGGGAATGACTTTCATTCTCTTTCTATCTTCTGCCGTGGTCAGGTTTTGAGTCTTACTCAATTTCACACCTCGTAACACAGGCAAGAACTCTTTCTTTGACTGTTCCATTTTGAACTACTTCAAAATCTTGTCAAGGTATGTACTCATTGAAAAAACTTATCAAGCGTCTTGATCTATCTCTATAGATCTTGATGCTCAATATGTAAGCAGCTTCACCGAGGTCTTTCTTTGAAAAACTCCTTTCAAACACTCCTTTATGCTTTACAGAATAATCCTACATTATTTCCGATCTACAATATGTCATTCACATATACTTATCAGAAATGTTGTAGTGCTCCCACTCACTTTCTAGTAAATACATGCTTCAGCGCAAGTCTGTATAAAACTATATGCTTTGATCAACTTATCAAAGCGTATATTCCAACTCCGAGATGCTTGCACCAGTCCATAGATGGAGCGCTGGAGCTTGCGTATTTTGTCAGCACCTTTAGGATTGACAAAACCTTCTGGTTGCATCATATGCAACTCTTCTTTAAATCCATTAAGGAATGTAGTTTTATTTATCCATTTGCCAGATTTCATAAAAATGCGGCAATTGCTAACATTATTTGGATAGACTTAAGCATCGCTACGAGTGAGAAGATTTCATCGTAGTCAACACCTTTGTCTTTGTCAAAAACCTTTTTCGACAAGTCTAGCTTTGTAGATAGTAACACTACTATCAACGTCCGTCTTCCTCTTGAAGATCCATTTATTTTCTATGGTTTGCCGATCATCGGGCAAATCCGTCAAAGTCCATACTTTGTTCTCATACATGGATCATATCTCAGATTTCATGGCCTCAAACCATTTTGCGGAATCTGGGCTCATCATCGCTTCCTCATAGTTCGTAGGTTCATCATGGTCTAGTAACATGACTTCCAGAACAGGATTACCGCACCACTCTGGTGCGGACCGTACTCTGAAAGACCTACGAGGTTCTGTAGTAACTTGATCTGAAGTTTCATGATCATCATCATTAGCTTCCTCACTAATTGGTGTAGTAGTCACAGGAACAGATTTCTGTGATAAACTACTTTCCAATAAGGGAGAAGGTACAATTACCTTATCAAGTTCTACTTTCCTCCCACTCACTTCTTTCGAGAGAAACTCCTTCTCTAGAAAGGATCCATTCTTAGCAACGAATGTCTTGCCTTCGGATCTGTGATAGAAGGTGTACCCAACTGTCTCTTTTGGGTATCCTATGAAGACATATTTCTCCGATTTGGGTTCGAGCTTATCAGGTTGAAGCTTTTTCACATAAGCATCGCAGCTCCAAATTTTAAGAAACGACAACTTTGGTTTCTTGCTAAACCACAGTTCATATAGTGTCGTCTCAATGGATTTAGATGGTGCCCTATTTAATGTGAATGCAGCTGTCTCTAATGCATGATCCCAAAATGATATTGGTAACTCGGTAAGAAACATCATAGATTGTACTATATCCAATAAAGTACGGTTATGACGTTCGGACACACCATAACGTTGTGGTGTTCCAGGTGGCGTGAGCTGTGAAACTATTCCACATTGTTTTAATTGAAGACCAAACTCGTAACTCAAATATTCGTCTCCGCGATCAGATCGCAGAAACTTTATTTTCTTGTTACGATGATTTTTCCACTTCACTCTGAAATTCTTTGAACCTTTCAACTATTTCAGACTTATGTTTCATCAAGTAGATATACCCATATCTGCTCAAATCATCTTGCGAAGGTCAGAAAATAACGATACTTGCCACAAGCATCAACACTCATTGGATCGCATACATCGGTATGTATTATTTCCAATAAGTCAGTAGCTTGTTCCATTGTTCCGGAGAACGGAGTTTTAGTCACCTTGCACAAAAGGCACGGTTCGCAAGCATCAAATGATTCATAACCAAGTGATTCCGAAAATCCATCTTTATGGAGTTTCTTCATGCGCTTTACACCGATATGACCAAAAATGGCAGTGCCACAAATAAGTTGCACTATCATTACTAACTTTGCATCTTTTGGTTTCAATATTATGAATATGTGTATCACTACGATCGAGATCCAATGAACCATTTTCATTGGGTGTGTAACCATATAAGGTTTTATTCATGTAAACAGAATAATAGTTTATTCTCTTACTTAAATGAATAACCGTATTGCAATAAACACGATCAAATCATATTCATGCTCAACGCAAACACCAAATAACATTTATTTAGGTTCAACACTAATCCCGAAAGTATAGGGAGTGTGCGATGATGATCATATCAATCTTGAAACTACTTTCAACACACATCGTCACTTCACCCTTAACTAGTTTCTGTTTATTCTGCAACTCCCGTTTCGAGTTACTACTCTTAGCAACTGAACCAGTACCAAATACCGAGGGGTTGCTATAAACACTAGTAAAGTACACATCAATAACATGTATATCAAATATACCTTTGTTCATTTTGCCATCCTTCTTATCCGCCAAATACTTGGGGTAGTTCTGCTTCCAGTGACCAGTCCCTTTGCAGTAGAAGCACTTAGTCTCAGGCTTAGGTCCAGACTTGGGATTCTTCACTTGAGCAGCAACTTACTTGCCGTTCTTCTTGAAGTTCCCTTCTATCCCTTTGCCCTTTTCTTGAAACTAGTGGTCTTGTTAACCATCAACACTTGATGTTCTTTCTTGATTTCTACCTTCATCGATTTCATCATCATGAAAAACTTGGAATCATTTTTATCATCCCTTGCATACTATAGTTCATCACGAAGTTCTACTAACTTGGTGATGGTGACTAGAGAATTCTGTCAATCACTATCTTATCTGGAAGATTAACTCCCACTTGATTCAAGCGATTGTAGTACCCAGACAATCTGAGTACATGCTCACTAGTTGAGCGATTCTCCTCCATCTTTTAGCTATAGAACTTGTTGGAGACTTCATATCTCTCAACTCGGGTATTTGCTTGAAATATTAGCTTCAACTCCTGGAACATCTCATATGGTCCATGATGTTCAAAACATCTTTGAAGTCCCGATTCTAAGCCATAAAGCATGGTGCACAAAACTATCAAGTAGTCATCATATTGAGCTAGCCAAACGTTCATAACGTCTGCATCTGCTCCTGCAATAGGTCTGTCACCTAGCGGTGCATTAAGGACATAATTCTTATGTGCAGCAATGAGGATAAACCTCAGATCGCGGATCCAATCCGCATCATTGCTACTAACATTTTTCAACACAATTTTCTCTAGGAACATATCAAAATAAACATATGAAAGCAACAACGCGAGCTATTGATCAACATAATTTGCAAAATACTACCAGGACTAAGTTCATGATAAATTTAAGTTCAATTAATCATATTACTTAAGAACTCCCACTTAGACAGACATCTCTCTAGTCATCTAAGTGATCACGTGATCCAAATCAACTAAACCATAACCGATCATCACGTGAGATGGAGTAGTTTTCAATGGTGAACATCACTATGTTGATCATATCTACTATATTATTCACGCTCGACCTTTCGGTCTTCGTGCTCCGAGGCCATATCTGCATATGCTAGGCTCGTCAAGTTTAACCTGAGTATTCCGCGTGTGCAAAACTGGCTTGCACCC
This sequence comes from Triticum aestivum, assembly GCF_018294505.1. Taxonomy (NCBI): domain Eukaryota; kingdom Viridiplantae; phylum Streptophyta; class Magnoliopsida; order Poales; family Poaceae; genus Triticum; species Triticum aestivum. Next base: position 719,665,045 of record NC_057810.1, on the reverse strand, counting down.
GTTGTAGATGGACGTAGAGCTTATCACACCCGATCATCACGTGGTGTCTGGGCACGACGAACTTTGGCAACGGTGCATACTCAGGGAGAACACTTCTTGATAATTAGTGAGAGATCATCTTAAAATGCTACCGTCAATCAAAGCAAGAATAAGATGTATAATAGATAAACATCATATGCAATCAAAATATGTGACATGATATGGCCATGATCATCTTGCGCTTTTGATCTCCATCTCCAAAGTACTGTCATGATCTCTATCGTCACCGGCATGACACCATGATCTTCATCATCTTGATCTATATCAATGTGTCATCACATAGTTGTCTCACCAACTATTGCTCTTGCAACTATTGCTATCGTATAGCGATAAAGTAAAGCAATTATTTGGCACTTGCATCTTATGCAACAAAGAGACATCCATAGGGCTTCTGCCAGTTGCCGATAACTTCAACAAAACATGATCATCTCATACAACACCTTATATCTCATCACGTCTTGACCATATCACATCACAACATGCCCTGCAAAAACAAGTTAGACGTCCTCTACTTTGTTGTTGCAAGTTTTACATGGCTGCTACGGGCTTAAGCAAGAACCAATCTCACCTACGCATCAAAACCACAACGATAGTTTGTCAAGTTGGTACTGTTTTAACCTTTGCAAGGACCGGGCGTAGCCACACTCGGTTCAACTAAAGTTGGAGAAACTGACACCCGCTAGTCACCTGTGTGCAAAGCACGGCGGTAAAACCAGTCTCGCGTAAGCGTACGCGTAATGTCGGTCCGGGCCGCTTCATCCAACAGTACCGTCGAACCAAATTATGACATGCTGGTAAGCAGTATGACTTATATCGCCCACAACTCACTTGTGTTCTACTCGTGCATATAACATCAAACCATAAAACCTAGGCTCTGATGCCACTGTTGGGGAACGTAGTAATTTCAAATTTTTCCTACGCACACGCAGGATCATGGTGATGCATAGCAACGAGAGGGGAGAGTGTTGTCTATGTACCCTCGTAGACCGAAGCGGAAGCATTGACGCAACGTAGAGGAAGTAGTTGTACGTCCTCCCCATCCAACCGATCCAAGCACCGTTACTCCGGCACCTCCGAGTTCTTGACACACGTACAGCTCGATGACGCACCCCGATCTCCGATCCAGCAGAGGCGCGGGGAGGAGTTCCGTCAGCACGACGGCGTGGTGACGATCTTGATGTTCTACTGTCGCAGGGATTCGCCTAAGCACCGCTACAATATGACCGAGGTGTAATCTCGTGGAGGGGGGCACCGCACACGGCTAAGGAACAATCTCAATGATCAACTTGTGTATCTAGGGTGCCCCCCCCCCCCCGCCCCCGTATATAAAGGAGGGAGGGAGGAGGAGGCCAGCCCAAGGGGGTGGCGCGCCCTAGGGGGGCAAACCTACTCCAAGTAGGTTTGGCCCCCCTTTCCTATTCGGAGTAGGAGAAGGAAGGAAGAGGGGGGAGGAGAGAAGGAAAGGGGGGCCGGCCCCCTTCCCAATTCGGATTGGGCTTGGGGGGGGGGCGCCCCCTCCCTTGCTCCTTCTCCCTCCTTTCCACTAAGGCCCAATAAGGCCCATATACTTACCGGGGGGTTCCGGTAACCTCCCGGAACTCCGGTATATTCCCAATCTCACCCGGAACCTTTCCGGTGTCCAAATATATCCGTCCAATATATCAATCTTTATGTCTCGACCATTTCGAGACTCCTCGTCATGTCCGTGATCACATCCGGCACTCCGAACAACTTTCGGTACATCAAAATACATAAACTCATAATGAAACTGTCATCGAAACCTTAAGCGTGCGGACCCTACGGTTCGAGAACAATGTAGACATGACCGAGACACGTCTCCGGTTAATAACCAATAGCGGGACCTGGATGCCCATATTGGTTCCTACATATTCTACAAAGATCTTTATCGGTCAGACCGCATAACAACATATGTTGTTCCCTTTGTCATCGGTATGTTACTTGCCCTAGATTCGATCGTCGGTATCCAATACCTAGTTCAATCTCGTTACCGGCAAGTCTCTTGACTTGTTCCGTAATACATCATCTCACAACTAACTCATTAGTTGCAATGCTTGCAAGGCTTAAGTGATGTGCATTACCGAGAGGGCCCAGAGATACCTCTCCGACATTCGGAGTGACAAATCCTAATCTCGAAATACACCAACCCAACAAGTACCTTTGGAGACACATGTAGAGCACCTTTATAATCACCCAGTTACGTTGTGACGTTTGGTAGCACACAAAGTGTTCCTCCGGTAAACGGGAGTTGCATAATCTCATAGTCATAGGAACATGTATAAGTCATGGAGAAAGCAATAGCAACATACTAAACGATCGGGTGCTAAGCTAACGGAATGGGTCATGTCAATCAGATCATTCAACTAATGATGTGATCCCGTTAATCAAATAACAACTCTTTGTCCATGGTTAGGAAACATAACCATCTTTGATTAACAAGCTAGTCAAGTAGAGGCATACTAGTGACACTCTGTTTGTCTATATATTCACACATGTATTATGTTTCCGGTTAATACAATTCTAGCATGAATAATAAACATTTATCATGACATAAGGAAATAAATAATAACTTTATTATTGCCTTTAGGGCATATTTCCTTCAAGTTTCCCCTCCAACTCAGTGATTATTGGTCCACATGAATGACATGTTTTTAAATCTATTTTCTAATTTTGTGGTCTGCGAAACAAGGCTGGTTGCTGTAGCTGCTCAAAAGTTCATTGCAGACATTGCAGACATTGCTGTTACTTACTATATGTTGCATTGTAGTTTCGCTGGAGATTTTGCTTGAGAGCCACTTGGATTCACGCAGCATCAGTAGGAGCTCAAGCACGACCACCAAGAGGCACCACCGCAGCAGCAGGTAGCATGTCCATATCCACCTCCCTCTCCCTCTGCTCCCAATCCTTTTTATTAGAATATACTGTGTACATTCTGAACCCCCTAATGTGACACAAGTATATGCACATGCTATGGTTTAAGTGTTGCTAGTGTATGGTAAATAGGTTGAGCACCCACCGCTAATTGATGCTATTTTGTTTAGGATTCTGTTCCTCTATGCATGTAATCTCCAGACCATGCTCAAGCATACACACACGGTTGATTTGCATGGAACGATTACTACTAACTAAAGAAGGAAGCAGACTTCACATAAAGGAAGATGTCTATTTTAGTAATATAAACAAATAAAAAAAGATTGTTTGCATACAATTAGATCATTCTCATTTATTAGTTGATGAGTTCAAAGTATGTAGAATCTTTAGTTCTCTGGTTATATTATAGTCAGAATTATATTGTGTGCATGATTTTATCCATTGCTGGTACTATGGATAGAGCTTTGTGTGTAATCTGGAGTTGTTCTTGTTATTGTTATATCCATTTTATTGTTCTATCCATTTTATTATACTGTGTGCATGATTGTTCCATTGTTGTTGCATGATTTTATCCACTGTTCACTCCAAACTAGGAGCTTGTTCTATATTATTCTATAATGAATCAGCTAATAATCTGGAGTTGTTCTTGTTATTCATTGCTGGTACTATGGATAGAGCTTTGTGTGTTTATCATTCTATAATGAATTTTCCTTTACTCCATTTTACTCCAGTTTTTCTAATTCTTCTTAGCTGATTCATGTAACATGGCGATCATGGAGGGCATGCAGTCGTTCTGTTATCCCAGTCCTGACTATGGCCGTCCAGTGAGTCCGGCATTTGATCTCTATCGAAGGAGCTCCATGTTGAAGAAGAAAACACTTGTAGAGCTTGTAACATTACTTGGAGAGCTTGTAAAGTACTGTAGAGCTTTGCATTTGTAGAGCTTGTAAAGCATTGTATATGTTGAGCTTGTATTACGTGTCATTTGTAGAGCTTGTAGTGAATCTGGCTATTGTTATTTGAATTATTATGTGTGTTTTTTGCTTGCCTATTTAAATACTGGTTGTTTTCTTACTATGAAATTCAAATATGATGTCAAATTGAAATATGAAGAATCTGAGCCTAATAGCTGGGACCCATTTATCAGAACCTGACAAGTGGGACTTGTTTGACTAATGGACCCATTTTATAAAAAGAAAGAAAACTAAAACTGCTGGTACAAAAAGGCCTTGGCCCAGAAAATAAAAAGGCCGAATTGTAGGGCTTGGCCCGTGTAGTTCATCAAAATTAGCAGCGAAAAAAATATAGAAAGGCTGAATTAATGGGCTCGGCCCATGTAGAAAACCGAATTGGACCGGGCTGAATCTTGTGCCACATCAGCTTGCCACGCTGGATGCCTACATGGCTTGGGGAGGTTGCTAGTGACCAAAACACCACAGTAGGAATATTTTGGTCGTAAACGTCTTTGACCATTCCAGAAGAAAGGTCGCTATAGTCAGTTTACGACGGCCAGCTTTTGACCTTCTGTTTTTGGTCACAAAAAGGTCGTAAATGGAAATTTATGACCTTTCAGTGACCAATAGTGGTGGTCACAAGTTGACATATTTCTTGTAGTGACTCATATTGACAAATCAGATTGTACACAAAAAGATCGTTGATGATCAATGTATTTTTGATATATTGAACAAAGTCTATTTTTACATGCTAACACATAGCAGTAGCGCTTTATTGTGAAAGGTGCTGCTGCTAGATAGCTTAGCAATAGCGTCTTTTCCTACAGCGCGCTACTGCTAAGCCATTCATCTCCCATCCCCATCTCCTCTATCCGATCCACTCAGTCACACACTCAATCCTCCGTCTGCGCCGGCCGCGCGCCGGTCCACCCCCGTCGCCCGTGTTGGGGAACGTAGCAGAAATTCAAAATTTTTCCTACGAATATCACCAAGATCTATCTATGGAGAGACCAGCAACGAGTAGAAAGGGGAGTGCATCTACATACCCTTGTAGATCGCTAAGCGGAAGCGTTCAAGTGAACGGGGTTGATGGAGTCGTACTCGTCGTGATTCAGATCACCGATGATCAAGTGCCGAACGGACGGCACCTCCGCGTTCAACACACGTACAGCCCGGTGACGTCTCCCACGCCTTGATCCAGCAAGGAGAGAGGGAGAGGTTGAGGAAGACTCCATCCAACAGCAGCACAACGGCGTGGTGGTGGTGGAGGAGCGTGGCAATCCCGCAGGGCTTCGCCGAGCACCTACGGGAGAGGAGATGTGTCACGGGAGGGAGAGGGAGGCAACCAAAGGCCTTAGGTATGATTGCTCCTCCTTTTCCCCACTATATATAGGGCCAAGGGAGAGGGGGAGGGCGCAGCCTTGCCCCCTCCTCCAAGGAAGGGGTGCGGCTAAGGATGGGGAGGAGTCCATCCTCCCCAAGGCACCTCGGAGGTGCCTTCCCCCTTTAGGACTCTTCCCTCTCCAAGTTTCCTTGCGCATGGGCCTCTTGGGGCTGGTGCCCTTGGCCCATGTAGGCCAAGGCGCACCCCCTACAGCCCATGTGGCCCCCGGGGCAGGTGGCCCCACCCGGTGGGCCCCCGGGACCCTTCCGGTGGTCCCGGTACAATACCGATGACCCCGAAACTTGTCCCGATGGCCGAAACAGGACTTCCTATATATAAATCTTTACCTCCGGACCATTCCGGAACTCCTCGTGACGTCCGGGATCTCATCCGGGACTCCGAACAACATTCGGTAACCACATACAAGCTTCCTTTATAACCCTAGCGTCATCGAACCTTAAGTGTGTAGACCCTACGGGTTCGGGAGACATGCAGACATGACCGAGACGTTCTCCGGTCAATAACCAACAGCGGGATCTGGATACCCATGTTGGCTCCCACATGTTCCACGATGATCTCATCGGATGAACCACGATGTCAAGGACTCAATCGATCCCGTATACAATTCCCTTTGTCTAGCGGTATTTTACTTGCCCGAGATTCGATCGTCGGTATCCAATACCTTGTTCAATCTCGTTACCGGCAAGTCACTTTACTCGTTCCGTAACACATCATCCCGTGATCAACTCCTTGGTCACATTGCGCATATGATGATGTCCTACCGAGTGGGCCCAGAGATACCTCTCCGTTTACACGGAGTGACAAATCCCAGTCTCGATCCGCATAAAACAATAGATACTTTCGGAGATACCTGTAGTGCACCTTTATAGTCACCCAGTTACGTTGTGACGTTTGATACACCCAAAGCACTCCTACGGTATCCAGGAGTTACACGATCTCATGGTCAAAGGAAGAGATACTTGACATTGGCAAAGCTCTAGCAAACGAACTACACGATCTTTGTGCTAGTCTTAGGATTGGGTCTTGTCCATCACATCATTCTCCTAATGATGTGATCCCGTTATCAACGACATCCAATGTCCATAGCCAGGAAACCATGACTATCTGTTGATCACAACGAGCTAGTCAACTAGAGGCTCACTAGGGACATATTGTGGTCTATGTATTCACACGTGTATTACGATTTCCGGATAATACAGTTATAGCATGAATAAAAGACAATTATCATGAACAAGGAAATATAATAATAATACTTTTATTATTGCCTCTAGGGCATATTTCCAACAGTCTCCCACTTGCACTAGAGTCAATAATCTAGTTCACATCGCCATGTGATTAACACTCACAGGTCACATCGCCATGTGACTAATACCCAAGAGTTTACTAGAGTCAGTAGTCTAGTTCACATCACTATGTGATTAACACTCAATGAGTTTTATGTTTGATCATGTTGCTTGTGAGAGAGGTTTTAGTCAACGGGTCTGAACCTTTCAGATCCGTGTGTGCTTTACAAATCTCTATGTCATCTCCTAGATGCAGCTACCACGCTCTATTTGGAGCTATTCCAAATAACTGTTCTACTTGGAGCTATTCTAAATTGTTGCTCCATTATATGTATCCGGTCTCTCTACTCAGAGCTATCCGGATAGGTGTCAAGCTTGCATCGTCGTAACCTTTACGACGAACTCTTTTACCACCTCCATAATCGAGAAAATTCCTTAGTCCACTAGTTACTAAGGATAACTTTGACCGCTGTCCTGTGAGCCATTCTTGGATCACTCTTGTACCCCTTGACTGACTCATGGCAAGGCACACTTCAGGTGCGGTACACAGCATAGCATACTGAAGAGCCTACGTCTTAAGCATAGGGGACGACCTTCGTCCTTTCTCTCTATTCTGCCGTGGTCGAGCTTTAAGTCTTAACTTCGTACCTTACAACTCAGGCAAGAACTCCTTCTTTGACTGGTCCATCTTGAACACCTTCAAGATCATGTCAAGGTATGTGCTCATTTGAAAGTATTATTAAGCATTTTGATCTATCCTTATAGATCTTGATGCTCAATGTTCAAGTAGCTTAATCTAGGCTTTCCATTGAAAAACACTTTCAAAATAACCCTATATGCTTTTTAGAAATTCTACATCATCTCTGATCATCAATATGTCAACAACATATACTCATCAGAAATTCTATAGTGCTCCCACTCACTTCTTTGGAAATACAAGTTTCTCATAAACTTTGTATAAACCCAAAATCTTTGATCATCTCATCAAAGCGTACATTCCAACTCCGAGATGCTTACTCCAGTCCTTAAAAGGATCGCTGGAGCTAGCATACCTTTTAGCATCCTTAGGATCGACAAAACTTTTCTGATTGTATTGCATACAACCTTTCCTTACGAAAACTAGTAAGGAAACTTGTCTTGACATCCATCTGCCAGATTTCATAAATGCAGCTAATGCTAACATGATTCCGACGGACTTTAAGCATCGCTACGGAGTGAGAAAATCTCATCGTAGTCAACTCCTTGAACTTGTCGGAAAACACTTTCGCCACAAGTCGAGCTTCATAGATGGTGACATTACCATCCACGTCCGTCTTCTTCTTAAAAGATCCATTTATCTCAATGGATTGCCGATCATCGGGCAAGTCCATCAAAGTCCATGCTTTGTTCTGATATATGGATACTATCTCGGATTTCATGGCTTCTAACCATTTGTCGGAATTCGGGCCCACCATCGCTTCTCCATAGCTCGTAGGTTCATTGTTGTCTAGCAACATGACCTTCAAGACAGGATCACCTTACCACTCCGAAGTAGTACGTGTCCTTGTCGTCCTACGAGGTTTGGTAGTGACTTGATCCGAAGTTTCATGATCAATATCATAAGCTTCCACTTCAATTGGTGTAGGTGCCACAGGAACAACTTCCTGTGCCCTGCCACACACTAGTTGAAGAGACGGTTCAATAACCTCATCAAGTCTCCACCATCCTCCCACTCAACTCTTTCGAGAGAAACCTTTCCTCGAGAAAGGACCCGATTCTAGAAACAATTCATATTGCTTTCGGATCTGAATTAGGAGGTATACCCAACTGTTTTGGGTGTCCTATGAAGATGCATTTTATCCGCTTTGGGTTCGAGCTTAATCCTGAAACTTTTTCACATAAGCGTCGCAGCCCCAAACCTTTAAGAAACGACAACTTAGGTTTCTCTAAACCATAATTCATACGGTGTCATCTCATCGGAATTACGTGGTGCCCTATTTAAAGTGAATGTGGTTGTCTCTAATGCCTAACCCATGAACGATAGTGGTAATTCGATAAGAGACATCATGGTACGCACCATATCCAATAGGGTGCAACTATGATGTTCGGACACACCATCACACTATGGTGTTCCAGGCGGTATTAATTGCGAAACAATTTCCACAATGTCTTAATTGTGTGCCAAAACTCGTAACTCAGATATTCATCTCTATGATCATATCATAGACATTTTATCCTCTTGTCACAATGATCTTCTACTTCACTCTGAAATTACTTGAACCATTCAATAATTCAGACTTGTGTTTCATCAAGTAAATATTCTCAACATCTACTCGAATCATCTGTGAAGTAAGAACATAACGATATTCACTGCATGCCTCAGCACTCATTGGACTGCACACATCAAAATGTGTTACTTCCAACAAGTTGCTATCTTGTTCCATCTTACTGAAACGAGGCTTTTCAGTCATCTTGCCCATGTGGTATGATTTGCATATCTCAAGTGATTCAAAATCAAGTGAGTCCAAACGATCCATTTGCATGGAGTTTCTTCATGCATATATACCAATAGACATGGTTCGCATGTCTCAAACTTTTCAAAAATGAGTGAGTCCAAAGATCCATCAACATGGAGCTTCTTCATGCGTTTTATACCATTATGACTTACATGGCAGTGCCACAAGTAAGTGGTACTATCATTACTATCTTATATCTTTTGGCATGAAAATGTGTATCACTACGATCAAGATTCAATAAACCATTCCTTTAGGTGCAAGAGCACTTATTCAGGTTTAATACTAATCTTGATGGTAGAGGGAGCGTGCGATGTTAGATCACATCAAACTTGGAAACACTTCCAACACATATCGTCAGCTCACCTTTAGCTAGTCTCCGTTTTATTCCGTAGCTTTTATTTCGAGTTACTAACACTTAGCAACCGAACCGGTATCTAATACCCTGGTGCTACTAGGAGTACTAGTAAAGTACACATTAACATAATGTATATCCAATATACTTCTATCGACCTTGCCAGCCTTCTCATCTACCAAGTATCTAGGGTAATCCTGCTCCAGTGGTTGTTCCCCTTATTACAGAAGCACTTAGTCTCGGGTTTGGGTTCAACCTCGGGTTTCTTCATTGGTGCAGCAGCTGATTTGCCGTTTCATGAAGTATCCCTTTGTTCCCTTGCCCTTCTTGAAACTAGTGGTTTCACCAACCATCAACAATTGATGCTCCTTCTTGATTTCTACTTTCGCGGTGTCAAACATCGCGAATATCTCAAGGATCATCATATCTATCCCTGATATGTTATAGTTCATCACGAAGCTCTAGCAGCTTGGTGGTAATGACTTCGGAGAAACTATCACTATTTCATCTGGAAGATCAACTCCCACTTGATTCAAGTGATTGTTGTACTCAGACAATCTGAGCACAAGCTCAACGATTGAGCTTTTCTCCCTTAGTTTGCAGGCTAAGAAAATCGTCGGAGGTCTCATACCTCTTGACGTGGGCACGAGCCTGAAATCCCAATTTCAGCCCTCGAAACATCTCATATGTTCCGCGACGTTTCGAAAACGTCTTTGGTGCCTCTACTTAAACCATTTAACTGAACTATCACGTAGTTATCAAAACGTGTATGTTCGATGTTCGAAACATCCACAAACGACGTTTGGGGTTCAGCACACTGAGCGGTGCATTAAGGACATAAGCTTTCTACTGATCGCATAATCGCTACTATCAACTTTCAACTATATTTTCTCTAGGAACATATCTAAACAGTAGAACTAAAGCGCGAGCTACGACATAATTTGCAAAAGGTCTTTTGACTATGTTCAGGATAATTAAGTTCATCTTATGAACTCCCACTCAGATAGACATCCCTCTGGTCATCTAAGTGATCACATGATCCGAGTCAACTAGGCCGTGTCCGATCATCACGTGAGACGGACTAGTTAACGTCGGTGAACATCTTCATGTTGATCGTATCTACTATACGACTCATGCTCGACCTTTCGGTCTCCGTGTTCCGAGGCCATGTCTGCACATGCTAGGCTCGTCAAGTTAACCCTAAGTGTTTTCGCTGTGTAAAACTGTCTTACACCCGTTGTATGTGAACGTAAGAATCCATCACACCCGATCATCACGTGGTGCTTAGAAGCGACGAACTGTAGCAACGGTGCACAGTTAGGGGAGAACACTTCTTGAAATTTTGTAAGGGATCATCTTATTTACTACCGTCGTCCTAAGTAAACAAGATGCATAAACATGATAAACATCACATGCAATCAAATAGTGACATGATATGGCCAATATCATTTTGCTCCTTTTGATCTTCATCTTCGGGGCTCCATGATCATCATCGTCACCGGCATGACACCATGATCTCCATCATCATGATCTCCATCATCGTGTCTTCATGAAGTTGTCACGCCAACGACTACTTCTACTTCTATGACTAACGCGTTTAGCAATAAAGTAAAGTAGTTTACATGGCGTTCTTCAATGACACGCAGGTCATACAAAAAATAAAGACAACTCCTATGGCTCCTGCCGGTTGTCATACTCATCGACATGCAAGTCGTGAATCCTATTACAAGAACATGATCAATCTCATACATCACATATATCATTCATCACATCCTTTTGGCCATATCACATCACATAGCATACCCTGCAAAAACAAGTTAGACGTCCTCTAATTGTTGTTGCATGTTTTACGTGGCTGCTATGGGTTTCTAGCAAGAACGTTTCTTACCTACGCAAGAACCACAACGTGATATGCCAATTGCTATTTACCCTTCATAAGGACCCTTTTCATCGAATCCGTTCCGACTAAAGTGGGAGAGACTGGCACCCGCTAGCCACCTTATGCACCAAGTGCATGTCAATCGGTGGAACCTGTCTCACGTAAGAGTACGTGTAAGGTCGGTCCGGGCCGCTTCATCCCACAATACCGTCGAAACAAGATTGGACTAGTAACGGTAAGCATATTGAACAACATCAACGCCCACAACTACTTTGTGTTCTACTCGTGCAAAGAATCTACGCAATAGACCTAGCTCATGATGCCACTGTTGGGGAACGTAGCAGAAATTCAAAAATTTTCCTACGAATCACCAAGATCTATCTATGGAGAGACCAGCAACGAGTAGAAGGAGGAGTGCATCTACATACCCTTGTAGATCGCTAAGCGGAAGCGTTCAAGTGAACGGGGTTGATGGAGTCGTACTCGTCGTGATTCAGATCACCGATGATCAAGTGCCGAACGGACGGCACCTCCGCGTTCAACACACGTACAGCCCGGTGACGTCTCCCACGCCTTGATCCAGCAAGGAGAGAGGGAGAGGTTGAGGAAGACTCCATCCAACAGCAGCACAACGGCGTGGTGGTGGTGGAGGAGCGTGGCAATCCCGCAGGGCTTCGCCGAGCACCTACGGGAGAGGAGATGTGTCACGGGAGGGAGAGGGAGGCAACCAAAGGCCTTAGGTATGATTGCTCCTCCTTTTCCCCACTATATATAGGGCCAAGGGAGAGGGGGAGGGCGCAGCCTTGCCCCCTCCTCCAAGGAAGGGGTGCGGCTAAGGATGGGGAGGAGTCCATCCTCCCCAAGGCACCTCGGAGGTGCCTTCCCCCTTTAGGACTCTTCCCTCTCCAAGTTTCCTTGCGCATGGGCCTCTTGGGGCTGGTGCCCTTGGCCCATGTAGGCCAAGGCGCACCCCCTACAGCCCATGTGGCCCCCCGGGGCAGGTGGCCCCACCCGGTGGGCCCCCGGGACCCTTCCGGTGGTCCCGGTACAATACCGATGACCCCGAAACTTGTCCCGATGGCCGAAACAGGACTTCCTATATATAAATCTTTACCTCCGGACCATTCCGGAACTCCTCGTGACGTCCGGGATCTCATCCGGGACTCCGAACAACATTCGGTAACCACATACAAGCTTCCTTTATAACCCTAGCGTCATCGAACCTTAAGTGTGTAGACCCTACGGGTTCGGGAGACATGCAGACATGACCGAGACGTTCTCCGGTCAATAACCAACAGCGGGATCTGGATACCCATGTTGGCTCCCACATGTTCCACGATGATCTCATCGGATGAACCACGATGTCAAGGACTCAATCGATCCCGTATTCAATTCCCTTTGTCTAGCGGTATTTTACTTGCCCGAGATTCGATCGTCGGTATCCAATACCTTGTTCAATCTCGTTACCGGCAAGTCACTTTACTCGTTCCGTAACACATCATCCCGTGATCAACTCCTTGGTCACATTGCGCATATGATGATGTCCTACCGAGTGGGCCCAGAGATACCTCTCCGTTTACACGGAGTGACAAATCCCAGTCTCGATCCGCATAAAACAATAGATACTTTCGGAGATACCTGTAGTGCACCTTTATAGTCACCCAGTTACGTTGTGACGTTTGATACACCCAAAGCACTCCTACGGTATCCAGGAGTTACACGATCTCATGGTCAAAGGAAGAGATACTTGACATTGGCAAAGCTCTAGCAAACGAACTACACGATCTTTGTGCTAGTCTTAGGATTGGGTCTTGTCCATCACATCATTCTCCTAATGATGTGATCCCGTTATCAACGACATCCAATGTCCATAGCCAGGAAACCATGACTATCTGTTGATCACAACGAGCTAGTCAACTAGAGGCTCACTAGGGACATATTGTGGTCTATGTATTCACACGTGTATTACGATTTCCGGATAATACAGTTATAGCATGAATAAAAGACAATTATCATGAACAAGGAAATATAATAATAATACTTTTATTATTGCCTCTAGGGCATATTTCCAACAGCCCGTCCTCCGTCTGCGCCGCGCGCCGTCACCTCCTCCTCCTTGCTGGACTCGGTACCGGCCTCCTCCTTCGTCCTCCCTCTCCAATCGCCGCTGGCCGGCCCCTCCTCGCTCCGCCTTCCTCCTCCGTCCTCCCTCAACTGGCCGCGCCGGCCGGCCCCTCCTCGCTCCTCCTTCCTCCTCCATCCTACTCTCTTCTCCCTCCTCGAGTCGCCCCTCCTTCTCCCTCCTGCTCATATGCAACATTTTGATTTAGTTGATATAATTTAGTTGATTTAGTAGGCTAGTTGATTTAGTTAACTTAGAACATTTTGATTTAGTTGATTTAGTAGGCTAGTTGATTTAGTTTATTTAGAACATTTTGATTTAGTTGATTTAGTAGGCTAGTTGATTTAGTTGATTTAGAACATTTTGATTTAATTGATTTAGTAGGCTAGTTGATTTAGTTGACTTAGAAAATTTTGATTTAGTTGATTTAGTAGGCTAGTTCATATGCAACATTTTGATTTAGTTGATATGATTTAGTTGATTTAGTAGGCTAGTTGATTTAGTTGACTTAGAACATTTTGATTTAGTTGATTTAGTAGGCTAGTTGATTTAGTTGATTTAGAACATTTTGATTTAGTTGATTTAGTAGGCTAGTTGATTTAGTTCACTTAGAACATTTTGATTTAGTTGATCGTTAATCCTTTGCTCATATTGCTTTAGGAAAAATGGCGCCACCACCACCACCACTATGTCGACTATGCAAGTCAAGATGCGCCAGCAGCCTTGCAACTGGCAAGCTGTTCGGCATCTACTTCCAACCGAGTTTTCGTCATGCGGCGGTAAGAAATTAGATGAAATGTAATAACTATTTTATTTTTAGTGTTGGCATTACTGCATTGTGTCATTTTGCTTATTTTACACAGATCGTTCCATGCAATGTGAGGTTGAAATTCAACAAGCTGACAGGAGACACTGTGACATTTGAGACTCCTGGGGGTCGTACACTATGGAGGTCGAGAAAGGACGCAATATGTCGCAGATTGGAGGAGATGGATGGGCCCGTTTCGTCGCTCGCATGCGTCTTACTGGTGGTGAGTTGATCAGCTTCTCCTTCCGAGCAGAAAGACCCAAGCTAGCTATCATTTGTCTCAACCTGGTGGAAGATGATGAAGATGACGAAGATGATGAAGATGATGAAGATAATGAGGACCCACTCGATGAAGATGATGAGGACCCACTTCATGAAGCCATCGTAGCTCAAAGAACAAGGCTGAGCGATGAGGAGGTGTCCAACCTGTGGGACATAATTCCGCCACGTGCTGACTTTGTCGGGGTGCCATTCGTGACCCGCTTGACAAATACCATGGTTGATCGACATGATATGGTATGTTATACTTACAAATGCAAATTATCCGATGAATTACTTAGTGTACAGTCCAATGATATGGTATGTTGTGTGGAATCTAGTCGATGATATGTTTTAGTGTAGAGTTCGATCACATGCTTATTAGTGTAGAATCTAAGAAAACTATTAATAGTGTAGATAATCCATATGTACTTATTTGCGAGGCTATTTATTAATTGAAATGCTTTTCTTATTCAGAAATTGGCAAAGAGCATATCTGTGAGTTATGGTATCGAGCCTGATGAAGAAGGCTCAGCTGGACTACGCCTTACTGCAAGGGGCTCCGTCACAACCTGTACTTACCGCGTGGACACGGACGGTCGCACACACTTAAACTCGGTTGGGTGGAAGAAATTCCTCGATGGCAAGAATCTTCGTGTTGGACAGGCCATCCTAATTACTATCAGGAACACCAACCGTCCAGGCTTGAGGATGATGATTGTCTTCGATATCATCTAGAACTACATGTGTGTGTGTGTGTGTGTGTGTGTGTGTGTGTGTGGCTATATCATCTAGAACTACATATGTGTGTGTGGCTATATCATCTAGAACTACATATGATGATCGTCGTCGATATCATCTAGAACTACATATGATGATGGCCGTTGATATGACCTTGTACCGCTTGAGGATGCATGTTGACTATGCATGAAATTGTTATCTAGTACTCCCTTCGTTCCAAATTACTCGTCGTGGTTTGAACTAAAACCACGAAGAGTAATTTGGAACGAAGGGAGTACTACCTAGTAATGGTTTATGAATTTGATATCTACTAGCAGTACCTAGTATCTAGTATCTGAAAGGGAAACTGAAAGGGAAAGCGGTAATGGGAAAATGATGAAAGATATAGCAGTAGCGAGGGACTGCGAAATCGCTACATCTAAGTTAATAGTAGCGCGTTCATAAAAAGCGCTGCTGATATCGTCAACTGTAGTAGCGCGGGTAAGGACCGCGCTACTACTATGAGTTAGCTGTAGCGCCTTATTAGTAGCGCGGCCACCCGCGCTGCTGCTAGCCTCAAAACCCGCGCTACTACTAGGGTTTTCCCTAGTAGTGGATGCCAACCTCACATAGGAGACGACGACGACGACCATGTGGTCATTCTCATCCTCAACACCATCTTTGGCATGTCAACCTAAACCTGCTCTTTCGTTCAGCCATTCCTCATCGATGCGATGTTGTCGTCCTCGTTTACCTCGTCACCGCTCTCGCCAACCTCTCTTTGCGATCGCTATCAGCATCTCCACCGTCATGCTTCTCGCCATGTCCTACATCCTGGACGACCTGGAGCCCACATCGGACAACGGAGGAGGGCGGAGAGAAGGCCACGGGGGTCATGGTGAAGAAGAAGGATGGCCACGCCGTTGAGACGGGGCGGGCATATGCTCCATGGTGAGAGCATCTCTAACCGTTCTCTTAATACTTTAGGAGCAAATGGTCTCTTATCATTTAACTCTTTATATTTGCTTCTCTAGAAATGTGCGGTTTCTAACCGTACCCCCAAACTTAACTCCCTTAAAGTTTAGCATAAATTCATTTATTTTTTGGGCCATCGAGTCAAACTTCACTATTCAATTATTTCACTAAATGATATCTTGGCCACATACTTCACCAGTTATTCGCTAAGAGAACTGATTCAAGAAACTACAAGAAAAATTACACACAGTACAAACATCACTTCCTTAACTGCTCCTACTAGTCCGATCAATACTTTCTTCATATCTTCACTACCTACATTGTTGCTTTTCTCTGTTAGCTTCTCGAGTTTGCACGCTTCTTTCTTCTCTGCCGCCTCAAACTTGAACATTGCGTCATCTACAGCCTCATCTCCAGCAACTAGTGCACAAGAAATTATATCTTTTAGCAAGACATTCACCGAGCAAGCAGGAATCATTTTGCAGGAAGCTATTCAGGACCAACTCGAAACAATTTTCCCTTCAGTAACAAATAAATGTTGTATGTCCACTCTTGTTATTTTGCATGTCTACTTTTGGTAGTAGAATGGGAATCATTCCAACATCTAGCAGATTTTTCATTATCAATAGAGCAATGTACTCTTCTTACCGAGTACCAAAACTTGCATCCTTGCTACATACATTTTAAGAAAACAACAAGTTTCAAATTGCAACGAATATGAATAACAACCGTACAAAATTGCAGTCATTCCGTCCTTTTCGCACTTGTAGGAAACTCATCTAGGAGGTTTGTGCATGCTCAAGACGAGGCATGGCACCAGCTGCCAACAATGATCACACTTGATGACAAGTAGAGGCTCGCCGACGAGCTGCCAACCAAGAGCTGAGGCTAGCCAACGGGCAGACATGAAATCATTGGTCCATAGAGATTTTTATTAATTACCAAAATCACCCTTAGGGTTTAGATTCACTTTCAGTAGTGTTCCCAACCAAAAAAGTGAGAGCGGCAAATTGCAAAAATCCCAAAACCAGAAAGGAAATCCGCTTCGGTGGGCCTGCCCACGAGGGAGGTCTCTGCACGCGGAGCGCATCCCAATTTTCCATTGGTTCCCTTTCACACGGCACCTCCAATTAGTTTCTCTTGGGTGAGGATTAACTTTCTATTGGGGTCAGGCTAAGTCATACATACATGTATGCAAGTGACTAGTATTAGACCTCGACTCTCTGAAAAACCTAGCCGTCGGCACCACCTTCGCCGCCACCGTAGATCGGTTACCCCTCCTCCGACCGGCCTCGCCGGTGTCGGGAGGGGTGGGGAACCTGATCTATGAGTGTTCTTTATAGTAGTAGTGTTTTCATTAGACTAGTTTATGGTTTTGGTAGTTGTCTTTTTCTTTGAAGATGGCATTGTCTACAATAAAGTAATGTTCATTCCTCCGTTCGATGACGATATCTCCTTCCCGCCATCAATGGTGGTGTTGGAAGATTATGTTTGCCTAGGTATGGTCCTTCAGATCTTGCTTCGCCAGATCGCTTTTGGTTTCTTGTCATGGTTGCCATGAGGAGGATTGTCCTTGCAATATCTGTCCCGGTTGTTAATTATGTCCTTGACAATGGTTATTCATACTTTCGACTCCCAGCGACGTCGACCTGGCTGTTCGGTTTTTGGTGCCTGAAATACCGGTGTTGGTGCTCTTGCCGATGTTGGTTGATTACTTTAATGGATGCGTGCGTGCATCACAACCTTGGCATTGTGGCTTAAATTAAAACCATGGGAGAACCCTCGTTGGTATTTACAGGTCTGTGGTTTGATACCTTTGCTATTTTCATGCGACTGCCTTCAGAAATGTACAAGATCATATCATAGAAGAAAAAAGAGTTTGAAGATCTTGAAGATTTACTTGTTTCTTTTAGACTTTATCTCGTAATCGCTGTAATCAACTTATGTATCTCTACCATGTACAATTCGCTCTATAAACATATCATGGTATTGATTGTCAAAAAAGTCATACATACATGTATGTTGCTAGCAAAATTTAATGGATTCATCTGAACCCAACGATTGAACGTTGGATCCACCCCTAGTTGGCTTGAATCATGGGATGCTGGAGATATGTCGCTTCATCCGGCGAGTCACGACCACACCAGTGGTCGACGGCGGTTTTTCTTTTGGTTGTCAGCAAAGTTTCCAAGACATCTATCCTATCCCGGTATCCGTAGTAGATCCGCATTTCTATGCTATTATACCCTGTTTGGTTAATAAAAGTATGGGTTTCACTCGAATAAAAGTTGATGTAAATGTTTTCAATCAAATCAGTTCTCACATATGTGATGTGAATTGATAGCCCGGATGATATTTCCTCAAGAAAAAAACCCAGATGACATAGCCATACGACGGTGACTACTACAAGAAGAATATTGCACATATGTCATGGATCCAACCAAAGCAAAAGAATAAGTAGCAATAGAGTCAGGCATAATAAAAATATTAACAACGGAAAACCTCTAAAATCGAAGAAGCTACTATTTGACGCATTCTGCGTCAAATTGAAGAGCTTTCACACCAAACGATATTTTCTGGGCCAGCCCACTGGGTGTTGCATGCAATGCTCCTTGCCTTCTTCCGAGCGGTTTTCCTTGGTTGGCTTCCTTTGAACAGGCTTTCATCTAAGAAACCAGTTAATGGATTTGTTCCGGTAGATTTATAACATCTACTCCCTCCGTCCCAAAATAAGTGTCTTAACCTTAGTACAATTTTATACTAAAGTTAGTACAAAGTTGAGACACTTATTTTGGGATGGAGGGAGTATTATTGCCATATTTAAACTTCAATTTTTTTTAAAAAAAATCCAAAATAAGAAAATTTCACAAATTCAAAAAAATGTTCACAAAATTAAAAAATGTTCACAGATTTTTTTAAAAAATATTGAATTTAAAAGGTGATATAGAAAATACATTCTGAACATATTTTAAATTTTGTGAACATTTACAATTTTTTACAAAAATCGGAATATTTAATTTTATAACATTTTTAAAATTTGTAAACATTTTCTTAAAGAAAATAAAAGAGAAAGAAATGTAAAGTAAAATGAGAAGGAAGAAAAATAAAAATAAAAGAACATATAGGGAAGAGATAAAAAAAACAGAAAGTAAACTGATAGAGAAAATGACTTAAAAAAACTGTTTTAAAACCTTCTAGAACTTCCTAAAAGCGGAAAATTCCAAACCTAAACTTACAAAAACCGACAAATCAGGTAAAGCCGCCCAATCCAGGTGGGCTCTCTCTTAATATGTTGTCCATGGATACCCTCAGTTTTCAATTCAGCATGAAGTTACTGCTTGACACAAACTTAAGGGGACAATTAGCAGCTAGTGATAGCACACAGTTAAGGGCGAAATTGGAATACAATTTTTTTTAACAACACAATGAGGAACGATGTTTTTTATGGGGCGCTAAACAAAAAAACATTGCAAGTCGAATTTGCACAACATCAACATGAGAGACTCAAAATCCTCCTCCCCAAATTTAGTTGCTATTCTGTTTCAAAATAGCACAGTAGAATGTTCCAACACTTCGTGGTCGTAGACTCCAGCAAGGGCAAAACTGAACACAGAATATAACCATCACATGCCTCTAGCCGTCAAGATAATAATCGGCTAACACAACACAACTACAGGCAAATGAGGATGAAGCATAAATTACCAGCGACTCCAATTTCAAAATACACCACCATAGTTATTGCTCCAAGTGATAACAAATGCTAGTAGGAGTGAACATAATTTCCATCACAAAATACACCAGTCACTGCTCTAAGTGATAACAAATGCTAGTACAGTACAAGATAATCAGCTAACACAGCACAACGGGGAAGAGATTTCAGACAAGGGGAGCATACTAACAACAAACTTGATTATTGCAGTGACCTCAGATTGTCAACCCAGCAAGTTGATCCCTTCAGGGCAGCTTACCAACAACAAGCTTGATCCATGCAGCACCTCGGCACTTCAGCCCGGGAAGTGTATCCCAACCATCCAGCAATTGCCCTTGTAGATTTTGTTCCTCACCGACATCTTCTGCTTATATGTTTTCGGATATTTGGAAGTGCTTGGAACCATGATATTGCGCCTTTTACACAATACCCTGTTATGCAGGTATATGCCTTCGAGATCAACTGCAGCTTCCATCACACTTCTAATAAATTCAAAGAACTTGCATTCTGCTTGAAACCCATAAATCCTTAGCACAGCCAGATTGTGGTGCTTGAAATCAGATGCCAGTCCTTCCCACTCTGCGCCTTTGTCCTTCCTCTCCTCGCTAAACGCATGCTTCTTCCTCTCTTCCTCATCTCTTATCATATCGCATACATTATCCCACACCTGCATTCCATTGGGCAAAAACCATAACATTACACAAGGTTCTTACAAGAAACAAACTTGGGCGGTCACTCGAGCATCTAAACTATGTGCATCATATTTTAAACAGGGCAACATCACCTTTTGCAACTTTAACAAGAGCTTTGGCGATTAGCTACAAACAGTTTACCTGTATGCACAGCTCCTTCAGGAAGGGTGCACCTTGGAGAATGAATAACGTCCAAATCAGATCACATTCTTCAGAAATGTTATCCAAAGTCGCGACCTTTAGTGAACGAAACACCTGCCACAGTTGTCTTGGACCTTCTGGTTTAACCCAAATCTGCAGAAGATGAAGACAATTAAGATTTGAACATCTTACAACATGAACAAAGGAAATTAGCATGACCAAGAGGTTATCCTCGCAAACCTTTTCGCTTCTGAAATTGAGATGGAGATCACTTATCGTTGCTTTGCCAAGGATCTCACTTAACTTGAGCATCTTGTGATAAGAAAGACCAATATTAGTGATGCTCACACGCTGGAGCAGTGGGGCATGACCAACGCAAAAAGGATCCTCCTGTGAGAGCCAACCTTTAAAAGTCAGCAGTGCAAGCTTTGGTAGCCATTTCAGATAAACACCACCCTCAAATCTGCAGTTGATAATCTCAAGTTGGCTGAGTTGAGGGTGTTCCACTTGTAGAGAAGACGAAATCTCCACGTCGCAGTTGAACAAGTGGAGGAACTCCAGCCTCTTACAGATACCAAATATTTCCGGGAAATCCGATTGAGCCAGCGTCAAATGTTCCAGCTTGAGGCGTGTGAGACCACCAAATGCGACCGGGCAAGCATCAACAAACGACCTGAGCTGCCTCCCGTAAGCAGCCAATTCATCATAGGTGCATTTCCTGCCATCCTTGTACGTTAAAATTGTGAATTCGGACGAACCAACCTTTTGTGTTGCCATAGTGCTGGCCACGGTCTGTCCAATGGAGATGGAATCATCTCCCAAGAATAACTGCACGGACAGGTGGTGAATGGGGTATGGACTTGGGGGCCTATTTTCCAGCATCCTCCTGGTTGCTTCAACGGTGGTGGAACTGGCACGAACGACATCGTCACTCGTCACGTTGGACCTGTCTTGTGCCAGCCGAAAGGAACCAACCGTGATGTCGATTTTCGAGAGCATGGCAGGGATCCGCCTCCACCTTTTGGACAGGGAGCTGGCTCTTGCGACGTCGAAAATCCCAAGCCGGTCGACGATGTTGAGCAAAATGTCATCGGGCAACTTGCTCAGCCGATCATCCCGACTTCCCTTCTGCATTTACCATGGAAACAAATCAGGGTTGATTTCTAAAGACTGGTCTCAAGTTGTTGTTTTTTATCCAGGCAAAAAAAGATGCAAATTTGACGCATTATTTGATTCCCTGTTCTTTATCTGAAAAAAAGGAGATCAAGAGGAACTCACCCCCATGGCTAGGGAGGACTGTGGCCTGGCCGTCGATCTGACAGCCGGTCGCCGTAAATCTGTTGGCTGGTGGCTCGTCTCCTCTTAAAATTGGCCGACCAATGAAAACTCGGAGACTGAATTCGAAACAGGACCTGCTTCTGATTGTAGCCCGGGAAGGACTGCTTTGATTCCGGACTGCGACAAGAAAAGGGAGCCGCTTCGATTGCGGACTGCGGCTCGGAGAGGAGCCGCTTGATTTCTTGGATTGCCGGTTGCAGCCCGGAGCAGAGCTGCTTGATTACGGAGCTGCTGCTGCTGCTTCGATTGGGGACTGCAACTCCTCTGATTTGGCGCCTCTGCTCAAGCACCACTGGATTCTCATGCGGAGGCTCGCGGGGAGACAATGGCACACCGCCGCCGGCGCATCTCTCACCCCCAGTCTCTCCCCCTTCTTCCTAAGGGCATCTCTCCCCAGGGGGCGTCTAAAAGCGCCGCCTGGGGGTGAGCCGGCGAAAAAAAAAGGCCCTGGGGCAAGTCGTCGCCCAGCCGTCGACCCCAGGGCCGCCTACAGGCGAGTGTAAAAAAAAAAGGGCCCATTCGGCGAAGTTATGACAAAGAGTAGTTAAATTTCGTCTGAACATGACGAATTTCAGCCAAATTCGCCCATTTTCATTACATTACTAAGCTAATCTAAAAAAGAAAGGGATTGAAGTCGTCGCTGCCATCATCGTCGTCGACCTTCTCCTCCTTGACGCGGACGCCCCGGCTGGACCCGACGTCGCCATGGTGGACTGGCGGCGGCGTGTCGTCGTCGTCGCTGTCGCATAGGACGACGACTCCGTCTTCGTCGCGGCCGCATCGGCGCTCCTCGAAGCGGCGCAGGGCGTCGCGCTGGCGCTCCTTCGCCTTCTCCCGGCGCGCCTTCTCCATCACAATGGAGTCCTGGCGCGCCCATTCCAGGGCCGCGTCGTCATCGACGAGCTCCGCCTTCGCCAGCGCCAGACCCGGCTCCGTCTTCACCGGCGCCAGCCCCGGCTCCGTCTTCACCGGCGCCAGTCCCGGCTCCGTCTTCGGCTTGACGAAGCGCGGAGGAACCGAGGATGAAGCGCGCCGGCCGCCCTCGTTGATGACGATGCCGGCGCTGCGAGCGCGCCGACCGAGCGGCGACTCCGCCGCAGGCTCGGCCTTGACGGCGAGCAGGGCCGGAGTGCCGGGGGAGTGCGAGGAGGATCGGGAGGAGGAAGAGGAGGAGGAAGACCCGAACTGCCTTGGCGTCCATGTCCCGACGCGCCGGTGCGTCGCCGGGAGGCATGCCAACGGCTGGTCGTTGCCGCCCTCGAGGTGCGTGAGCACGCCCTCGAGTGTGCGGCCGGGGACGCCCCACCAGAGGTGGCGCCCCTCGCTGTTCTGCCGCCCGCCGACCACCGGCGCGCCGTTGGTGGACGCCAAACGCTGCTGCTGGCGGCGCTCGAAATACGCCACCCAGGCGGCGTGGTTGTCGGCGGCGTACTGGGGGAGGGAGCGTTGGGCGTCGGTGAGGGACGCGCGGACGATCTCGACCTCCTCGGTGAAGTACTCCGGCTTCGCCGCGGCGTCGGGCAACGGGGGAATGGGCACTCCCCCGGCGCTGAGCCTCCATCCCGATGGCCCGGCGCGCATGTCCGGCGGCGCCGAGATGTTCGCCTGGAACAGGAGCCAGGACTCCAGAAGGCGGAGCGAACGGCGGCCGAAGCCGTTGGCCGCCGCCTCGTCCCCGGGGAAGCGTTCTGCCATTGCGACGGCGACGGCGCGCGGGAGAGGCAGGGAGAGGGAGGGGCTGGACGGCGGCGAGGGGCGGGGCGGGGCTGGTGTGGGCACAGGAGAGTGGAGTGGAGGCCACCGGCTTTTATAGCCGGGCCGCGCCGTGTGTACGCGTGCGAGGGAGGGCAGGCGTCGGCGCCGCCCCGTGAAGCGCCGCCCGTGAAGGAATCAATGGCAAGGCTGACCGGCGGCAGCCTTGTCATTGATTCCCCGCGGAAACCGAGGCCGTTGGGGGAAGACGAGGCGCCGAGTCGCTGACGCGGCTGGCCCGCGGCTTCTTCGCGCCAAAACAACTCGCCCCGGCGCCCCCGGGCACCCCCAGCGCGCCGGGTTCGGGCTGGGTCCGCCGGCGCTGTTTTCGGCCCAAGCCGGCGATTTTCAGCGTCCTGGGGACGCGACTGGGCCGTTTTTTCGGCGCCGGCGCGAAAAAATCGCCTGGGAAGGCCTTCTCGGAGGCGCGGCTGGAGATGCCCTAACCAACCCCCTAGGTGGCGGCGTGGGCCGTTGGAGTATGTGGCCTAGGAATGTTTGGCCCAACGGTTGCAGGGCCTGTTCAGTGATATTGGGGGCCCAGGGGCAAGACGATATCAAGGGCCCTTGTTCACAGACTGACAAAGTATACTACTTTCTCAAAAACAAAAAGACAATATATACTGCATTCATTTTTTTTACCTGAAACTGTAATATACTAGTACATTCTATAGCCTAATGGCACCCCGCAAAAAAAAAGCCTAATGGAAATAACCAGTACATATACAGATATACTACACCCTATTCCAATGCAAAGAAAATAACCTATACACCTACATTGCATAGATTCATGGTCTCTTCAATCTAAAAAGGACATTACAAACAACTTACTCGTATCAATAAACTAGAACTATGTCACCATACTTAGGAGAACATTATGGTTTCACAAAAGATTTGTTCACACGCAAACTTGTAAGAAGATTATATATATATATATATATATATATATATATATATATATATATATATATATATATATATATATATATATATATATATATATATATATATATTCTAGAAGACATCAGCAGACACAGTGCTTAAAAATGAACAAGACAAGGAATACAAACACCTTAATATGGTTGGATATTGGTGGATGGATCCGTAGCAAACAAACAAGGCCTCCCAGTGAACAGTATTAAAGGGGCGTGTCAAGAGGCGAGGGAGTGATCTGTAATCCTTACGGCGAATGTGGGACACACATACCAGTGTAAAAAATTTCATGTCAGAAAATAGTCCTAAAAAACTTCCATGTCTGAAAATAGTCCTAAAAAAACTTCCGTGTCTGAAATTTCCTTTTCCTTTTGTGTTTTTCCTCATCTTATCTAAAAAAGAGATCTTGCTCATTGTTCAGCATTTTGAGACACCGAATGCTTGATATTGCATAGATTACCCTTTTTGTCTTAAGATGTCGACATATAGCTCACCTTTGATTGAAGAGAGAAAAGATGGTACTCACTAATTACTTAATTATGAAGTTCATCAAACGAGTGCGAATTTTTGGCTCCCGGACTCAAGAAAACACAAGCTTATTTTGGTAAAAAGATCGAAATGGTATTTCGAAGTTTTTGCTTTATAAAATATGTGAAAATTATCCATGTTGATTTGTAAGCTACACAGAAAAAAAAGGGTCCCAATAAACCCACTTTGATATATCTACTTGTCTTTTTGTGTAGCGTATGAAAATATATTATTGTATTTTCACACTTTGGTAGTATAGCTGTATTACGCAAAATACACACAACTGGAAGGATCTCAGAATACACATAACTTAAAAGGTTCACTATTGGAAACTAATCGATGATTTTTTTTGTGTGAAACGGCAACTAATCGATGCTGACCCAAAGAAAACATGATCCCTCCCCGCCGGTGATTGTTATGATGTTATCTTACATAAGCATATATCTGTCTCTAAGGCTGACGTAACAGATTTAGCTAATTATACATGAACTGTCGGCCGAGAGCCCGGATGAAAGGAAGTAGGCAGGTAGGTTTCTTGTTCTTGGCAAGGACAAGTTTCTGTCAAGTACAGCTTATTTTGTCAGGAAATGAATCTTGACAGGCGAGAGCATCCCCTTGTTGATTTTGTCCCTCAGCGACAACCTCTGCTTCCATGTCCACTCCTTTGGAACCGGGTGCTTGCACTTCTCACACGCTGGATTGTTATACAGGTATATGTCCTCTAGATTCACTGCTGCTTCCCTGATACTTCTAACATAGCTCACAAATTTGTTTTCTTCCTGAAACCCATAGATTTTGAGCACAGCCAGATTATCGTGCTTGAAATTATATGCAGATGGTTCCCATTCTAGTCCCTTGTCTTTCACCTTGCTGAACACATACTTTTCCCTCCGCTTCCCCGTTATCATTTCACATGAATGATCCCTCACCTGCATTCACAAAAATTTTGAACTTCAAAATGAGACAATATGTTTTGCATATTCCACATGAGGTAAGCATCAATACGTGAAGTGGCATAGAACTGAGAATTGACGATTCTTCTTGAAAAGAATTGACGATTAGGGACAAGAGTTTACCATGACACATAGTTCCTCAAGGATGGGTGCACCTTCGAGTATGAACATTGTCCACATCAGGTCACATTCTTCAGAAATGTTAAGCATATTCACAAGCCTAAGTTTGTGGAACACCGGTAACAATTGTTTTCGACCTTCTGGTTTGACCCAAATCTGCAAAAAAGAGAGGGGGATAATGTAGAATTACTTTAACCGAAAGTAATGATTACAACCTCTCAACCACATGGACAGCAAATTTGATCATACACACACCACTAATATAACAACATTGCCAACCTTCACTAACCTTTTCACTTTTAAAGTTCAAATGCAGGTTGGTTACAGCAGTTTTGCCAAGCAACTCACTTAACTTGAGCATCTTGTGCCGAGAAAAGCCAATATTGATGATGCTCACAGTCTGGAGCAGTGGGACATAGCCAAAACAGACGGGGTTGTCTTGAGATACAAATCCATTAAATTTCACTAGTGTGAGTCTTGGTACCCACTTCAGATCAACCATCCTAAGACTGCTATGGACAACCGCCAGTTCACTGAGTTGCGGATGTTCCACTTCCAGCAAGGACATGTACCCCAAGTCGCAGTGGTAGAGGCGGAGGAACTCCAGTTGTCTGCATATACTGAAAATTTTGGGGAAGTCGGATTCACCTAACCTCAAATTCTCTAGAGTGAGGCGTGCCAGACCACCAAATGTGTTTGGACACGAGTCAAAGAATGACATGAACTGCGTCCCATAAGTGATGAGTTCATTCTTGGTACAATTTTTGCGCACCTTTGTCAGGATTGTAAACTCGACCCAAGCAACCTTTTGTGTTGCTATGGTGTTTGCAACAGTCTGGCCAATGAAAATGGACTCATCTCCCAAGTAGAATTGCATGCGCAACAGGTGAATGGTGCATGGACTTCCAGCCCTCCTATCCAGTATGCTCCTGGTTGCTCCCAGCATGGTGGTATTGGCCCGAACTATATCATCTGAGGTTAACTTCCTCCCTTCGTGCTTGGGCTGAAAAGAATCAACCTCTATGGCAATTTCTGAGAGCATAGCAGGGATGTGCTTCCAACGTTTGGAGAAGACGCTGGTTCGTGCGGCGTCGGCGATATCAAGTCGCTCGACAATGTTGAGCAAAATGTCATCAGGCAACTTGATGAGCGAATCATCTTGACCGTCCTCCTACATTTGATATATGGAAACAAACCAGAGATGGTTTCTTATTAGCCACTCATCACAGGTGCAGTTTTGATATTTTCTACAAAGAAGGTCGCAACTCTATACTGTTTCATTCAAGAGGTTTAAGTTTTCACCATGAGTTCTGAATCTGATTATAGTTCATACTTTTTGTTATTCATTGTTGTAAGAGATACTACAAGCTAGTACTCTTTTGCAGGTGATGTTCTAAGAGGATTGCTTTGCTTTAAAAAAAGGGTCCCGATAACTGCCACACGTGTGGGCGTTAAGGGATCTGCCCACACGTTCTGTGTGGTGCCTAAGAGGACCAGCCCACACGCTTGTGTGTGGGTGTCGGTGTCAAAACCGGCGGATCTCGGGTAGGGGGTCCCGAACTGTGCGTCTAGGCGGATGGTAACAGGAGACAAGGGACACGATGTTTTTACCCAGGTTCGGGCCCTCTCGATGGAGGTAAAACCCTACTCCTGCTTGATTAATATTGATGATATGGGTAGTACAAGAGTGAATCTACCACGAGATCAAGGAGGCTAAACCCTAGAAGCTAGCCTATGGTATGATTGTTGTAATGGTTGTTCGTCCTACGGACTAAAACCCTTCGGTTTATATAGACACCAGAGAGAGCTAGGGTTACACAGAGTCGGTTACAATGGTAGGAGATCTACATATCCGTATTGCCAAGCTTGTCTTCCACGCCAAGGAAAGTCCCATCCGGACACGGGACGAAGTCTTCAATCTTGTATCTTCATAGTCTTGGAGTCCGGCCGATGATGATAGTCCGGCTATCCGGACACCCCCTAGTCCAGGACTCCCTCAGTAGCCCCCGAACCAGGCTTCAATGACGACGAGTCCGGCACGTATATTGTCTTCGGCGTTGCAAGGCGGGTTCTCCTCCAAATTCCATGTGCTTGCCGAATAGTGTCCGGCTTCCTTATAAACGTTGCGCTCCTTGGCTTCCACGCCCAATAATGGCCCTCCTCCACGTGTCGCACGAATGCGAAAGGCCAGGGTATTTTTATATTTTACCCCCTAGCTGCGCAAATAATCTGCCTATAAGAGAGGCAAGAATCCAGATCCAAATCACACCATCTTCCTTCCGCGAGTACTCATCGGAGCGCTTCTGACCAAAAATCCATTCCATCATGGACCGTCGACGCGGCTCCTCCTCTCGCGCTCCTAGCCCTCAGCCAGGAGATTGGAGGAGATGTTCAGTCCCGCACAACGAGCTGGTGACGCTCCAAGTGGAGGGATACCTTCCTCCGGCCTTTATGGTCCCAGTTCGAGCCGGGCTGGCCACCTACAAAGGTGGAAAGCAAGCGGAGGCCACCCCTAGTCCCTCCAAAGGAGAGCGGGTGTGCTTCGTCCCTTATCTAATAAGGGGGCTCGGATTTCCCATACATCCGTTTCTCCGGGGGCTTCTGGAGTTCTACGGACTCCAGCTTCATCACCTCACGCCCGCCTCTATTCTGCACATCGCGGGTTTCGTAGCTCTTTGCGAGCTGTTCCTGGGCATCGAGCCCCATTTTGCGCTGTGGAAGAGACTATTTTGCCTCGTACCCCGTTCTCACGAGGGGTCAATATATCAAGTGGGCGGAGCCGAAATATGGCGCATCGCCGGGACCGGATATCTATCCGGAACCCCAAAGAAGGCGTCCGAAGACTGGCCCTCGGAATGGTTTTATGTGGAAGATGCTCCACTGCCGGACCCAGTTCGGATCGGCCTCCCGGAGTTCAGCAAGGCTCCTCTGAAGAAACGCCTAAGTTGGCGCCCGCGGAGCCCTCAACAGGAGGAAGACAGGAGCGTCCATTATTTGATGGGCCGGATAAGGTTGCTGGCCCATTCCGGATTGACCATGATTGGAGTCATGGCCACGTGCATCATGCGAGGGGTGCAGCCACTCCAATATAGGGGCCACACCATGTGGGATTTCAACGGGGAGAATGACGCCACCCGTCATGGCCGCAAGGGGCCGGGATCGGCCGCGGATCTGGTGAAGATCCTGTCCGGCCTGTACAAGGGGGAGAAGGAGGACTTCCTCCAGACGAGCCCATTGAATGGGTTCTCCATGAATAACCCTCGGAGCTGGGTAAGCGGACGTTTATTCATCTGACCCGTGCTTTCAAAGTTAAGTGCCTTACTTTATGATTTTGACGCAGGAACTGCGTCGGGATGTGGAGGGCATACACAGTCCGGCTCCACAACCCGAGGACCCGGGAAGATCCCTTGACCCGGCCTCCGAAGAGGATCCGGACATAAAGGTGGAGCTAATTGACGGGGTGTTCCACCAACTCAGCATGGACAATGCTCTAGTCGCCATTACGGCTGACTACCCCGGCTTATCTCCGGCTTCCCAGGTAATTATGACCGGAGTCCTGACACCATTACTTCGTCCTTGCGTATTTCTGACCACCGTATACAACGGTGTCTTGCAGGAGGTGCCTTCAAGGAGGGAAGCCGAACCCGCGGCGGCTGACCAACAAGGGTTAGTCCGGCCCAGCAGGCGGAAGAGGGGTGCGGTGCGAATCGAAACGTCACCGCAACGGTATAGCTCGCGACCGTTGTTTAGGAAAAAGATTCCTGGGGGGCGTATTAATGCTCATGACTTTTCCAGGAGAAAGAGCGCTCGCCGGACTGTGCCCGGAGAGGTTGCCAACCAAGCCTCCGCCAGCCAGGCTCCAACACCTGGTCCGGAGGGGGAGGCGAGCGCAAGGCGCGAGCCGGATACTCCTCCAACGGAGGATGCCGACAGGCTGTCCGCCACCAGGTCTGAGGTGGAGAGCGCCATGAATCATAGGCGCCGCCGGACAGTTCTTCGTGACGCGTGTTTCTCCCCAGAGGCGTTGAATGCCTTTAACGCGGGAGACGCGCACCTCCGTGCCACTCAAGATGGTTTAACCAGAGCCACGGAGCAGTATGTAAAAGACATACGGGTAAAGGATTTTAATAGTTGTATATGCCAGTAGCCCCCGAGACTTAAAGTAGTTAAAATAACTGATTTAAGGATCATTTGATATGCAGGATCTCACGGAGAAGAATGCCCAATTGTCTCAGGAGCTACAAGGGTGCAAGGCCCAACTTGAGGCCGCACTAGGCCGCCGCAGGAGGAGACACCGAGACCCCCTCCGGTAACACATATTTCAAAAAGATAAGCAGTGTGCGGCGTGCGTATAAGTCTGACAATAATATTGCAGATGTTGCCGGACTTGATCCGGACAAGCAACAGCTACTGCGCCAGCTGAAGGCCGGCGAGAGGGTGCTTATGAAGGTGCAGCAGGAGAGGAACAAACTCCAAGATGCCCACACCCAGCTTGGAGAAGAGCTAAAAGGTGTTCGGGCCCAGCTGTCTGGCTCCGTGAAGGAGAATCAGCGGCTTCGTCGCGGCATCTATAGTAAGTGCTTGAGCAAACTCTTTTGAAAAGAAGAGTTCGGCGAGGAAGTCAATTGACAGAAATATGTCTGTAGGTGTGCTCACAGGTCGCCCTGCGGAGGAAATGCCCGGTTCAACGGGTGACCAACTTCCCGAGCTGGTGCAACTGCTCGAACGTGTTCGGCAGGCGATGAGTGGCGTCGTCCAGGCCTTATGGCCGTCCGTCTCCCTACCCGAGGGCCTTGGAGAGCTTGCGGAGAAGCTTCAGGGAGCACGGCAGCGCTTCCGTTTATGGAAGATATCGGCCTGCCGTCAAGGTGCCAGGGAGGCCTGGGCCATGGTGAAGACGCGGTACAAGAAGGCGGATCCAAACCACATGGCCGAGGTCGGACCTGTGGGGCCCGATGGGAAGGAGATCCCTGTGAGCTTAGTGTACGGCCAAGTAGAGTTGGCCGCTAAGTATTCCCAACGGGACTGTAAATTAGACAGCCTGTTAGACGGGATTGAGGAGGAGTACAGTCAGTCGATTTGACGATGTATTTAAAATGACATGTAAAATGCCTTCTAGCCGGATTGTAGATCGTTTGTCTTTGCCGACCTTTTCGCTTCAACCTCGGGACCCTAGAGTCCGGAGTGTGTCCGAATACCTTCTCGGTTATGAAAAAACCGGGGCATGCATGGAGACCAGGCGTAGGGGTCATTAGTGCTTTATCAGACAAGTGCCCAACTAGTTATGTTATATTACATGGTTAGTAAGAAACATCTTCCAGGGAGAATAGTTCCGTTAAGGGTTCCTTTCCCTGGGAGGCATGCCCTAAAGTGCATGTCCGGACTGCGAAAAGAGCAGGAAAACATCTGGGGGCAGATAAATAAATAGGTAAAAAATCATCTTTCAAGTCACCGACCGAATATTCCCTTAAGAACGCTAGCTTTCGGCTTCACCCAGTCTGAGGTACACATCCGGCTGACCCGGCAGTAGCAATCGCAGAGGTGCTCCCTTTACCTCCTAGCCAAACAATCGGGAACGTAGGGGTAAGCACAGGAGCCAGGCAACCCATCTTGGCCCAAACTTAAGTCATATCGATGCATATAATGGTGAATAAAAGGTACATGCGGAAGTTTGACACATGTGTTGGGCATAAAGCCCGTATAAGTAAGCTTCTGTTAAAGAAGCCCCCAGGTATAATGAGTGCGGGTAGCACATCAAGTGTGTGCGAACAATGCGCAAATCGGCCCTCAAGGGCTTTATGAAAAGGGTGGGAGAAAAGAGAGAAACAAAAGATAGCTAAAGTGTAAAAATGTGGACGGAGGAAGGAGACGAACTCTGAGTCCGGCGCTAGGTGTAGAATCTTCGGAGGCGGGCTGCGTTCCATGGGTTCGGCTTGAGTCGGTTGTCCGATGCGTTTCGCAGACGGTATGCTCCGCCGGTCAGAACTTGGTCGATGATGAAGTCTTGTCCGACATTTGGGCTTGAGTTTGTCCTTTTTCTTGTCCGACAAACGTAGAACTAGTTCGCCAACATTGTAAGTCTTGGCTCGTACCTCTCTGATTTGATATCTTCGAGTCTGCTGCTGATAGAATGCGGAACGAGCCTTGGCCACGTCGCGCTCCTCCTCCAATGCGTCCAAGTTTTCCTGCCGATCCAACTCGGCTTCTCTTTCTTCGTACATGCGCACTCGAGGTGAGTCATGAATTATGTCGCATGGCAAAACTGCCTCTGCACCGTATACCATAAAGAATGGTGTGAACCCGGTAGTACGGTTTGGCGTGGTCCGCAGCCCCCAGAGTACGGAGTCGAGCTCCTCTACCCAGTGCGTGTTAGATTCCGTAAGGGACCGCACTAATCTGGGTTTGATGCCGCTCATGATTAGACCATTTGCTCGTTCAACTTGACCGTTGGTTTGAGGGTGATAGACTGAAGCGTAGTCGAGCTTAATGCCCATATTTTTGCATCAGAGTTTAACCTCGTCGGCCATGAAGTTCGTGCCGGTATCGGTGATGATGCTGTGGGGGACACCGTAATGGTGTACTACCCTAGATATGAAGTCTATCACAGGTCCGGATTCGGCCGTTTTAACTGGCTTGGCCTCTATCCATTTGGTGAATTTGTCCACCATGACCAATAGGTATTTTTGCTTGTGGGTTCCCCCTTTAAGGGTCCAACCATGTCAAGCCCCCAGACCGCAAACGGACAGGTGATGTGTATAGTTTGGAGGGCGGTGGGTGGCATGTGGCTCTGATTAGCAAAGAGCTGACAACCGATGCATCGTTGGACTAAGTCCTGAGCGTCTGCCCGGGCCGTCGGCCAATAAAATCTTGTACGGAAGGCCTTACCTACAAGGGCCCGGGTTGCAGCGTGGTGTCCGCCTAGTCCGGCATCAATTTCAGCCAGAAGATTTCACCCTTCCTCTTCGGAGATACACCTTTGAAGGACTCCGGTTGCGCTTTTCTTATAAAGTTCCCCCTCATGGACCTTGTAGGCTTTAGATCGCCGAACTATGCAGCGGGCCTCATTTTGGTCTTCGGGAAGTTCCTGCCTAGTTAAGTAGGCTAGGAATGGTTCCGTCCACGGGGCAATGACTGCCATTATTTCATGGGCGGAAGGTGTTATGTCATTGGCTGAGCCACCGGTTGTGTCAGAATGTTCGGTGTTGGGCGGTGCGGTTGGTTCCGGATTGTTGTTTTCGGACTCCTCTTCCCATACTACGGATGGCTTAAAGAGCCGCTCCAGGAAGATGTTTGGAGGGACGGCGTCGCGTTTTGCGCCGATGCGTGCCAGCACGTCGGCTGCCTGGTTATTATCCCGGGCTACATGGTGGAATTCGAGTCCTTCGAACCGAGCTGACATTTTTAGGACGGCGTTACGGCAGGCTGCCATTTTCGGATCTTTGGCATCAAAGTCTCCATTTACTTGTGATATTGCGAGGTTTGAATCCCCGCGGACCTCGAGGCATTGAATGCCCATGGAGATTTCCATCCGGAGACCGTGCAGAAGGGCCTCATATTCGGCTGCGTTGTTGGAGTCTGTGTACATTATTTGAAGTACGTATTGGACTGTGTCTCCGGTTGGGGACGTCAAAACGACGGCAGCCCCCAAGCCGGCCAACATTTTAGAGCCATCGAAATGCATGATCCAATTGGAGTATGCGCCGTACTCTTTAGGGAGTTCGACTTCAGTCCATTCAGCGACGAAGTCCGCCAAGACTTGTGACTTTATGGCTCGCCGTGGTTTGTAGGTTATGTCAAATGGTAAGAGCTCAATGGCCCATTTTGCAATCCTGCCCGTCGCGTCGCGGTTGTTTATGATGTCGTTGAGGGGTACTTCGGAGGCCACTGTTATCGAACACTCTTGAAAGTAGTGTCGCAGCTTCCGGGATGCCATGAACACCGCGTATGCTATCTTTTGATAATGCGGGTACTGGGACTTGCAGGGAGTTAAGACAGTGGATACGTAGTACACTGGTTTTTGAAGAGGGAATTTATGCCCTTCTGTTTCTCGTTCGACGACGAGCACTGCGCTTACAACTTGATGTGTTGCCGCGATATATAACAACATTGGTTCGCCCAGGTTGGGCGCGGCCAGGACCGGATTTGTTGCCAATATGGCCTTTATTTCTTCAAGTCCGGCAGTGGCAGCATCCGTCCACTCGAAGTGTTCGGTGCGCCTGAGGAGGCGATAGAGGGGCAATGCCTTTTATACCAAACGGGAGATGAAGCGGCTCAGAGCCGCCACGCATCCAGTCAATTTTTGTATTTGTTTGAGGTCTTTTGGAATATCCAGCTGTGACAGAGCTCGGATCTTGACTGGGTTTGCTTCAATTCCTCTACCGGATACAATGAAGCCCAGGAGCTTTCCGGCTGGTACGCCGAAAACGCATTTTTCCTGGTTCAGCTTAATGTCATATGCTCGGAGGTTGTCGAATGTGAGCCTCAGATCGTCTACTAAAGTTTCGATGTGTTTGGTTTTGACGACCACGTCGTCTACGTATTGTTGGGGAACGTAGCAGAAATTCAAAATTTTCCTACGTGTCACCAAGATCTATCTATGGAGAGACCAGCAACGAGTAGAAAGAGAGTGCATCTACATACCCTTGTAGATCGCTAAGCGGAAGCGTTCAAGAGAACAGGGTTGAAGGAGTCATACTCGTCGTGATTCAAATCACCGATGATCCTAGTGCCGAACGGACGGCACCTCCGCGTTCAACACACGTACAGCCCGGTGACGTCTCCCACGCCTTGATCCAGCAAGGAGAGAGGGAGAGGTTGAGGAAGACTCCATCCAACAGCAGCACAACGGCGTGGTGGTGGTGGAGGAGCGTGGCAATCCAGCAGGGCTTCGCCAAGCACCATGGGAGAGGAGGAGTAGGAAGAGAGGTAGGGCTGTGCCAGAACTTCGTGTTTAGCTCCCATGCGCCTCCCCACTATATATAGGGGTGGAGGGGCTGGTTTCTTGCCCTCCAAGTCCATTGGGGCGTTGGCCAAGGTGGGAGGGAAGAAATCCCATCATTTCCTTCCCCACCGGTTGCTATCCCCCCTTTTTAGGGATCTTGATCTTATCCCTTTGGGATATGATCTTATTCCTTCTAAGGGGGGATCTTGGTGCGCCTTGACCAGGGGTGTGGGGCCTTGCCCCCACTACCCACGTCCATGTGGGTCACCCCATGCAGGTGGGCCCCACTCCGGAACCTTCTAGAACCTTCCCGGTACAATACCGAAAAATCCCGAACATTTTCCGGTGGCCAAAATAGGACTTCCCATATATAAATCTTTACCTCCGGACCATTCCGGAACTCCTCGTGACGTCCGGGATCTCATCCGGACTCCGAACAACATTCGGTAACCACATACAAACTTCCTTTATAACCCTAGCGTCATCGAACCTTAAGTGTGTAGACCCTACGGGTTCGGGAGACATGCAGACATGACCGAGACGTTCTCTGGTCAATAACCAACAGCGGGATCTGGATACCCATGATGGCTCCCACATGTTCCACGATGATCTCATCGGATGAACCACGATTTCAGGGACTTAATCAATCCCGTATTCAATTCCCTTTGTCTATCGGTATGTTACTTGCCCGAGATTCGATCGTCGGTATCCAATACCTTGTTCAATCTCGTTACCGGCAAGTCACTTTACTTGTTCCGTAACACATCATCCCGTGATCAACTCCTTGGTCACATTGCGCATATGATGATGTCCTACCGAGTGGGCCCAGAGATACCTCTCCGTTTACACGGAGTGACAAATCCCAGTCTCGATCCGCATAAAACAATAGATACTTTCGGAGATACCTGTAGTGCACCTTTATAGTCACCCAGTTACGTTGTGACGTTTGATACACCCAAAGCACTCCTACAGTATCCAGGAGTTACACGCTCTCATGGTCGAAGGAAGAGATACTTGACATTGGCAAAGCTCTAGCAAATGAACTACACGATCTTTTGTGCTAGTCTTAGGATTGGGTCTTGTCCATCACATCATTCTCCTAATGATGTGATCCCGTTATCAACGACATCCAATGTCCATAGCCAGGAAACCATGACTATCTGTTGATCACAACGAGCTAGTCAACTAGAGGCTCACTAGGGACATATTGTGGTCTATGTATTCACACGTGTATTACGATTTCCGGATAATACAGTTATAGCATGAATAAAAGACAATTATCATGAACAAGGAAATATAATAATAATACTTTTATTATTGCCTCTAGGGCATATTTCCAACAGTCTCCCACTTGCACTAGAGTCAATAATCTAGTTCACATCGCCATGTGATTAACACTCACAGGTCACATCGCCATGTGACTAATACCCAAGAGTTTACTAGAGTCAGTAGTCTAGTTCACATCACTATGTGATTAACACTCAATGAGTTTTATGTTTGATCATGTTGCTTGTGAGAGAGGTTTTAGTCAACGGGTCTGAACCTTTCAGATCCGTGTGTGCTTTACAAATCTCTATGTCATCTCCTAGATGCAGCTACCACGCTCTATTTGGAGCTATTCCAAACAACTGTTCTACTTGGAGCTATTCTAAATTATTGCTCCATTATATGTATCCGGTCTCTCTACTCAGAGCTATCCGGATAGGTGTCAAGCTTGCATCGTCGTAACCTTTACGACGAACTCTTTTACCACCTCCATAATCGAGAAAATTCCTTAGTCCACTAGTTACTAAGGATAACTTTGACCGCTGTCCTGTGAGCCATTCTTGGATCACTCTTGTACCCCTTGACTGACTCATGGCAAGGCACACTTCAGGTGCGGTACACAGCATAGCATACTGAAGAGCCTACGTCTTAAGCATAGGGGACGACCTTCGTCCTTTCTCTCTATTCTGCCGTGGTCGAGCTTTAAGTCTTAACTTCGTACCTTACAACTCAGGCAAGAACTCCTTCTTTGACTGGTCCATCTTGAACACCTTCAAGATCATGTCAAGGTATGTGCTCATTTGAAAGTATTATTAAGCATTTTGATCTATCCTTATAGATCTTGATGCTCAATGTTCAAGTAGCTTAATCCAGGCTTTCCATTGAAAAACACTTTCAAAATAACCCTATATGCTTTCCAGAAATTCTACGTCATTTCTGATCAACAATATGTCAACAACATATACTCATCAGAAATTCTATAGTGCTCCCACTCACTTCTTTGGAAATACAAGTTTCTCATAAACTTTGTACAAACCCAAAAATTTTTGATCATCATCAAAGCATACATTCCAACTCCGAGATGCTCACTCCAGTCCTTAGAAGGATTGCTGGAGCTTTGCATACTTATTAGCATCTTTCGGGATTGACAAAACCTTCCGGTTGTATCACATACAACCTTTCCTCATTAAAATCGTCGAGGAAACAATGTTTTGACATCCTATCTGCAAGATTTCATAAATAATGCAGTAATCGCTAATATAATTCCAACAGACTCTTAGCATCGCTACGAGTGAGAAAATCTCATCGTAGTCAACTCCTTGAACTTGTCGGAAAACATCTTAACGACAAGTCGAGCTTTCTTAATGGTGACATTTACCATCATTGTCCGTCTTCCTTTTGAAATCCATCTGTACTCATTAGCCTTACGACCATCGAGCCGTTCTGCCAAAGTCTACACTTTGTTTTCATACATGGATCCTCTCTCGGATTTTATGGCCTCAAGCCATTTATCGGAATCCGGGCCCACCATCGCTTCTCCATAGCTCGTAGGTTCATTGTTGTCTAGCAACATGACCTTCCAAGACAGGATTACGTACCACTCTGAAGTAGTACGCATCCTTGTCATCCTACGAGGTTTGGGAGTGACTTGATCCGAAGTTTCATGATCAATATCATAAGCTTCCACTTCAATTGGTGTAGGTGCCACAGGAACAACTCCCTGTGCCCTGTCACACACTAGTTGAAGAGACGGTTCAATAACCTCATCAAGTCTCCACCATCCTCCCACTCAATTCTTTCGAGAGAAACTTTTCCTCGAGAAAGGACCCGATTCTAGAAACAATCCATATTGCTTTCGGATCTGAATTAGGAGGTATACCCAACTGTTTTGGGTTTCCTATGAAGATGCATTTTATCCGCTTTGGGTTCGAGCTTATCAACCTGAAACTTTTTCATATAAGCGTCGCAGCCCCAAACTTTTAAGAAACGACAACTTAGGTTTCTCTAAACCATAATTCATACGGTGTCATCTCATCAGAATTACGTGGTGCCCTATTTAAAGTGAATGTGGTTGTCTCTAATGCCTAACCCATGAACGATAGTGGTAATTCGATAAGAGACATCATGGTACGCACCATATCCAATAGGGTGCAACTATGATGTTCGGACACACCATCACACTATGGTGTTCCAGGCGGTATTAATTGCGAAACAATTTCCACAATGTCTTAATTGTGTGCCAAAACTCGTAACTCAGATATTCATCTCTATGATCATATCATAGACATTTTATCCTCTTGTCACAATGATCTTCTACTTCACTCTGAAATTACTTGAACCATTCAATAATTCAGACTTGTGTTTCATCAAGTAAATATTCTCAACATCTACTCGAATCATCTGTGAAGTAAGAACATAACGATATTCACTGCATGCCTCAGCACTCATTGGACTGCACACATCAAAATGTGTTACTTCCAACAAGTTGCTATCTTGTTCCATCTTACTGAAAACGAGGCTTTTCAGTCATCTTGCCCATGTGGTATGATTTGCATATCTCAAGTGATTCAAAATCAAGTGAGTCCAAACGATCCATCTGCATGGAGTTTCTTCATGCGTATACACCAATAGACATGGTTCGCATGTCTCAAACTTTTCAAAAACGAGTGAGTCCAAAGATCCATCAACATGGAGCTTCTTCATGCGTTTTATACCATTATGACTTACATGGCAGTGCCACAAGTAAGTGGTAGTATCATTACTATCTTATATCTTTTGGCATGAAAATTTGTATCACTACGACCGAGATTCAATAAACCATTCCTTTAGGTGCAAGACCATTGAAGGTATTATTCAAAAATAGAGCAACCATTATTCTCCTTAAATGAATAACCGTATTGCGATAGACATAATCCAATCATGTCTATGCTCAACGCAAACACCAATCTCGGTGGTAGAGGGAGCGTGCGATGCTTGATCATATTAACCTTGGAAACACTTCCAACATATATCGTCAGCTCACCTTTAGCTAGTCTCCGTTTATTCCGTAGCTTTTATTTCGAGTTACTAACACTTAGCAACCGAACCGGTATCCAATACCCTGGTGCTACTAGGAGTACTAGTAAAGTACACATCAACACAATGTATATCCAATATACTTCTATCGACCTTGCCAGCCTTCTCATCTACCAAGTATCTAGGGTAATTCTGCTCCAGTGGCTGTTCCCTTATTACAGAAGCACTTAGTCTCGGGTTTGGGTTCAACCTTGGGTTTCTTCACTAGAGCAGCAGCTGAATTGCCGTTTCATGAAGTATCCCTTCTTGCCCTTGCCCTTCTTGAAACTAGTGGTTTCACCAACCATCAACAATTGATGCTCCTTCTTGATTTCTACTTTCGCGGTGTCAAACATCACGAATATTTCAAGGATCATCATATCTATCCCTGATATGTTATAGTTCATCACGAAGCTCTAGCAGCTTGGTGGCAATGACTTTGGGGAAACATCACTATCTCATCTGGAGGATCAACTCCCACTCGATTCAAGTGATTGTTGTGCTCAGACAATCTGAGCACAAGCTCAACGATTGAGCTTTTCTCCCTTAGTTTGCAGGCTAAGAAAATCGTCGGAGGTCTTATACCTCTTGACGTGGGCACGAGCCTGAAATCCCAATTTCAGCCCTCGAAACATCTCATATGTTCCGCGACGTTCCGAAAACGTCTTTGGTGCCTCTACTTAAACCATTTAATTGAACTATCACGTAGTTATCAAAACGTGTATGTCCGATGTTCGCAACATCGACAAACGACATTGGGGTTCAGCACACTGAGCGGTGCATTAAGGACATAAGCTTTCTACTGTCCGCATAATCGCTACTATCAACTTTCAACTATATTTTCTCTAGGAACATATCTAAACAGTGGAACTAAAGCGCGAGCTTACGACATAATTTGCAAAAGGTCTTTTGACTATGTTCAGGATAATTAAGTTCATCTTATGAACTCCCACTTAGATAGACATCCCTCTGGTCATCTAAGTGATCACATGATCCGAGTCAACTAGGCCGTGTCCGATCATCACGTGAGACGGACTAGTCATCATCGGTGAACATCTTCATGTTGATCGTATCTACCATATGACTCATGCTCGAACTTTCGGTCTCCGTGTTCCGAGGCCATGTCTGCACATGCTAGGCTCGTCAAGTTAACCCTAAGTGTTTTCGCTGTGTAAAACTGTCTTACACCCGTTGTATGTGAACGTAAGAATCCATCACACCCGATCATCACGTGGTGCTTAGAAGCGACGAACTGTAGCAACGGTGCACAGTTAGGGGAGAACACTTCTTGAAATTTTGTAAGGGATCATCTTATTTACTACCGTCGTCCTAAGCAAACAAGATGCATAAACATGATAAACATCATATGCAATCAAATAGTGACATGATATGGCCAATATCATTTTGCTCCTTTTGATCTTCATCTTCGGGGCTCCATGATCATCATCGTCACCGGCACGACACCATGATCTCCATCATCATGATCTCCATCATCGTGTCTTCATGAAGTTGTCACGCCAACGACTACTTCTACTTCTATGACTAACGCGTTTAGCAATAAAGTAAAGTAGTTTACATGGCGTTCTTCAATGACACGCAGGTCATACAATAAATAAAGACAACTCCTATGGCTCCTGCCGGTTGTCATACTCATCGACATGCAAGTCGTGAATCCTATTACAAGAACATGATCAATCTCATACATCACATATCATTCATCACATTCTTCTTGGCCATATCACATCACATAGCATACCCTGCAAAAACAAGTTAGACGTCCTCTAATTGTTGTTGCATGTTTTACGTGGCTGCTATGGGTTTCTAGCAAGAACGTTTCTTACCTACGCAAGACCACAACGTGATATGCCAATTGCTATTTACCCTTCATAAGGACCCTTTTCATCGAATCCGTTCCGACTAAAGTGGGAGAGACTGGCACCCGCTAGCCACCTTATGCACCAAGTGCATGTCAATCGGTGGAACCTGTCTCACGTAAGAGTACGTGTAAGGTCGGTCCGGGCCGCTTCATCCCACAATACCGTCGAAACAAGATTGGACTAGTAACGGTAAGCATATTGAACAACATCAACGCCCACAACTACTTTGTGTTCTACTCGTGCAAAGAATCTACGCAATAGACCTAGCTCATGATGCCACTGTTGGGGAACGTAGCAGAAATTCAAAATTTTCCTACGTGTCACCAAGATCTATCTATGGAGAGACCAGCAACGAGTAGAAAGAGAATGCATCTACATACCCTTGTAGATCGCTAAGCGGAAGCGTTCAAGTGAACGGGGTTGATGGAGTCGTACTCGTCGTGATTCAAATCACCGATGATCAAGTGCCGAACGCACGGCACCTCCGCGTTCAACACACATACATCCCAGTGACGTCTCCCAAGCCTTGATCCAGCAAGGAGAGAGGGAGAGGTTGAGGAAGACTCCATCCAGCAGCAGCACAACGGCGTGGTGGTGGTGGAGGAGCGTGGCAATCCTGTAGGGCTTCTCCAAGCACTGCGGGAGAGGAGGAGTACTTGTGAGAGGGGGAGGGCTGCACCAGAACTTTGTCTATAGCTCCCATGCGCCTCCCCACTATATATAGGGGTGGAGGGGCTGGTTTCTTGCCCTCCAAGTCCATTGGGGCGTTGGCCAAGGT
Source organism: Triticum aestivum (assembly GCF_018294505.1). NCBI lineage: Eukaryota > Viridiplantae > Streptophyta > Magnoliopsida > Poales > Poaceae > Triticum > Triticum aestivum. Next base: position 719,622,785 of record NC_057810.1, on the reverse strand, counting down.
GGGAGGAAAGAAATCTCATTATTTCCTTCCCCACCGATTGTTATCCCCCCTTTTTAGGGATCTTGATCTTATCCCTTCGGGATATGATCTTATTCCTTCTAAGGGGGGATCTTGGTGCGCCTTGACCAGGGGTGTGGGGCCTTGCCCCCACTACCCACGTCCATGTGGGCCCCCCCATGCAGGTGGGCCCCACTCCGGAACCTTCTAGAACCTTCCCGGTACAATACCGAAAAATCCCGCACATTTTCCGGTGGCCAAAATAGGACTTCCCATATATAAATCTTTACCTCCGGACCATTCCGGAACTCCTCGTGACGTCCGGGATCTCATCCGGGACTCCGAACAACATTCGGTAACCACATACAAACTTCCTTTATAACCCTAGCGTCATCGAACCTTAAGTGTGTAGACCCTACGGGTTCGGGAGACATGCAGACATGACCGAGACGTTCTCTGGTCAATAACCAACAGCGGGATCTGGATACCCATGATGGCTCCCACATGTTCCACGATGATCTCATCGGATGAACCATGATGTCAAGGACTTAATCAATCCCGTATTCAATTCCCTTTGTCTATCGGTATGTTACTTGCCCGAGATTCGATCGTCCGTATCCAATACCTTGTTCAATCTCGTTACCGGCAAGTCACTATACTCGTTCCGTAACACATCATCCCGTGATCAACTCCTTGGTCACATTGCGCATATGATGATGTCCTACCGAGTGGGCCCAGAGATACCTCTCCGTTTACACGGAGTGACAAATCCCAGTCTCGATCCGCATAAAACAATAGATACTTTCGGAGATACCTGTAGTGCACCTTTATAGTCACCCAGTTACGTTGTGACGTTTGATACACCCAAAGCACTCCTACGGTATCCAGGAGTTACACGCTCTCATGGTCGAAGGAAGAGATACTTGACATTGGCAAAGCTCTAGCAAATGAACTACACGATCTTTTGTGCTAGTCTTAGGATTGGGTCTTGTCCATCACATCATTCTCCTAATGATGTGATCCCGTTATCAACGACATCCAATGTCCATAGCCAGGAAACCATGACTATCTGTTGATCACAACGAGCTAGTCAACTAGAGGCTCACTAGGGACATATTGTGGTCTATGTATTCACACGTGTATTACGATTTCCGGATAATACAGTTATAGCATGAATAAAAGACAATTATCATGAACAAGGAAATATAATAATAATACTTTTATTATTGCCTCTAGGGCATATTTCCAACACGTATGCCTCTACTGTTTTGCCGATCTGGGTAGCCAGACATGTCTGAATCATGCGCTGATATGTTGCGCCGGCGTTTTTGAGTCCGAAGGGGATCGTGTTGAAGCAGAATGGTCCGTATGGAGTAATGAATGCCGTTGCGGCTTGGTCCAAGTCTGCCATCTTGATTTGATGGTAGCCGGAGTATGCGTCGAGGAAGCACAATGAATCGTGCCCTGCAGTAGCATCGATTATTTGATCGATGCGGGGAAGGGGGAAAGGATCCTTTGGGCAAGCCTTGTTGAGGTCTTTAAAATCGACACATAGGCGCCAGGACTTGTCCTTCTTTGGTACCATTACCGGGTTTGCTAGCCAGTCCGGATGTTTGATGTCTCTGATGAATCCGGCTTCCAATAGTTTGGTTAGCTCCTCTCCCATTGCCTGTCTTTTGGGTTCGGAAAATCGATGAAGAGCCTGTTTGACTAGCTTGAATCCTTTTAGGATGTTTATGCTGTGTTCTGCCAATCTGCGTGGGATTCCTGGCATATCTGAAGGGTGCCAGGCAAAGATGTCCCAATTCTCCCGAAGGAATTCTCGTAGTGCGGCGTCTACATCAGGGTTTAACTGTGCCCCGGTGGAGGCCGTCTTTGTTGGGTCCGTTGGATGGACCTGGAATTTGACTATATCGTCCGCTGGTTTAAAAGAGGTGGACTTGGATCTCTTATCGAGTATCACATCATCCCTGTTCACTATAGAGCGCAGCGCAGTGAGTTCCTCCGCCGCTAGGGCTTCAGATAGTGCCTCTAGGGCTAATGCGGCTGTCTTGTTTTCGGCGCGGAGTGCTATGTCTGGATCACTGGCAAGGGTGATGGTTCCATTGGGCCCGGGCATTTTAAGCTTCATGTACCCGTAATGGGGTATGGCTTGGAAAATTGTGAATGCCTCTCGTCCTAATAAAGCGTGATATCCGCTAATGAACGGGGCCACTTGGAACGTGACCTCCTCGGACCTGTAATTGTCCGGCGAGCCGAACACCACATCAAGTGTGATTTTTCCTGTGCAGCGTGCTTCCCGGCTAGGGATTATTCCTCTAAAGGTTGTGCTGCTTCGCTCAATGCGGCTCCAGTCTATTTTCATTTTTTGAAGGGTTTCCTCGTAGATGAGGTTTAATCCGCTGCCGCCATCCATGAGTACCTTGGTAAGACGAAAGCCGTCCACTATTGGGCTGAGGACCAATGCGGTTGGTGCTCGGGCTGTTCGGAATTTAGGTTCGTCGCTGGCGTTGAAGGTGATGGCCGTGTCGCTCCATGGATTTGTTGTTGCTACTTGGTAGACTTCGGCGAGGCTGCGGATTGTTCTTTTCCGCATATTATTTGATGCGAAAGTCTCGAAGACTGTTAATACCGTACTGGTACTGTTGGGGTGGGTCTCCGGGGATAGAAGCTCTTCGCCACTTTTGGCCACCTGCCGCAGTATCCAACATGCTCGAAGGCTATGAGTTGGAGTGGCGCCCTCTGTACTATGAATTTTACAGGGTCCGCTGAGCCATCCCTCTCCGTGCCCTTTATGGGGTTTTTGCTTTTTGGTTCTTGTCCTGGGAGCCTGAGCATGGTGCAACCTTTTGTTTCGGACTAGGGTTGTGTTCGGAGCCGGGTTGTCCCAAAACTTAGTTTCGGTTTCCCCGACATTCTCCATCGCACAGTATTTTCGTACTATGGATGTCAGGTCGGCGAAGCGTGTAATTTCGTGACGACTTACGGTGTTCAAGATTCCCTTGTCCGTGCAATTATTGCAGAAAATTGAAATTGCGTTTTCCTCACGGCAGTCCTTTATCCTGTCCATAACCAGGAGGAATCTGGCCCAGTAATGATGTACTGTTTCAGCGGACTCTTGCCGGATTTGAGATAGATCGCATATGTTTGGGTGGGTGGGTGGAATTGAGTCCGGAACCCTGCCCATCTTGAGGCTCAAGGGCCGAGAGGTTTCCGAATTTGGAAGCTTGGATTATTGGACGTTGTCCGACGAGTCTGGTCCGCTGCCTGACTTTAGGTTCAGTACTTGATCGACGTCCGTCCCTCCGCGGGAATCCGGCATGGAGGGTTCGGGAATCCGGACATAACTAGTTTTTAATACAGAGGAAGAGTCACCGCTTTGTTCCTCTACCACCGCAACGTGGTGGGTAAACTGGGGAGAGTTAATCTCTCTCAGATCGGTTTTAAGCCCAATCTGATTATAGTCTGTAGCGGCTCCCAGGGCGGCGATGCGATCCAAGAGCTCGTTTACGGAAGAGAGCTCCATTGGATCCAGCTGCTCGGCGAATTCCGAGTTGACGTGAAGATTGCTTTTGATGACCCGAGAGGCCATCGTCGAAGCGGTGGCCGAACAGGCGGTCATGAGAAAACCGCCTAGCCTGATAGTTTGGCCGGCGGCCAAAGCTCCTTTGGCGATGGTACCGTCTTTAAAGACGGGAAGAGGCATCCTTCCTGATCGCGACGGCACAGAGGAACTCTCAATGAAAGCACCAATGTCGGTGTCAAAACCGGCGGATCTCGCGTAGGGGGTCCCGAACTGTGCGTCTAGGCGGATGGTAACAGGAGACAAGGAACACGATGTTTTTACCCAGGTTCGGGCCCTCTCGATGGAGGTAAAACCCTACTCCTGCTTGATTAATATTGATGATATGGGTAGTACAAGAGTGGATCTACCACGAGATCAAGGAGGCTAAACCCTAAAAGCTAGCCTATGGTATGATTGTTGTAATGGTTGTTCGTCCTACGGACTAAAACCCTCTGGTTTATATAGACACCGGAGAGAGCTAGGGTTACACAGAATCGGTTACAATGGTAGGAGATCTACATATCTGTATTGCCAAGCTTGTCTTCCACGCCAAGGAAAGTCCCATCCGGACACGGGGCGAAGTCTTCAATCTTGTATCCTCATAGTCTTGGAGTCCGGCCGATGATGATAGTCCGGCTATCTGGACACCCCTTAGTCCAGGACTCCCTCAGTGGGCAAAACAACTAGCGCCCACACGCCTTTTTTTCCTCCCGGTCCCTTTTATACGCGTGCGTGTGGGCGAAATAGATAACGCCCACATGCCCGGTACATCAGGCCTCGTACCTCGTAGTCCCGCACACCCCACGTGACACTTTACCACGCGCACGCAGTTACCATGGGCCGGACCCTCGTCTATGTTCATTTAAGTGCAGTTCCCATGTCGCTGAACTACGGTTGTCATGTCGGACAACTACAGTTGCCATGTCTGCTCAACTGCAGTTGCCATCTCAGGTCAAAGTTCCAGATTGCCATTTTTTGGAGAACTACAGCTGTTGCCATATGTGGTCTGGTCTACTGCAGTTGCCATGATTTCAAAACTTTAGGAGTTGCCACCTACTAAAACTAGGCAGTTGCCATGTAGCACTGAAAAAATGGCATGGCAAAAAAAATACTCGGGTAAAAGAGAGAGTTGCCATGTGCTCACAAGCACGTTATGGCAGTTGCCATGTAAAAAGAAAGAGTTGCCATCTGCTTACGTGCACGTTAGGGCAGTTTGCCATGTACCATGCAAAACATATGGCAACTGACATGTTCAGGTAAAAAAAGAGAGAGTTGCCATCTGCTTGCAATCACACTAGGGCAGTTGCCATGTACACTGCAAAACGCATGACAACTGGCAGCTTGGGTGTGGGAGAAGTGGCGGACTTGTGGGCGAGATGGCAAACGCCCACACACCAGCCCTTGTGCGTGACTGAAAACTGGTGTGTGGGTGAACTGCTAAACGCCCACACACCGGCCCCTCCATGTGGTAAAACGGATGTGTGGGCGAACTATGTCACACACCACACACACGCTTTGTCCTACGTGGCACAGAAAATCGACCAGATTATGTCAAAATTCGTGCATATAGTACTGGACGGTGATGAATGCGTGTGGTCGAGATGGTCAACATTTCCGTAAAAAAAAATGTTGTAAGAGGATCTAGCGGAAGGAACAGGGTCAGGAAACAGGAGGACGAACTCACCATAATGTCAACTTGCCGATCGAGGACCGAGAAGGATGGTTTGGCGACCGGTCTGGCAGCTGCTCGCCGGAGAAGGTCTCAGGAGGTGCTGGTCTCCTGCGAAATCGGGTGACTGCCAGTGCCGGGGAGATCGCCTGGCCTGGTTTTGGCTTGTGTTTATTGTCGGATTGCAACTCGCTCGGAGATTGAATCAGTTTGGGGCTCGAGTAGATGCCTTCTGCAGTTAGAGTTTGAATTGCAAGGAAACTGTGGCCTCACAAGATTAAGATTACAGAGGGAGACGGAGTCCTTCACGACTTCGGTTTCCAAGTTGCCACCGGGGGCGGCGCCCAAACCCAAACCCAAACCCAAGCAGCTGCACATCTCTGCCCCGGCCGGCAGCCACCAGATTTCGGCAGGCATCAGCCACCTGAATTCTTCTCGTCGAGCCGAGCCTCCGCGGATCTACGCGGGAGCCATGGGGGTGAGTTTACTGTCCTCTTATTCTCTAGGGTCTTCTGTTTTCAGAGAAAACCCTTCCACTAGATCTAATCACACACAAAAATTGCACCTCAAATTTATATGATTATATCTCTCGGACTACATCAAAATTGCATCTCTGGGATCGATTGTGCAGATTTTGATAACTGCAATTTTTGCGTGCCAAAATTACATCTCTGGGATCGTGTACGAATTGCATGTCCTAGAATACCGAAATTTGCTTCTTTGCGACTAACTAGTGTGAAATCAGTTCTTATTTGATTCGTGTGGCAAGAAATTAATATACCATATGTGTGTGTGTCTCGTACTATCGTATACAGTATTTTGTTTTGTGATTGTATAAAAACCAATAATTACATCTTTGTGGTCGTGTGAACTCAACTCTTATTTGTTTCCAATGCCAAATGCAGAAAGGCAAGAGAGATAGTAGACTCAGCGCACTGCCTGACGACATTTTGGTCAACATTCTCGACCGACTCAATGTCCGCGATGCTGCAAGAACTAGCATCCTCTCGAGACAGTGGACTCAACTCTGTGCCAAGCTGTCTCGGCTTATAATAAGTGCTCCACACTTCCTGCCCCACGGCGTGCGTTACACCGACATCTCTGATGATGAATTGGTTCGCATCAACGTAGCGGCAGCTCAAGCGACAGAGAGCATACTGACACACAGAAATCCTGGAGAACACACCATCCGCCTTCTGTCCACGACATTCTACTTGAGAGATGATGTTCCCATATCCATTGGACGTGCTGTTGGTCATGCCATGGTGACGCACTTGGTCGAGAATGCCAAGTTCAGTGTCATGACAGGGAAGTATGACATCATGGACATTGATGATGATGACCTGGTCACCGGTGCGAGAAAATTCATGTCGTTCTTTGATGCTTGTCCAAATGCATTTGGCGGCCTCACTGCTCTCGACCTAGAGAATTTGAGATTTGGTGAATCAGACATATCCAATGTTCTCATCACTTGCAAGTGGTTAAAGCATCTGCGTCTATTCAACTGTGACTCTGGTGATGATGGCAGCGCGTTGCAAGTTGAACACGCCCATCTCAGTGAGCTTAGTATCGTCCAATGTAAGCTTGCCATAGTTGAGCTGAACTGGCTCTCTCAACTCACAAGGTTGTTCTTTGAAGGTTGGCTGCGGTACCAAGATCCGCTGTTAATTGGTCATGTCCCATTGCTAGAGGTTGTAAGCCTCGCAAATATTGCCCTTAGTTACAACAAGATGGTGAAGTTAAGTGAGTTTCTTAGTGGTACCTCTATACGTGTTCTGAAGTTGGGATTTAATTCTGAAAAGGTAAGTTGAGATTGCCGCTTTGCGAGCTGTGACTTCACTTCTTCTCTGCTCATCTCATCATGTGCTTATTCATTGCAGATTTGGGTGCAGCCAGAATGTCGGACGCAATGTCTGGCATCTGTTTTCTGCCAACTAAGGTTTGTGAATCTGTTTCATCTTCCTGAAGGGTACGATCTCACCTGGACAATGAATGTTCTTGAAGCTGCGCCCTTACTGAAGGAGCTATACATGACGGTATGTGTTTACTAAAGATCTATTGTTTGCCACATGGGCTTAATGTTAGGTTTTGCATGCTTCTCTCACCAGATACAATAGATGGCTGCTCTATTGGCAATTTATTTCTATCTTTGACCTTTTTGCTGGCATGCAGGTATGGGATCATGTGTGTGATATGGAAATGGACGAGGAGAAGAGGAAAGAAGGATCATATAGTGAGAACAAGGGTGTAGAGTGGGACTCGACTGCAGCAGATTTTCAACACCACAGCTTGGTTACACTTGTCATTTTTGGCTTTGAATCTGAAGATTGCTTTGTGAGTTATGTCAGACGTGTTCTGGTGGCGGCCGTCAATCTAGAGGATGTGTTCCTCTATAGTACGTTGCAGTGTCGCAGTTGCCGGGACATGAAGAAGCTTGTCAGGTACCCCTGGACTAAACGGCAGAGAATCTCATTGAAGAAGAGACTCACCACCGGGATCGAGTCATTTGCGATATTTCACTATGGTGAGATGAGGCCTGGTCATCTAGCTAAAAGGGTGTACCCAAAGTGCTCAATGCTTGAGGAAAAAAAGGTTTTTGTGTGAGGTGTGTTACAAGTGTTGGTAGGTGTTGATTTAACAGTGAAGTATGTTAGAAGTGTTGTTACTTTTGATTGAGAGTTTGTTTTACCGCGTGAACGGCATTATTAAGTTGTCACCTCAAGAACTATATTAATATGTTGTTATGTCGATCCCTCAAAAAAATGTTGCTATGTCGATTGTTCTTGTAAATTTAGGGTAAAACCATATTGCTTTATTATGAATCAATTTGGCATGATAGCCCCTTGTCAGGCTGATACACCAACATCATCTAGACGATTTGTTCCACGCCAAGTTCTGCAGATCAATGGCCTTCTCCACCATTAGTTTTTCTTTTCTTTTGGTGGCATTCAAATCAAAACAAGAACATAAACCAAACTGCCAACTAGAGGAAGTAGAACCGAGATAAATTTCTTCTGTTGCATATCTTGACAATGGAACGGAATGCCTGAAACATCATAACTGAAAGTTTTCTTTGTAGCAGATGTTCATCATTCATAAAAAAAATCCCTCCGATTCAAAATAAGTGTCGCAATTTTGAACCAAGGTTATATTCAATCTTAGTTCAAAACTGTGACACTTATGGATCAGAGGGAGTCGCATTTTCCATACATATTGTTGTTAAGGACTCTGACACTGCACCCCGGCTTGGCGGATTCTTAGTCCACTTCTCAATAAGTTCTGGCTACTCCGAGTTTTGAGTACTCGTATTTTTCAGACTTTGACCACATAGATTTATAACTAGCAAAATGTAAGTTATATACGACAACAATTTATCTCATTAGATTCGTGTTTGTTAGAAGTTTCAAATGGTGTTATTTCTAGTTTTCAAAATCCTTATTTTATTTGACAAATTTATGGTCAAAATTAGACATGCAATATGAGTGGGACTAATAAACCAGGATGGTTGGAGTATTGTTGAGAGCTCATTTACATTGGGCGCCTCAACTTCAGAGTTACAGCGTACACCACTGCCTAAGCATCTGCAATTGTATAATTGTGACTCTGGTGACTGCAGCACGCTGCAAGTTGAACACGCTCATCTCAGTGAGCTTAGTATTGTCTACTGGGAGAGGGAGAGGAGGGAGTGTGTGTGTGTGTGTGAGGGAGAGAAGAGAAGGGAGAGAGATGAAGGGTGATAGA